>NC_143436.1:159304912-159624662 GCF_987193195.1 Phasianus colchicus
AGGTGTTACTTTTGGAGAGAAGGTTAAATGGACACATATTATAGAAATGATTTTCAAGTAAGTGGTACAGTGACATGATCTAGAGAAAATCTGCAAGCACTGTGATCTAGAATGATTTATTACCTAAAATTTACTTTATACTTGCTCTGCTAGTTGTATTTTATTCCAGAGCATTTTGCTTCCTCATATAAGCTATGTAAACACCAATACATTTTGTTAAGCACAGTTTTAGTATTGTTACAAATTGTGCTCCACTCTGCCACTCTGAGGAATCTGATGGCATTTATTACTGTTCACCCTGTTCTATCTAGTTCCATCCTCAATTCGTTAAATAGATAGTGAGTTTGGATGTCCTGTAAAGGATATATTTTTGATCAGCCTCTCATTTTGACAAAGGATTGTACATTTTTACATTTTCTGCTCATATGTTTCAGTTTTTTTTTTTCTTTTTTCTTTTTTTTTCCTTCCCCTCAAATATATGAACTGAATCGGTCCAGATGATTTATTTTTTAATTGACTTAAAAATATATGCATATATTTACTTTAGCCAGCTTTTCTCACTCAGAGGTGTTGTTAGTTTATGTTTCAAGCAAAAGTAGCCCGTAAGTAAAAACTTAATAAATTTAACACGAACTTACTATGCAACCTTCTTAAAATTCTAAATTAAAATCAAGTGTTTAATTCATGTATATGTTTATTAAACTCTCTACAGTCTCAGCTCCTACAGCATATCTTTGTACTTTTTTTTGTAAACTACTTCCATGGCACATTCAAGTCTTCCTCTCAACACTATATTTTCATCTTGTTTATCATGCTCACTCCTTCTGTAAAGTCCCACAGACAGGCATTCATCTGTCTGCATCTTTGCTGTGATTATGCTGCTAGAGATCTAACAACTTCCTTACTTTCATGCTCTTTCTCAAGGACCACTGTACTGTGAGTTAATGAGTTGCTATGTCTCCTATAGGGTGCATAACATTTTGATTGATATTTGAAATTTTGTCTACTGTTACTGTCATTTAGTCACAATACAATCCTCACATATGATGCTTTGAGTGCTATGGAAACATTCCTCATCTGGAAGTGTTCTCCAAAGAGTTATTTTGTAATAAAAATGAATACAAAATACAAAGACATCTATTTGAACACTCATAAACATAATTTTAAACTCACACTTCACCTTTACTTCTAAACTCAGCATTTGGCACTAAACAAACCATACAGGATGAAAAAAAAAAAAAAAGAGATGTAAGTTTATAAGTAGAAGGCATTTAATACTCATCAAAGAAAGCTTGAAGTTAGGTACAGTAAGCTACAGAATCATAGAGAGATTCTTTAAGCAGGAACCTCTGAAGATCAGCCAAGTCTAACCATGCTCAAAACATGACCAGTTAGACCAGTCTGTCCAAGAAAATGTCCAGTCAGATTTTGAATATTTCCAAGGATAGAGACTCTACAGTCTCACTATTTCAACATTTGATCACCTTAAAAAAAAAAAAAAAAAAAAAAAAAAAGTTCTTTTGTTCTTCTTATGTTTCACTGCTATTTCTTGTTTTAAAATTTGATTATTGGCTTTTTCTGTTAACTTGTTTGTTAGTCTACCTCCAAATTCTTTACTCCTTCATCCCTCAAATCAGGTATTTATACATGCAGATAACTGCAAACCTTCTCTTGTCCAGGATGAAGAGTTCCAGCTCTCTCTTTTCTCATAAAATAATTGTTTCAGTTCTTTCATCATCTTAGTGGCCCTTTACTGGACTTGCTTCTTATGCTGGGGTGCTCAGGGCAATGTAGTCATGGACTCACTGGTGCTGAGTAGCTGAGTAGAGGGAAAGGATCAACTCCCTCGACCTGCTAGAAACACCCGTTGTAATACAGCATAGGATGTTTTTAGCCATCTACATCATGGAGGCACATTGCTGGTTTCTGTTCAACTTGTTTTCCTTCAGTGCCTCAGGTCCTTTTTCCACAAAAATCCTTTCCAGATTATCAGCCACAAGCATTTACTGACAAGGTTATCCTCACCAGGAATTTCCCTGAAAATGTGCATTTCACTTTTGATGAATTTAAATTCCTACCTGTACAGCTCTCCAGCCTGTCTCTCTGGATGGCATCACACCCATTGTCAGCCACTCCTTCCAGTTTTGTGTTATCTGCCAAATTACTGAGGGCACATGCCATCACATTGTCGGAGTTGTTAATGAAGAAGTTAAACAGTATTGGCCCCAGTATAAATCCTTGGTGCACACTTCTGGTGACTGGCCTTCTAATGAACTTCTGATTCTTCTGATTACTACTCAAGAGCTTCAAAATCACACAACTGTCACTGTGTGGCTGTTTATATACATTTAGCTAAAGATTTATTATCACTCCTCATGTCACAGTGAAATTTAGTTTTCCACAAGAAATTGATATCCAATTTACAAGACTTAAAAACCTAATTAATCATATGTGAAGTATCTAACTGCACACAATTATTTGTAATGTTTTTAATATATTTACGGAATAATTGTCATCATAGGGGACTCACTTCTGAGGATAACAGAGGGCCTGATATGCCGCTCAGACCTGTCCCACAAGGAGGTGTGTTGCCTGCCTGCAGCCTGGGTGAGAGATGTTGCTAGGAACAGCATTGTCTGGTTAAGCCCTCCGATTATTATCCATTACTAGTTTTCCACATTGGAAATGAAGAGGTAGGCGAAAAAAGTTCTCAGGCGATCAAAAGGGACTTCAGGGCTCTGGGAATACTGCTGAAGGGATTGGGAGTGCAGGTTGTGTTCTCCTCTGTCCTCTCAATTAGTGACTGGGATCTGCACAAAAGGAGGAGGCTGGACACACTGAATGAATGGCTTTGTGAATGGTGTCACACTCAGGACTTTGGGTACTATGGCTTGGGATGCAGCCTTGAGAAAACGGGAATGCTGACAGTAGACAAGAGCCAACTGTCTAGAAGGGCCACAAATATTCTTGGGAACAAGCTAGCTAGGCTGGTTAGCAAAGCTTTAAACTAGATATGATGGGGGACGGGGGTGTACTGAGTGACAGAGAGTGCATAGGAATGCTGTCACATTGGGAGGCAGTAAGGGAAAACCCCAGACTTGTCCTGGAGATATTAGGGAGGACTCCTCCAAAAAGGCAACGAGGCCAATAGCTAAATTGAAGTGTCTCTATACCAATGCACGCAGTATGGAAAATAAACAGGAGGAGCTATAAATGGTGGTGCAATTGGGAAAGTATGACCTAATTGCTATCACGGAAACATGGTAGGATGAATCCTGATTGAAGACTACAGCCTTTTCAGAAGGGACAGACAGGATAGGAGGGGTGGTGGAATTGCCCTCTATTAGGAAGTGGATAGATTGCGAAGAGCTGTGTCAGCAGAACAGCCATGATCAGGTTGAGATCTTGTGGGTAAAAATCAAGGATCAGTCCAGTAAAGGGCATCTAGTAGTTGGGGTCTGCTACAGGTCACCTGATCAGGGGGAGCCTGTTGATGAGGTGTTCTTGCTTCAGCTGCAGGAGGCGTCATGCTCACGGGCTCTTGTCCTGATGGGGGATTTCAGCTACCCATAGCTACCATCATATTCAGCCAATTGTCTATCAATGCACCAAGGTCCCATTTCCTCAGGCAGCTTTCCAGCCACTCCTCCCCAAGCCTGTAGGGCTGTCTGGGGTTGTTGCAACCAAAATGCAGGACCTGACACCTGGCGCTACTGAAACTCATATGGTTAACCTTGGCCCATCAATCCTGTCTATCCAGGTCCCTCTGTAAAACTGAAATTGAACTGAATTAATTGAAATTAATTGAATTAAAATTGAACGGTAAAAACTGAGTTCTTCCAAGCAAAAAAACAAATGGCATTCTTTGACTTTCATTAATGCTTGCTTTATGTTTACAGACACCAAACAAATAGTGGATGGAGCACAATGATGTGGTGGTTGGTGAATTTCAGCAGTGGTGAGAGCAACAAGAAAGACAAACCACATCTGTATGGACATCCAGATTTTACGAGTCCAGCATGCCGTCTCTTTTTCCTTGCTGACAGAAAAGCATAGCTAATGGCAGTGAGTAAGACGAAAACTAGTGTTTTGTAGTTGAGAATTTCCTCATTAGTTGTTATGTTCTTTGTATCTGTTGCAGTTCCCATGGAAAGAAATAGGAGGCAATACTTTTGGAGCAATCTACATGTCTGATCATGATAGCTTGTTTAATTTTGTCGTCTTCTTGCTTTAAAATGTTGTACTGAGTATGAAAAAATAGTTAAAGTAAGTCAATAACAAATTATAAACGTTCATTCATGTTAAAATTTGAAGTTTAAAATAACATAATTTATTTTCACATTCAGAGTACTTCCTACGATAATTTAGGAATGTAACAAGTAGAAAAAATCTTTGTGTTTCAGTAAATAATACTGAATAAGGCAGTATTTCCATCTCAGGTTCTCCTGGATCTTACAGTCTTGTTTTCTCAGATTCTTACACAGGAAAAGAAAGGATAATATGAACTTGAAAAAGAGTTCTAAATTCAATCCATAGCTAGTGTGAAGCAATACAGATAGAATTACACCAGCAATGACTTACTCCACTATGGACCTTCAACATTATTTTCCCATCACTGAAGTAAAATGACTAAAATATTTTGTATAAAAATAGTCAGCAATTTCTTCTTCAAAGAAAATTTAGAACTGTAGGTTTCCAGATGACATTTTACTAATGCAGTTTCTTCTGTGAGGACTACGAGTGAAGGCAATTGAAGTACTGCAATTTAACAGATGCACACCGCTTTTACATTCAGTGAAATTCAGGATAATTTAGTTAAATCTTAATACTGAAAATGATGGCCTAATTGAACCATGATTTCAGTTTAAAAATTCCTGGAAAACATAACAGTGGTTCTACAGAAACCTAAAATAGTTTTTTGGAAAGATGGTTCAGTCTAGGAATTTTACATTACAGTGCAATGCAATTTTCCTATCTTTTTTAGGAAACCTTGTCTGTATAGCACAACGGTACACATTTCAGCCACCAAAGATGCATTTAAGAAAAAACAAAAACAAACAAACATACAAACAAACAACAACAACAAAAAACACTGAGCAAACTAGTTTTACTTACATTCTTTTTTTTATTACCACTCCTTTGTTTCCCAGAATTTAAATGTACTACTCAGTGAAAGTGAGTAGCACAGCAGACATGTTCTTAACTTTTCAGGCAATATTAGCTAACAATTCAGATAATCTCTGACCTCACTAATCACTACATCAAAATAAACAGGCATGTGAAAAACTCATCATGTACAAAGTAAAGGAGCATTGTTCTATAAAGAAAGCATCTAAAATTAAAACCATACATATATATCATAGCTTCTATTGTATATGCCAGTTCTTTTTAGATGAAACTAAAAGCTCAGACTGGAATCTCAAAGTCTAACTAGCATATTTGGCCCATCTGTCACTTTTACTATTCTGATAATTTTATGCTGATATGGCTTCTTTTCAGGTCATTCAAACACATGATTTTCTTTCCCAAGTGGATGTAAAATTTATATTGTTGCTTCCAGGAGTTTGAAAACCTGGACTAAGACAAATCTTTGCTCTACCTGCCAGAGATTAGCAGAGTACCGCAGAGAGCAAAAGTTGATGGTGCTGTACATCTGTGCATTCAGCATTCAGTGGCATTAAGCCACTACTCTCTTTTCTGCATGACCAACTGACTAATTGCTGTACTTGGCCTTTTTGAGTCCCTTCAATTAATGCAAAGTGCATTGCAAACAATGATGTAGTCACCCGCACAGAACAGAATCTGGTCCAGAATTAGGCTCCAAGTCCCAGAAGCACCTGTTAGAAAATGTCCAGATGGCCTGGTCTTTGTGGGAAGGTGTCAGGAATTGACTTATCTTTCTTACTTTCAGTTTAAGGTCATAAACATGATTCTTTTGAAGCAGAAAGTCAATCACATTTAGTAGGAAAAGGAAAGAAAGGAACTTTAGGATAAATGCAGAATTTGCTATGTTTGTAAATCTTAATAACCCAGTGGAGCTTGTTGTTATCACGTTCTAGGAAGGCAAACAGCCTGTGATTACAAAGCAGCCTACAATGTCATTAGATAGATTTATTTAAACACAGCTGTAAACCATAAAATATGAAATATTTAGTGGTTGTAAATTCCACACTGTAAATTCAAACTTGAATCTCCAATCAGCTATTTTGTTTTGGTTTTGTTTGAAGGTAATAAAAATATTGCTTACCTTTCACTCACTTCTTTATGTATATAATTTATTTGAGTTCATAACAGATTCACTTTCTAACAGTGCATTGTTTTATTCATGACTGTTTTCCCTCATTTTAAATATAACATTTGAGATTAGTGACTCCATTGTCAAAATCCATAGACTTCAAAGACCATACTCATATCGCTAATACCAGGCTAATTGAGTTCAAATCTTATCTGTATTGTGTCCATAATCTAGCTTTCTAGTGCTTTCTATTGCTCATATCTAGGAGAGCAGACAAAAGGTCATCATTTAGTTTAAAAACAAAACAAAACAAAAATCTATAAAATCCATGTGCAGGGAGTTGTAGTCATAATTAATTCGCTTGCAACTTCTCTTTCAATTTGTATATTTAT
This sequence comes from Phasianus colchicus, assembly GCF_987193195.1. Taxonomy (NCBI): domain Eukaryota; kingdom Metazoa; phylum Chordata; class Aves; order Galliformes; family Phasianidae; genus Phasianus; species Phasianus colchicus. The sequence goes on from NC_143436.1 coordinate 159,311,540, forward strand.
TTTTCTCATATTGAACTGTTTTGAAGTATTTCATCAATACTTCAGTTAGAATTTTAGGAAAATAAGTTGTGAATTTATCCATAAAGAATGTGATTTTATATTAAAAACAGCAACAACTTAATAGCTGTCAGTACCAAGCACAGGCAAAATGTTGCAAACCATTTCAGTAACACTACCTTCTACATTTTGAAAGTGCTTTCTGACATTGAAATGATTGAATTAGACCTTCTCTGTTCTTGTTTCCTACTTTAAATAAATGAAGAAACTCGAACTTTAAAAAGGCAAGTCCCTCTATTCTTCAGGAAAAGAACTCTTCCTCCACAATTCTTATGAAAAAGGACCTGCCTTTTACAGAGCTTTTTCTCCACTGATTTTTTTTCTTTCTTTTTTTTTTTTTTTTTCATGTCTCTGACTGTAAACTTAAAAGAACTAGATGGACTGTACATCTAAGTATATGGAATATAACCTGTAACCTTTATTTTCCTGCATCATCCATATATTTTTTCTACAGTTACTTTTTACAGTTGCAGAGACAAAGACAACTCTGAGCAAGCATAGAGTTCTAGAGTATCTCTTGAGTATGCCATAATGTATTAACGATTTTAGTATATTATCTACTCCCAAGGAGTATAGCATAAAGAATAAAGCATAAAGAATACAATTTCAACATAATAAACAAATATCTGAGAAAGGGTCTAGGTCATTTCTGAAAACATATTTAAGTGGTTGTTAACAACAGTGATACATTCTTAAATATGCACTTTGTATTATAGATTATTATTTGATATGCAAAGATAATATTAAAAATACTTGGTTTCCAGAACTGTTTTATTATTATTATTTTTAATGTTCAGAATGCATGTTTCTGTTCAGAGCCTACTGATAGCACCATTAATTCCTAGCTGTTTGGGGGTGTGGTTGCTCTCGGAGGAGGTACAGGTACAGTGTAACAAAGGAAGAGAATATGAAAACTGTGTTTTGGTGACTGTTCTTGTGTCAGAACTTGCAGTAAGAAGTTCTCCATCTCTTTCTGATGCTCAAGCATATTCAGAGGGATATTGCTAAAGATACTGCCAGTGTCTCAGTGTATCCCATAGGAGAGACAGATGAAACATATACCTGGAATTTATTTCATTTGCAGTTTTGTATTTATTTTACATACTGTAAAACAAATCTTAAAATGCTTAGTCCACTCCTGGATACCTGGTATATTTCTGGCCCTTCTAATGAAGAAGTGACCCATCTTATAGCATATTTTTGTGTATACAGCAGCTAAAGATATCAATGTTTACATGACAAGGTTTTGTAACTTGGGTGGCCTCTGGGAGAAAAAGTTGGAGCTGTCTTGTACTGGATGCTGCTGGGTTCAGCTGGCTCTAATGACTCCACCAGAAAGCAAGGGTGAACCCAGCAGCCAATATGGTGGTGCCTCATGGGTGTATTCAGGAAAGGTTAAAAAATACATACAGCAACTATGAAATAAAGGGCTCTTAAAATCTCTGAAATTAATCCTTAAAGATGTGCCAGCTCTGCTCAGTTCCTTTGTCCTTGAAGACAGCTTCCCAGGGGACCTCTCCCACTACTTCATTAAAAAGCTGGAAGTCTGCTCTTCTGAAGTTCAAAATCCTGACTTTGATTTTTGTCAAGCCCGTATTTCTTGATTTCAGAAATTCAAATAGGGTGTGATCACTACAATTTAGACTGCCTCCAATCTTAATCTCTTTAATGATCTCTGAGCTGGTGAGTATCAGATCCAGAAACATTTCACCTCTGGCCAGTTTATCTAAGAGTGAGATGAAGAAGTTGTCCTCAGTGCATTCCAGGAGCCTTCTGGATAGTTTATAGCCTGAGACACAGAGAAGAGTTCTTGGAAATTCCAAGAGACGAATGTGCAAAGGCTCAGAAGGGTTAACCTCTCCTGGTGAAATCTAATCTCAGGTACAACCTAAATTATGTACTTTGCTAATATGAGTTAATTCAGTGTCAAGGTACTTCCTTTAACCAATTAACTAATATTGTTCCAAATTCGCTGATAAAGTGTACACAACCAAAGTCTTTTTTACCTGTCACTGAAAAATAAGCTTTGGTATATTAAATAACAACCTGGATGACTTGTAATGCATACTTGAATGTATGCTTTAAGTTTACTGCTTACTGATAACTCATACGTCCTTAATATACCTAATATAGCTTGCCCAAGATAAAATAGCTATGGTACTTTTGATCTATTTTTTCACTGCAGGTATATTCCAGTAATTTTGACTGTTGTGTTCTGAATATTCTGCACTGGGATAGGGCTTATTCTCCTACAGAAGACAGCAGCCTGTGGCTTGGACAGGTACACTCTATTCTGAGTAATGAAATGGTTGAATGGCTGGGCCCAGAGGGTAGTGGTAAATAGAGTTAAATTCGGCTGGTGACCAATCATGAGTGGTGTTCCTCAGGGCTGGATGCTGTGGTCTGTCCTGTTTAATATCCTTATTGATGATCTGGATGAGGGGCTTGATAGAACCCTCAGTATGTTTGCAAAACACACCAAGCTGGGAGGAAGTGTCAATCTGCATGGGAGTAGGAAGGCCCTTCAGAGGGATCTGGAGAGGCTGGATAGCTGGGTTGAGGGCAGTAGGATAAAGTTTAACAAGATCAAATGTGGAGTCCTACACTTTGACCACAACCTCAGACAACGCTACAGGCTTGGGGCCGAATGGCTGGAAGACCATGGAAGAAATGGATCTGTGGGTGTTGGTTGATTCTCGGCTGAACATGAGCCTGCAGTGTGCCCAGGTGGCCAAGAAGTCCAATGGCGTCTTGGCTTGTATAAGTGTTTCCAGCAGGAGCAAGAAATGATTGTCCCTCTGTACTTGGCACTGCTGAGGCCGCATCTCAAGAACTTTGTTTAGTTTTGGGTCCCTCTACTATAAGAAAGACATCAGGGCCCTGGATCGTGTCCAGAGAAGGGCACTGAAGCTGGTGAGGGGACTGGAGTACAAGTCTTATGGGGAGGGGTTAAAGGAACTAGTATTGATTAGTCTGGAGGAGAGGAGGCTCAGGGGAGACCTTATCACACTCCACAACTACCTGAAATGAGACTGTTGTGAGGTGGGGGTTGACCTTTACTCCTGTGTAACTAGTGATAGGACTAGAAGGAACAGCTTCAAGTTGTACCAGGAGATGTTCAGCTTGGATGTTAGGAAAAATTTCTTCTCTGAAAGAGTGCTAGTGATAGTGAATGGGCTATCCGGGGAGGTGGTTTAGTCACCATCCCTGGAGATGCTTGAGAAATGTTTAGATGTTCACAGGAGAACTTCCTGCTGCAGTGTTTGCGTCAGATTGTGTAATTGCCAGTACAAAACAAGGGAGACTAAGTTCATCCTGTGATCAAGAAATGTGCGCCACACAATGTAGGCCTGAAGATAATGCTATATGTTCAGCACAGTGCAGCGTAGCACACACCTGGGCCTATTCAGGTTAACTGTTATGTGGATCACTAACTACTCCTCAATATGTAACTCTCTTCTGGTCAGGATCATTACACAAGATATCTGTGAACATACACACAGAACATATTGTAAAGAACAATAGTTGCAGTGTCAGAAAAGGCTTAAAAGGTCAGGATGTTTAATTCTAGAACACAATCCACCACTTTATGATTTCAGACTAGGGTTATAATTTCCTGGTATCTCAAATACAAGCACTAAAGTTAGTATTTTAGTAAGTAACATTATTCTTCATTCATGAATTGAACAGTGACAGGCAATCTTCTCAAGCACTGATCATCTACCTTGTTATACTCAAACAAGGGTCTTTGATATGGTTTTTGATCATGGACATAATTCAGAAGAGGACTCAGGCCATGGAGTAATTTCAACAGTAGTTCTTGTTTAGGAAGGCCAGAGAGTTTAAGGCTGTCATGATTGGCTGCTACGCTAGTTTGTCTTGATGCTAGCCCAGATTGCTTGCATAGATGAAATTCAGTTTCCCTGAATCATAACTTATGTTCATTTTATGACAGGTGTTTGAGAAATTCTCTGTTTTATTTTGTTTTCAAATTAAACTTTATGTATTGTGATAACATATACCACAATTTTTCCTCGTATTTTACAGGGATCCAAAGTGAACAACCTACATTTGTAAATTCAGTACTGTACCTGAGTATGTTTGTGAAGAGGGGTCTTGAATAAACAAAAACTGAATTATGAGAAGGATAGTATAAAGTAAATAGTATAAAGTATGAAGACAGGCTGAAGGAACTGGGCTTGTTCAGCTTGGAAAAAGAGAAGGATGTGGGGAGACCTCATTGCGGCCTTCCAGTATTTAAAGTGAGCTTATAAACATGAGAAAAATCAACTTTTTACACGGGTGGATAGTGATAGGACAAGGGGGAATGGTTTTAAACTACAGAAAAGTAGGTTTAGATGGAGCCCTGGGCAATCTTATCTAGTACTTGATCTAGTGGCTGGCAACTATGCCTGTGTCAAGGTGTTTGGAAGTTGATGATCCTTGAGGCCCTTTCCAACCCAAACGACTCTATGCCTCTATGAAAGTTCCAGTGAAGAAAGGTTTTCTTTACTTTTTCAGACTGAAGTCCTGCCATTAAAGATGTTTTCTTTTTGATGAACTTTTTGATGATGTTTCCTTTTGATGGGAGCTATGTGGTTGGCTTAGGGTGCAAATAATTCCATTTTTAGTGATCTTTCTATACAGCAGTTCAAGAACATCTTTAAGTCATCAAGGATAGCTGCAAAACATCTTGGAAAACTTCTCTGATTTTCTGTGTTTCTTTTTTTATGTTGTTTTTCTAAACTTTTCAGACAAATTCAATCTTCAAAGGCATTACTCTAACTCTCCTGGGAAATCTAGTGTTTTAAAAAGGAGATATCACATTGATGACATTAATAGCTGGGGCAGAATAGACTGCATCTGATTATCAAGATTGAATGATAGCATTATCTAGATGACATAAAATGCCTGGATCAAAAAATAGTTCTACTGCCAGTACAAAATGCTATACATTTTGTTGATATGTTATTATACGTTTTTTTAAAGAATATTAATGATGAGGGTGACACAATATCTAACTAATTTGTTATTTTTGGCTCCTATTTTTCCTTATTACATATAATCTGCTCAACATAGTTCTGGACATGGAAAACAGTTTATTTGGTAATAAATTTATTACCTTTCCTACTAAAGGAAGCACATAGTAATGCATCCAGAGTCTTGTTGAAATCTTGAACTATTTGTTCAGAAACATTTAACTCAATGCAGAGGAATATTGATTGAAGCGGAACTGCTGCTTTTGCACAATTCATTACATCTGCTTCTTTTTTCTTCTGTCAGAGGCTTGGATCTGTAATAACTTCAGTGATATCACACATGAATTACAGTGCGGTGTACACTGAATTTCAGTGATGCCGTCATCAGCACACTGTGCCATTTTGAAAGGTCACCTTGTAGGCTTTGAAGTTGTGCCACATATGAAGTCCAAACAGCTTTCTAAAGAGAAGTCTTTTCCCATGAGGACTTTGTAGCCTGGAAACAAGCATGCTGTCTAGACATACCTTGTGTTATTTGATCTTCTTAGTACTATACTGCAGATACCTAGATTATAGCCCAACTTGAGCAAACTGAGTCAATGTGCAGTCATCCTCATATAATCACTATTTACAGACATAGAAATCCTGATCTTGAGGGAGATTTTGGGAAGCAACTGAGGTTAACCTCTGTTTTCTGTCAATTATTACTAAAAGTGAAGTGTAATTAATAATGCAAATGTATAACCAGGGTGCCATCTTAGGTTCCATAGGCTTATATACATACCTGATTCCTGCCACCCACAGATGGCTCCATTTTCCTGCTAGTTCTGCAGTTTATCTCTTTGCTCCGCAGACATGCTGAATACATTTTAGCAATTTAAGTGGTGCTATATGGCTACATGACAGCACCCAAACTGTTTATCTTAATTTATTGTATGAAATATAGCAGCTGTGGAATTATCGTAGTGAAGTTTCAAAATCTAAGGAAATAAGAACATTCAAGCAGTGACAGGTAATATTCTAAAGTTTCACAGCATCCATTTGGTTTGAAAAAGTCTGCTGAAGTTTGAATATGTTAACAAATATTATCTCAGCCCTGTAAGGCAGAAGAGCAGGATGGAAATCTCAATGCAGTCTCCTCTAAAATGGTTAACATATCAAACATAGCTTGACTGTTGTCAACATGGCTTATTTATTTATTCATTCATTCATGTGTTAACTAAAAGCCCTCTACTGACAATCTCACTTTGCTCTTCTTGCTCTTACTGGAAGCAGAAACAATGTTAGTCTCTCCAAATGGCCAGAGGCTGCACTTTATTTAGTTTCCTTTACGTGTCCTTTACGTGTTTTTTCTTTCTTTCTTCATTTATGTATTTATTTTATTTTTAAATTGTTTGACCTATTGAACCCTTGAGTGACAGTCATTGTCAGCTATCATGCATTTTACCAATGGAAATATGTCTCATATAACGTAATCCTCATTGCAAAGTGTCCTCCTTGAACTATAAAAACATATGATGCAAACACAAGATTTTTTTTTTTTTTTTTAATTATCATACTGAACAAAGGAGCACTGCAGTAGAAAAGACACAGAAGAACCTTTGAACCAGTCTGATCCACTTAATGCTTCCCAGAAAAGCCAAAAGTTTGGACACCCATGTATTAGTACATCTTACTACTCTGAAACTATAAGTTATGGATGAAACAAGACAGAATAATGTCAATCTGCCTTTCTTTTCAGATTGTTTTTGTATTTATCTCCAACAGCTTAACATTTCGTAGCTTAAGAGTGAAGATGCATTAAACTACAGTGCATGTGCAGTAACAATAAATGCATTTTTTTCTTTTATTTAATGCTTTTTAAATTATGCTATAGCATAAAAATATAGTGATTGAATTACAGAATATTTCAGGTTGGAAGGGACCTCTGGAAGTCATCTAGTCTCACCTTCCTGATCAAGAAGGTACATCTAAAGGTGCTTTCTCAGGACAATATCTACACAGCTTTTAAATATCTTTGTAAAGGAAGACTCCGCAAAATCTCTGAGCGACCTGTTCCATTACTAAGTCACCTGCACAGTTTTTTGATGTTTAGATGGAGCCTCTAGAGTTTGAGCTTACGCCAGTTGCCTCTGGTCCTGGCACTAGGCACCACTGAAAAAGTATGGCACCCTTCTTTTGGGAGTTTATAGACATGGATAAGATACCTCAGAACCAACATGAGTGAATTTGTCTATGGGCAATAGTTTAAAAGAAATTAGATGTTCCATAACAAATCCCATAAAATAAGTTAGGCCATCAGGATCTGAATTGACTTCAATTGCAGTGTGTACTGTGCATGAATTCGAGGCTGCTAGAGTCATATCAAATACACATTCTAGGCTGCTAGAGTCTTATCAAATACACATCCCAAAATATCAAAACACAGCCCATGTGGCTGCAATGACAGTGAGTGAAATGGACATAGATTTCTCCAAAAATAATGCCTCTTTTTCATTTCCATTTGAAGTCATAACATAAAACAAGCATAATAATAATATTTGATATTTTCTCAGCTACAAAATACTAGTATTTAATATAGTCACCATCTTCAGCTATGTGTTTTTGCAAGTGATAAGCAAGGGCTCTTTGTCACTGCTCAAATGCACTATTCACCTTTTTACTGTGTTAACATCCTCTGTTTGGTCTCCATAAATGTTGAGCAAGCAATAGTGAATGCCAAGGGTGCAAACTTTTCCATCTGTAGGAATTCAGTTACACATCTTTGCTTCATACACACTTCCATGTCAGATGCTTTTTTGTCAGGCTGCCCCTCTGTTGACATCTGTTGCACAGCAACAAAATGTAACAGAACACTGGCAGGGAGAGTCAATGTCTACTGTCATACCAACACCTGCTTCTGACTTTGTGAGTCAACATATTGAAATAGAAGGTGTTACTTTCAGAGCAGCTTTTATATAATTAGAATTAATTTTAATTAGAATTTAAAAATATATATTTAGCTGTATAATTTTATTGAATTATAAAGTACTTAAATCTAGTTGAATAACATACTAAAATACACTTTCAAGGTATATCAGAAAAAAAAAAAACAAAACATTCTGCAAAGTCTTTCCTTCCTGTTCACAATCACTACCTACTATCAGAAGGTTATAATGTGGTGTATCTCTGTGAATATATTATTGAGTATTATAGGCCTGAAGAACAAAATACTTCTATTCAGATGTTATTTATACAACTGCAATTCTTTTTTAATGTGATTTTTTTCCCCTTTACAAAGAACAGTAATTACAAGATGCAAAAAGGGTATACATATTTCTATAGCTATTTTTTAAAAATATATTTTTATTCTTTTAAACCATGTAAAATAGTTTTGAGTGATGGTATGCTGATAAGCAGAGTCACTAACTGATAATAAATCAAAATTCAGAGTTGTGATGCATTCAGCTCTAATCTTTAAAGACATAAAATCATTTTTCAGATGTGTGAATAATTCTTAATAGAAGTTTGATGTGATGCAAGGAATTTTACCTATTATCTACAGATCACATAATACATTTATTCTTTGTCATGGTTTTATGATTTTTGGTTATCAGTATTCCTCATCAAAACATCATGTAATGCACTGGGGGTTTCACTGTTGATGCTCAAGTTCCGGGTGCCTGTCTGGAGGAGAAGAACTACATTCCCCAGGGGGCTTTGTGGTCAGCAAGGAGATGTAACTCCTGGCAAGATCACTTGATGTTCTCTTCTTCGCCTGCGCTTCTCCGTCTGCACTTCTCCATCTGCTTTTCTTCATCGGCTCAACTGGACTGCACCTCTCACCTCAGCGTTGTGGTGAGACCTATCCACCTTTCGCACACACTCTCTCTCATTATATTTTGCTGATACTATATTTAGTAAATTAGTTTGTTTCACCTCAGATCATTGCCACTGTTTTCAATTATTTTGGGGTCCCCTGTTTCCCTTTTCTGGAGGTGCGGATCTGTGAATCCCTCCACCCCACCAGTCACGGAACTGGGCTGAACCAGCCTGTAAACTGTTGACATTCTTATAATTTCTTGAATTGAATAAGATACATGACTTTCTGTCAGTATTTTTAACTTTTTTTCTTCCTACTGTCCTGTTTTGAAAGAGAAATAAAAGAATGAACAAAGTTTTATGAAAGCTAGGATCTTTTAAACATATCTTACTTTGATTACTCTTCCATTGAATAAACAGAATCTGCTATACAAAGCACTGTATTATTTTATTTTCATAACTTGCAACCTTTCTTTTCTGTGCAAAACTATATTAGAAAGTGAGTGAATCACAATGGTAGATCTTAGACTTTAATGTAACTATCCTATCTCTCAAGCTCTAGACAACCATATCCTGGAGTCTGTACAGATTTTCATCATTTGGGATTGCCATAGAGATCTCAGTAACTCTCAATATCAGAGACATTGAGAATAGCTTGTTCATAAACAATTACTGCAACACTTCTTTATCAAGTAAAGTAAAAATGAGCAACTAGCAGACTTAAGAAAAAAAATAATGTGAAATGCAAAAGGTAAAAATCAGATAACAATTTGATGTACATCACTATTTATTTGAGAAATTGGAGGTAGCATAGGGTGGTTTGATTTCAGGTGATCCTGTCACCTCACATCTTAATAATCTCACCACCTTATAATTTAATTTGACCTGCATGAGAAGTAGATATAAAAAATCAAAATACAAGAATTATTGTGTTAATTCAAAGCATGGCTTCAAAAACCTGTAAGGAAATGGAAAACAGATTCTGAAGGTCAAATTATTCCACTGATGCCAATGGAATTATTAGGAGTGTGCTTAGGCTTTCCTATCACAGAAGCTATCAGGAGAAGAGAGAAAAAGTTTTACAGAGTTCTTAAATAAGTTTCATCTCATCTCTCCCATCTATTCTGTCCCAAATTAATTAACCATTAATTAATTAACCATTTCTTCTTTTGCTGAAAATTGCATGAAAAATAAATTACCGTTGTGTTTCCTGAAACATGTTTGTCAACAGCATTTTTGAATGAAACATTTCCTACCTAAAGAGATAGTCAATTAATTTATTCATATTTAAGCAAGAAATCAAGAGGCAGAACTAGAACACATCTTTGTTTTTTGGACTTGGAATTGACAGTTATAATCTGAAAATATTGAAGAGACGTAAAACCTCATCTGTAGCACATGGCATTGGCGTGTACGGCCTTTGCATCTATATCTGTATCTATTCAAAGTACCTCTGTTAAAATTATTTTGAAAGATTTGAATAGTGGAATTTGAAGCATTCACTGGGATTGGTAAAAGCAAAGCTTGGGGAAAGATGATTTTCATTTTAAAACGTCTCTGAAGACCTTAGCCTAGTTTACTAGCTTTGTAAATATTTACACATTGTGATTAAACACAGGACATGGCAAAATAGAAATTCAGGTAAGCTTTTTTGTTCGTTTCAGTACATAATACAAAAAGACACTTCCTGAAAAGCTTTCCCCAAATCACTTGGTGCTTTTGTACTAAAACTATGTATTGTCTAGAAGACCCCACAGTTCTCCATTGATGCTATCTATACTTATTCCAAATGACCTGATATGAGATGTTTACTATTTTCTCTTACTCCTTTGACTTTACTTGAGTATTCTTATTTTCTGATAGAAGCAACATATATATTCTGACAAATAATGCAGAAGTATTTTCTTTCTGTACATATCTGTGAACCAGTTGTGAATATCTGTTTATATTTGATAAATTCTTTCCCAATATATATTTTTTCTCTTAACCAGAAAGAAAATTGCTTTTACATTGGAATTGAAAGAAATCACAATAATCCAACACATATTAACAAATAAAATGTGAAAATAAGAATCATTTTCTCAGAGACAGAAAAAAAATGCCATAAGAAGTGAGCTATTATTTCGAAATAAATCTGTGAAGCACAGTGCAAGGCAAAAACAAATTGTAAATGCAGTTATTTTATATATGCAATAGAACTAGTTCTAAAGGTTTATTGAAAATTGTCTGTTCAGTTACATTTGCAGTACTGCACACCCAAATACCCTGTATCTAATAATTACTCAGACAGTTAGGTAGTATGCCTATATATTTGCATTTATGCAATTGCACATTACTGTGGCTGAAAGTCTATGCTTTAAATGGAATGTAGCATAGCCACAAGACAGTCAAGTGGAAAAAGTAGTCAACTTGGTTCCTGTTAAGGAAGAGTAAAGACAATTCAGAAGAAAAGAAGATCTAATATTAAGTAGTGGATAAAAATACAGAAATTGAGGCACAAGAGATAGCCACTATAGTCTTGAAAGTGTAAGATTTCTCATTTATGGAGAAAATGTTTTAAAGGAGAAAGATGAGTAACAATCAAATGTTTTAAAGGAGAAAGATGAGTAACAATCAGCCATGGTGAGTTGTGATCGACCTTAAAACTTACACAACAAATATTTTTTTGAAACACACCAGCATGCAGCATTATAGAAATATTATTATAAACATAATATATTATCTTTCATTTTTTTTATTCTTTCCTGTTAAGTTATACTTAACTAATAATATATGCTCCCTTGAGGCTCAGCAAGAGTTCAGCATGTGCTATTTCAAGATGCCATCCCAGGATACCATACTGAATATAAAGAGTATATGTTTTTGCAAACAGTACTGATGGACCACTATCCTCTACTGGTTATTCTACTGATTGATCAGTGTGTGACTAGAATCTCTCAGAGATCACCTTAGCATGAGAAATCATAAGTTCTGTGGATCAGCCTTCATAATTTTTAATGGTCTATAGAAAAAGTAAGTTGCATACCTTTGTGCTAAGGTAGTTATATCACTCAGCTATGCAAAAAATCTATCAGAGGCCTCTGTGAAGTTGGAGATATGCAATGTCAAGCAGTTTTTAGTGACATGAGTTTGATGGTCATATGTAGGGACAAATGATGTGTTGCTCACCTTTCCCATGCATATCAGACTCATTTTTCAGTAATGAGAAAAATCTGGAGAGAACTTTCTACAGAATGGTTTCTCTGTAAGAAGCATTCTTTTGTGCAGAAGAGGCTGGCACTTCTAGTCCACTGATGGTTATCCTGCCCAATGGAGGGGGATAGTAAAATAAACTATCATATGGGAGGAATCAGTATCAATATAGGTAGAATTCTAAACATATTATGAGTTAGAAGGCTACCATAAGAATCTTTTAGGTATTAAAATAAATATGATAGTGATAATGAAAGAATTATATTCATAATAAGATAGCAAAGAAAGGATATGCTGCCATCCTCTTTTTAAACATGATAGGGGGAAAGTGAATTAGGAGATGTAGCACACGTGAGGAACTACAGAATGAGACAAGGCATTACAACATCTATCATGTATTTAACAGAATTACTAAAAATAATTTTGAAAATATTCAAATTCAGTGGACAACAATCTAGTTTTTTTTTTTAAAAAAAGGTTTTTTTTTCTTTTTTAAAGAACTTAATAACAGATACATTTTCTTCAAAAAGTAATTCGAAAAGATAGATAATTTATCTGTTATTTTCTCACATTTAACAAATTAATCTTCTGAAAACAAAAATGTCTTTCATAGAAACTTGAGGATTTGTTCTAGCTTAATGGCTTTCAAATGAAGAGAAAGAAAACAAAAATTCAAGTAAAAGTCATTGTTATACTGCAAAAACACCATTTCTAGCTTTATGACAAATGAAGAAATCACTTAAAGTTTAATTCTGAAGCTACAGAAAATAAGTGAGACAAAGTAACTTTAACACTGTTCATGTGTGAACTTTAGTTTAGCTGCTAAATATTCATATATTTAACCTATACTAACTATTGAGAAATAGTGAGAAAAACAAAGAATTAAACTCTTCTGAAGAGTGGCTAACTTTGTGCAAATTGAATACTTCCCTAGACATAGATTGATTATAGTAGGAATGTATATGTCTTTGACCCACGTAGGCACCTCCACTTGAGAACTAAATTTATGCATTTATGACTTGAAGTTGAAATCTACTTACAGTTCCTAGGATTCAAATTTTGGAATTTAATTGAGTTAGCTTTTGATTAATATATTTATCTTGTGAAACTAAAAATGTTGAAGGTAAATCTTCCATTTGTGGAGACAGCCTGGTTTGGTTTTTAATGTTTCTTTGATTTCCTGCATTTAGAAGACTTAAATGTAATGACTGCCATAAACCATAAATGCTGAAGTAGTTTAATTTGATGTTCAAACTATAAATATACATAGCATGTGTGGGTGCTAGATGAACAATATTCTACTCCTTTGGTTCCCATATACTGTAGCTATAGAAAAATTTATGTTAGAAGCCATATGTGTATCTCTCTATTTTATCAATTAAATGAAAAACTTCTATATTTCAACAGTTATATATCATCTATACACATTATCATACAATATTATCATTATTTAGCCACATGTTCATACACAGGCTTACATTGGAAATATCTAAATAGTTGTTTCTCAATAGCTTATACAGAGCTCAATAAATCAATTTGAAGTGTCAACTTAAATACTCCAAAAATTCTTTTGATCAGTCCAATTTTTGATGTACAAGCTGAAGGATAATCAAAACTAATTTAGATAAACTTAGTAAAATAAGTCTGAAATAGAAGTTAACTTTGGAAACATTGTATTTTCAGTAATCTTTTAGTCTGTTTAACAAAAGCAACAGGCACACTTACTGCTATACTATCTAATCAAAGGTGACACAAAAAAATGTCACTGTTACATAAAAGAAATAGAGTAAAGTGAGAGACCATGAGTAAAAGGATGCTGTTCCTATGTCTGGTGGCTTTTCTGATTTATGTGAACAGCCGCAAAGCGATGTAACAAAAACCTTTAAGATTTTTAGAGGGAGCAAATATCTGACTGTCTATAATAGCTGTGTTTAGGAACAGGGTGTTTGGAAGGCAGCACATATTTTTCCCCGGGTATGTTTCAGCTGCAGTTTCACTAGAAGTTTCTTATAGCTGCTTGCTTTATAGTCTCAGAAATATTGAAATGTTTTTTTGTTTTTTTTTTTGTTTGTTTGTTTCTTTGTTTTAATTTTGTGTGTGTGTGTGTGTGTGTGTGTGTGTAGAGGGAATGATTATAGTAGTAGATCATGCTTCAGATATCAGAATTTAAACTCATTTAATTGCATATAAAACTATTCAAAACTAGTTGTTCTTACTGTCAATACTAGACACACCAATTATGATTATTTTCAGATTCAGTATGAGTTAATTTCCATGAAATCTATTTAATGCAATATTTCTCCTGTGTGGGAAAAGGATTATTTCTTTACAATTCCCTTTTAAAAATAGATAAAATACTGAGTACTACTTTTTGTAGCAGAAGGGAAATCTAACCACATGGATTTTCTTTTATTCAGTTTAAGATGAATCCTGATGGAAATTTTTATCTTTCTGATGAGAAACATGTCACTTTTGTCTGAATTTCAGAATTAATAATGAGATTGGTGTTCGATGAAAAAACATTTTATAAAACCTTTCACTCACAGTAATGTTCACAGTCTTTTCAGCAGTGTCTCTGATGAATAAATCATACTTCTAAGCTGATTTCACTGGATTCTAATGCTTATTAAATGAATGCACTGATGGATAGCAGTGTTATGTAGTCTTTCCATGCTCAGCTCAGGAAGCGTTGTGACAAGACAAGACTCATACAATTGAGAGAACAGAAATCGCATCCTGTTGCAAGGCCTAATGGTGGCAACACATAGTTCCAGAGCTCATGATAATACTAATGAGTTAAATATTCTTATATTTAGCTAGTTTCACTGTTATTTTCCTTTTCTTTTGTGCAAATTTGAGGAAAGAAATAAGATTATTACTCTCTATCTCCTTTGCTAAAATTGTCAACTATACCTCCATTCCAGATGCATTTCCTTTACAGTACTCCCTGCAACATGGTAGCTGATAGTCAAGAAAATTTGGGAAAAAAGTCACTTTAGAGATTTCTACCACTTTGAATCATACAGTTACTTGGCTAAATAAGGCATAAATAAGGCAGAATAGGAAACTTAAAATATATGTAAGAATGCAAAGAAATGTCTTTGTGGAATAAGTACCCCTAATTTTACTGGACTATGTACTGTGGACTGGCTTCTATCAGGAATGGTGTGGTGAGCAGGACTAGGGAAGTAATCCTGCCACTGTACTCAGCATTGGTGAGACCTCGCCTCGAGTACTGTGTTCAGTTTTGGGCACCTCAGTACAGAAAGGACATTGAGGCGTGGAGCAAGTCCAAAGAAGGGCAACAAGCCTGGTGAAGGGCTTGGAGAATATGCCCTACGAGGAGTGACTGAAGGAACTGTGGCTGTTCAGCCTGGGGAAAAGGGGGCTGAGAGGAGACCTTATTGCTCTCTTCCAGTACCTGGAAGGTGCTTAGAGCGAGACTGGGGCTGGTATCTTCTCACTGGTGACAGGTGACAGGATGAGGGGAAATGGACTCAAGATGCACCACGGGAGGTTTAGGTTGAATATCAGGTGAAAATTCTTTACAAAAAGGATTGTTAAGCACTGGAATAGGCTCCCCAGGGAGGTAGTTGAGTCAGCATCCCTGAATGTGTTTAAAAACCATTTGGATGTGTTGCTCAGGGACATGATTTAGTGGAGGGTTGTTAGGGTAGTTGGTTAGGTTGTGGTTGGACTTGATGACCTTTAAAGTTTTTTCCAACCTAAGCAATTCTATTATTATATGATTCTACGATTCTATGTGTTCAGTTCTATTAACAGAAACAAAAAATGAAAAAAAAAAACAAAACAAAACAGCGATGTGTCTTTAACAGTCAAACCAGGCATACTATGATGGGAGCGTTTTACAAACTGCTTGAAGTTATATCATGGCTTTAGGGCACTGATGTTTTCTGTGGACCTCTGCATCAGAGACACGGATGTGTTAGGTTTACGTGTTAAGGTTTTTGGTACTGGAGGGGATGCAAGGGTGGCCTCTGATAGAAAAGTCCAGAAACTGTGCCATGTTAGATAAGGACTATTTCCAGCTGCCTTACAAAGGGACCCACTTCTGGCCAGAGATGCGCCAATGAGTAATGCTGGATGCTGGGGAAGGGGATTGAGAAAATGCTGAAACAACCTTGCAGACACCAGGGTCAGTGCAGAAGGAGGGCAGGAGGTGCTCCAGGTGCAGAACAGTAGTTCACTGCAGCCCAGAAGAGACCCATGGAGGAGCAGGCTGTTCTCTTGCAGCACATGGGCACCACGCAGAGCAGATCTCCACGTGCAGCCATGGAGGAACCAAAGGGGAAGCAGTGAATGAGGCCTGAATGAGGCACAGCCCATGGAAACCCCGGCAGGAGCAGCCCTGGGCCAGAGCTGCAACCTGTGTAGAGCAGCCAGCAGCAGGGCAGGAGGGTGGGGAGAACTGCCACCTGTGGGGACGCATGTGGAGCAGTGCTTGGAGAGCTGCAGTCTGTGGGAAACCCATACAGGATTAATTTGGGAAGGATGGCATTCCATGGGAGGGACCCCACAGTGAAGCAGAGAAAAGAAGTGACAAATTGGCAGAGGACAAAGGATTATGGCTGACTCCAACCCCCATCCCTCATTCCTTTGTATCATTAAGAGGGAGGAAGTAGAAGAGGCTTTCTGTTTTTGCTGCTATAGATTGTTAGTAATACACAATAAACTTAATTAATCTCTCTTATGCTAAGTCTGTTTCGCTCATGATTCTAATTGGTGATTGATTGCTCTGTACTTATATCAGTGCATGAGATAAGACCATTACCTTCCTCCTTTCTTTTGAGGAGAGAGGTGTTGTGAAACTGAGCTACCTAATGGTGTTAAGGCACAACAATGGAGCAAAAATGAGGTGGTATCACTATGCTGCAGTCAGATATCACTCAACATAGTGAGATACTCTATCCTGAAGGCAAAACCTTTCTGGAAAAGCACAACAGTATTATTCCTCATTCAACACAACATTGCACATTCAAACACAAGTCAAACATGCAATCCTGTGTTTCAAGAGAAAGAACTTTAAAATTGACTAATCATAACAAGAATCAGGCCCTTGCATTTTCATTTAATTTCTTTACATTTGGGAATTGCTAGAAGTATAATTTTTTTGAGAGAAGCTATTGTATTTAAGTGATATATTTTATTGTTGTTAGTGTTTTTCTTTTCTTTTTTTTTCTTTGTTTATTTTCAGATAAATCTGATGCTATTTTTCTTCTCCCTGTCCACTCACCTATCTATTTTGTTCCTTTTATATTCACACTGACATGCACTGCATCATCTGCTAGTATGAAAATTGGAACAAATAGCCTCTGATGGCAGAGTCATAGAATAAGTGAAAGTTTTTGTAATATTTTATACTTTTCTTCACATTTTACATTTCTGTCATGACAGCTTCATTTAAACCTTATGCAATCTTTGGGAAAATGGAAATGGGTTATCTTTATTTTTTTAAATGATGTGACAGGACTAAAATCAAAGAAATGCATTCCTTGACTGCAAAACCATATTTTCAAGAAAACTTTATTGCTGCAATGTCAGTTATATGTAAAAAATTTGAAATGTCATTTCAATTAGATAAATGAAGTATTAAATATAAAACATTCCCTAGCTGTCAGTATTTACTTGAAATTCAAGCTTTCTGTGCAACTTGTCTGCACATTCAACTTTTAAAAAATATACTGAATGGCAATAAGATTTTTAATCCCTTGAATGAACAAAGATATGTCAATAATAATTTTATACCAATGGAAATGATAGAAAATATAAGAAGATATATTAACCTTCACACATTCTCCATATTAATGAATTTAATGGTCTATGTTGGAGTATATAATCTGCCCTAATTGAGGTATATACAAAGGACATAATTTCTTCTTAACATGTTTCTAAGGGAAAAGATGGTACAGGATAGGGTAGGAGTTATTTTTTATTATTTATTTATTTCTCATAGTGCTCTTGGAAATTGCTGTACATCCAATATACAATATTGCTGACAAATTAATATTTGGAATTTAAATAGGTTTGAGGCTATTCAGTATGAGATATTGCATCTCTGGTATTTCATTAGTAAGTGGAAATGTGGTAATATCTGGTAAGGGAGGACAATGAATGTCTTCTGCACTGTGAATCAGAGATCTGCCTACATGGTAGAATTTCAGCTTGGTTAATACACAAGGCTTGTCCTGATTTGTTTCTATGCAGTAAAATTCAAGGGAAAATATATTTATAGAAAAGTAGCAAACTCATCAGAAAATATACATTTACGTACTATAATAACTAGAAAAAAACTATTTTTTTGCCCTCTAATATTAAAGAGAGATTCTCATTCCAACTCCAAAATGCGGTGACAGTATACTTTGTGACAGCCTGGTCTCTGAAATGATGAATGAGAAAAAGGAAATAAAATTTTATATTTTAGAGGAAAAGAACTCCAACTCTAGCACAAATAATAAATCTCGATTAGGTGCTGTTATAGGAAAGAAAAAATATTACTGTTTTTTCAACTGCTAGCAATCCATTCAATCTTCTCTCCAAACCTGCATTCTCTAAAGCTGTCAGTGAAATACAGTTTAAAATCTGCATGTCTCTAATGAATTCAATTCTTTTCTTTAGATTTACTCTGCTGCAAGAAGAAAAATGTACAGAGTTCAAGCAAGAGTCTGAAGGCCCTGAAATGATACAAGATCAAAATAGAAACATTAAGTTGAAAAAGTTAAATAAATCTGTTCTATATTAATTATCTTGTCTTTCTCTACCTTGTCAAAGCAGGACAAGAAAGTGTGCTATCAGAAGGTGTCAGTACAGTTTATATTATCTTCACAAGGTATGTGCAAACTGTTTCAAATATGATAATATTTAGATTCTGGTTGCAAACTGTAATGGGATTTGTCCCCTATTGGAGACATTTGATTAGAAACACTGGGGATTTGTCCCCTCTTGAAGTCCTCCGCTAGTTGTTGTATTGAGATTTGTTGTTCTAGGACAGAAGAGAAAATGTGCTAAGTTTGTGCAAAGCAGGCTTTCTACATTTGTGCTGATTAGAGGTCTGTCTGTTATTTTATAGAATTTATTTCACAGAAGTAATTCCAATTATCATATTTGTGCTGCCAAATAAAAACATTCACTAAATAATCTTATATATAATAACTATATCTATGAACATCTAAGGAGTTCAACTTTTTTTCACTCTGCCTTCCATATGAGCAGTGCTAACCATTTACTTTCTATACAAATTTTACCATGGAGCAGATAATGCGTGTGTTTACAAGTACTGTAGGTGAGATAGAGCAAGTTACAACTGCTCTGGATACTGAGGTTTCTTTCAGATTGGAACTCTTACCCTACCTGATGGTCACGTGTGATTTCTCAATGACTTTCCCACTCAAAATCACATTCACTTCATATTAACTGGCCTTGTATCATAGAGATCATTGAAGGTCTAGGAAAGTCAGACAAAAGGTTATGTTGGTTCTTGCTGCTGCATGGCTGCATGAAGTTTCCAGTCTCAAATGTTGGAGATCCTCAATATTTGTCTCCTTGAAACTTCCTTAATTCCCATTTTCCATTTTTTTTCTAGGTCTGATTCTCTAGATCTAAATAGCCTGTATGCAGAAGCACAATGTATGGTCAGCCTCCTAATCAGTGGTCTTTATTAACTGAAGACCTCTGTGTTCCAGTTTTACAGTCTAGGTGTTATCACAATGTAGAACCAAGCATTTGTGGTTGCATCTAGCAAGTGACAGACTTGTGCTTGAGAGTTCAAAAGTTCAGTTTCCAACATTTCATCTGCACCTACATTTATTTGCTACTTGTCACTATTCATGATGTAAGTAATTTCTCATCTACAGTCTTCTCTAACTGCAGGCTAATCCATAGCCATCAACATCTATAATTCTGATCCAATATCCCATATATCAGCAAACCCAGATCAATTCAAAAATGGAGTGGATTTTATATACTAACAATAGTTTTTATAGAGTTGTACATTATAATAAATAACTAATTGGCAGAGCTAAGATTGTCAGAGGTGGGCTTTTTTATGCAGTTTCCAGTGCACCATGGCAAATCATCTCAAGTTGCTATAAAGGAGACTGAATCCAGACACATTAGAACTATTTTATTTACTTTTTTAGAGGTTAATCTTACCTTTTAATTTTAACACCACATACAGTGAAACACAGACAATATCATTTCTTCCACCTAAAATCTGCCATGGTTTTCCAGACAAACAACAACAATCAGTCTTCTTGCAATTCACAGCAATAATGACGTCTCTGGAAGAGGCCAGAATTAGAAGCTAGAGAGGTGATACATTCTACAGCTATTATGATTGGACCACTTTGCTCTGTGTTATAAACCGTACGCCCCTATTCCATTTAAGCTTCATCTGTAGTACAGGAAGTTGTATTTGGCACAGGGGTGTCTCAAAATTTCATAGTATTTGGTCTACATCAACAGGTAAATAAATGTTTTAACAGTAAGAAAGATTTCTCAAATGCTTTATGATCTGATTTCAACCTGTTTACTATCACATTGTTTTCCAAAAGCAAAAGTAACTCATATCACAGGAAAACAAAAAAAACCCTCCCTGTTCTGAGAAAAATCTCTTACTAACAGGAATTGGAAAGTAATAATCACAACAGGATATTTCCTTCTTAAGATCTTAGAAACCAGTGTTAATAGCAGAAAGTTATTCTGAATGCAGGTAAATTTTTAGGCAAAGGTAACTCCTTTTCATACACCTTTAAAAGGGAAATTACTTGTTTTTATCCACTGAATTTAGTTGTTTGTTGATTCTGAGGAGCATAATCAGTCCCTACAGCTGTTGATTTTGTGTTGTGATCTTTCCATTATCTTTTCTTTTTCCTGCAGTTTTCTTAAACTATCTTCTCTTCAGCACACCTAGTTGTAATTGATACTCTTATCTTTCCTTCATGCCTTTCTTCTAAATATTACATTCTGCAAATATTTCTAGACTCTTCCTATAAAAAATCCTTCCTTTCATCCTTTTTTTTCTCTATTTTTTACTTAACAATTTAAGATTTTTCATCTTTCAGGTGAAATATCAGGACAGATGGAAATATGGAGGGAAAAAATAACCTGATTTTCTGTTTCTGGTGTTATTTTCAATTCAAATATCATTTAGAAGT
Source organism: Phasianus colchicus (assembly GCF_987193195.1). Taxonomy (NCBI): domain Eukaryota; kingdom Metazoa; phylum Chordata; class Aves; order Galliformes; family Phasianidae; genus Phasianus; species Phasianus colchicus. The sequence continues at coordinate 159,332,742 of NC_143436.1, forward strand.
TTTTTTTTTTTTTTTTTTTTTTTTTTTTTTTCCCAAATGTTTTGTTAATATCCCCACACCTTTTCAACAGCAAATGGGAAATGTGAAAGCACTGTACCCTTCCCTCTCCTCCCCTCCACTGCCCTCCCCTCTCCTCCTCTTCTCCTTCCAAATAAGTTCATCTGGATGCTTACATGCAGTTTGGAAATTTTCAGCATAAATGGCTTATGCTTAGGAAAGTAACATATGAGCCTAGCTTTTTTTTTTTTTTTTTTTTTTTTTTGTATGTATAATTTGAAGTGTTCAATAATTTCAGTTGTAGAAGTAATGAATGACAATTCCACATACAAAATTTACTTATTTGTGGAAGCTAAAATCTTTTATTTTTTTTTTTTTCTTCTTCAGATGTGAGTAACTTCCAAATAACTTATGTTAGAAACATTTACTAATCTTGGTTGCATTTTTTAAAATTATTTACTATGAAATGCAAAAAATACTACAAAATATTTCATATTTTATGAAATGCACAAAATATTAGGAAAATTTATGGTTGTTTCTCACATCTCTGTTAATTTGTCCAGAATACTTTCCTCCAGTCTAACTTTGATTAATTTTATAGTTTTGAACATAAAAGAAAGCCAGCCAATGTTTACATTTTTTTCCTGTGTTTTATTAAGGTGTTCAATACCCTATATTAAGTTATTTTAGTGCAATTCAGATTTTCTACCTATAAGGCTTTTTTAGTTCTATTTGAGTCATAGGAAATTACAGGCATACATTTATATCAGAGGATATATACAAGTCAAGTTCTTGAAGTTTTCTAACACGCTTTTTGAATTAATAAGCTCAGCAGCAATTACTCTAGTAGACTAAACAGTTCTTCAGTTTTGGTTGTTGTGCTTTATGTTACAAATAATTGGTTATAAAATTACTGATTCCAGTTTTTAATTGAGTAGTGGGAATTTCGTCTTTCATTGGCAACACATCAGATTAATATCTTTTTAGAGATTTTTTTTTTTAACACTTCAATGTACTTTGTTAAGACTGAATACATTTACAACTACAACATGAGCACAGAATGATTTTTGACCTGTGAAGTGAATGTAAGTTTATTCTTGTCAGTTGACAGCCACGTAAGGAAAAAAAAAAAAAAAAAAGACATGCAGTCTTGCCAACTGTTACGGAAGAACACACTATTTCTGAGCAAATGTAAATGTTGAAACAGGTGGTAATGATCTTGTATCCACAGTGAAATATCTCACCACTATTATCAAGCATCTGCCGGATTGTAAGTTTAGTGTTTTGTTATTTATTTTGTTTTGTTTTAATTTTAGGTAGTAGCAACAACAACAACAAAACAACTATTACCTGTCTGAAAAATTAGACCTAAAACTCAAATATGTTGTGACAACTATCTAAGGCTTAATCTTTAAAAAATTATCAAGTCTTTGTTCTCTTTATTATAAGTAGATGCTTTTTCTTGTAAATACTTCATGGAAAAAGAGTAAGGCACCTGAGTACGGATAATGCTTAAATTAAAATATTTAGCTTTTTTTTTTTTTTTTTTTTTTTTTTTTTTTTTTTTCCCCTTGTGCTAAGGACTGCGTACAAACATCAGTTTAACACAGTGATTATAGTAGATAGTCTACACTTTACTTAAAGGCCAGGAGAAGGGTGGGGAAAAAAATAAGTACATTTGTGAGTTTGAGACTAGAATAGTATATCGAATTGTGTATCTTTGTTAAAATACTGACATTTATCTAACATTATCTGTTTTAAACTCTTCAATTTTTTTCCTCCAGCTTTTACTGGAACTGAAATGGGATACAATGCATGAGAAATCATAAGTTAATGAAAGATCAACTTTAATAATGGAAGATATTTTTCTTTTGTTTCTCTGGAAATTTTGCAGCTGTTTCTGTGAATCTTCTCTTGAAAATAAATGTATGTTACTGTTATGTTTCTTAAAATACCAAGCATATCTTAACAGCGAAAGAGGACTACTGAGAAATTAGCAATAGTCCAATCATAACATTAACACAAACCAGACTTGGTGAGATTTTTGAGAGAGGTGAATGGATTTTTCCCAAGGACTTTGCTAAGAAAACATCTATTATCTGAGCACTCATGAAAAGTTCTGTATGAAGAAAATCAGCAGGAATTTTTTGCATTATAACTTTATTAAATGTAAAATGCAGGGTTAATTTAATTTAGCCTAATCAGATGGAAGTTAAATTATATTCTTATATCTTGAAATCAATAAAGGAGTGGCATCTTCAGTCATTATCTCAGGACATTATGTTTTCTACCCATTGACTAAATGAAGAACAAACCTTAGTCTGACTATTTTTAATGTCAGGTTTTAAAATTTATCTGTATCCAATATTTGTGTATATGTATTTGCATTAAAGTGAGCAGGTAAATACAAGAACTTGCTATACTCAGAATAGCTCTAAGATTGTTCTGGAATGATCTTCATGATTATCATTGATAACTGGGAATAGACGAATAAATATTAAGTACTATCAACAGAGCAAGCAACAGGTCTTTACTTAGTTTTAATCAGAGATTTATTATCAGAGAGGTACTGACTTGTAAAAGATCTAGTAAAAATAACAAAGATCAAGATGTAATATTTAGCATGAAGAAGGCTTCCTTTTTGCCAGTTATAAGCTCGAATTAACATGTATTAACTTGTATGTTGTACATTGAAAGTTTCTGCAGCAAAGAAATTCAGACCTTCCTGGCACCCTTTAAAATATAAAATTTCCTTCATCTTCAAAAGCTAGGACAAAAGTATCCATGTTGTTTATGTATGAGTACTTTATCCCAACAGTCAGAATATAAAACAATCCATGTTTCTCAGCACCTATAAGTAGAACAGCAAGGGTCCATAAATTAATGAAATCAAGATAACAGATGTGTGCTGATGTTCTAAAAATGATGTCTAGTTTTTAGCTAAACTTAAAAGTTACAAAACACAAGTCTATCCAAGTGTAACATAGCACTGAAGCATTTCAGCATCACTTGCTTTCATGGGCTGCTACCTAATGTCTGTATTCCATTTTATCATTCTGAAAATAGAAATTGTATAACTTTTCTGATGAATAGAAATATTAAGGATGTCAAACTTTAGCAAAACTGCCTCCACTGGATTGTGCGTTGGTCTTTTAGGGCTAGAACAGGAAAACTAAGTGCTATTCTGGGCTCTCAGACTTTTGTGAAATAGGTATAGGGAAAATATTGATAAAGAATGTGTAAATGATGTTGCTGAACAACTTAAGGGCCTGCTACCTAAGGCATCACAGTACATCTTTTAATTATTTTAAAATATATAAACAGGTACTGTTGCTAAAATCAAATTCCTATTCTCTATCATATGTAGAATATGTACTTCTGAGGAGTTTCTTAGGCAAGATACTTAATTTAACAGAGATTCTTGCCAGATTTCAGCATTTGCTAAGTGTTAAATAACACCTCATAATTCTAAGAGAAATGCAGCATTCACTGAAACCTGTTTCTTTTTTTTTTAATCCTTTTTTTTTTTTTTTTTTTAATTGCCAACAACTTTAACTGTATTCAGGAAGATCCAGATTGAGTAAGTTACTTTTCATCTACTCCCAAAGTTGCTCTATTCACATGCAATTTTACAAGTGAAAGTGTGTCACTAGCCTGAAAAAACGCATATCGATAAATGAAGCAAAATGCAAATCATTTATAGCAGACTTCAAGAAAACAATAAAATCAGTGTAGAAGAGTAAATGAAAATAATGAAAATTAAAATTGAATATATATGGGAGTTATTTGCATTTATGAATGATCCAATTCAACTAATTGATTTTTTTTTCCAAATAATGTTTTTTTTTTGTTTTGTTTTGTTTTTGTTTTTAAAGTAATGATAAATGCTAAGTTATATTATTTGAAAATAAGCATTGTTCTTTGGAATCTAAAACTTGTAAATCCAGTTATGTGACTGAACTCTTTCAAAATATGTAGTTTCTGCTTTAGGTCATTATAATTAAATTGCCTTCATCATTATTTTTGCCTTCTTACTATCAGATTGAGAAGGTTCAATAGCAAAACTAGAATAATCTTTTATTTCTTTTTTTCTTTGAATTTCTTCAAGATCAATTTTTCTTGCTTAAAATATGCAATAACAAGTAAAGTTACTTTTTATTAGAAGAAACCTAAAGAGATAAATAGAAAGGCAAATGTTGCATTTTTCTTTATGATTCCCAATTTCCCTTTGAAATAGGATTAGAGCATTTCACACTGCATACCCTGCACCCTGTACAGGTGGAGGCAAGTCAGAGGTGGTGATCCCCCAGGTTTCTGTCTTGGGGCCAGTATACTTCAACATCTTTATCAGTTACATAGACTCTGGGACTGAGCACACCCTCAGCAAGTTCACAGAGAGCACCAAGCTGAGTGTTGCAGCTGATACAATAAAAGGAAAGAATGGCATCCAGACTGACCTGGACAGGCTTGAAAAGTGGGTCCACGTGAACAAAATGAGGTTCCAGAATGCCAAGTGCAAGCAGTTTCTCTTGGGTTGGGGCTGTCTAGCTCCAATTGTCTGTGGCAAGATGGTCAGCTACTGACTGCAAGGTATAGGGGGGTTTTGGTCAGTTCCCTCATCCAGGGATCCCTGAAACAACAGAGCAGCTGGGCAGCTCTCGGTCAGGCAGTTCTCGTCAGAACAGCTGATGTGGTGGGGGAGTTTCCAGGGCAACGGCTCCACATCCACCCCCTCGCCTAGAAAAAGCCTCAGGGACAGAGAGGAGGAGTTGGGGTGTGAGGATCAGATGGGTTGTTTTAACGAGGAGAAACTGTAAGCCAACCATACATGAGACCACACAGAAGGAAGTTTTATTATCACTGTCAAGTGAGTGATAAGTGCACAGGCTCCTGTTAACAACCCAGCAACAGGGCAAGGGCAGAGCCAGCACTGCCAACAGCAGGGTGGGGCTGATCAGTCACACCCCGATAAGGCTATCGAGTAGTGTTAGTGTGCCTGCTGGTTGGCAATGGCTGCACCCCGGCAGAAGGCTACTGCCACAAAAAATTGTGTAGACCCAGACAGAGCTCCCGCGCTTACGAAGAAGGAAAACTGCAGCCAAAAAGAACGTGGAGACCCAGACTGCGGTCCTGGGCATGCTTGAAAGGATACTGATGCTAAGACAAGTGGAGACTCAGACTGAGTCCCCAACATGAGATGCTAGTACGCAGGTCACTGGCTGTCACGAGTGCCAGAGCCTGGCCTTTGCAGTGCCGGTGATGGAGGCAGCACTTATACAATGCACTTATATCACTTCTTATACGATGTGATCACCTAAATGACTTACTCAGCCTTGTGGTCAACCTGAAGGAGGAGGTGGAGAGGCTGAGGACCATAAAGGAGTGTGAGAGAGAGATTGATTGGTGGTGCTAGTTCCTATCGGCCCTGAGATTCTGGCACACAGCTGTGGTTCCACAAGGAGCACGTCATCCTCTGCTGCCTTGCAAACAAGTGGGAGAAGGGAACTGGCAGGTGGGAGAGGGGAACTGGCAGGCAGATAGTGCTGCAGTGAGCCCCCCGTCCTCTCCTCCCCCTAGCAACAATTTGAGAAAGGAGGAAGAGTGGAAACGGATACCGGCTCGGCAAAGTGGGTATCCCCCATCCCAACCATCCTCGGCTCCCCACGTGCCTCTGCGCAATAGGTTTGAGGCCCTGGAACTCGAAAGAGAGGTGAGAGAGGGTGTGGAGGGAGGTTCATCCATGAGGTTGCCTGAGGTGAAACGGTCGATCCCATGCCTCAAGACTGCCTCCACCTGGAAGGACAGAAGGGTGGCTGTTGTAGGTGACTCCCTGCTGAGAGGAATGGAAGGCCCTATATGTCAGCCTGACCCTACCCATAGGGAGGTGTGTTGCCTCCCTGGGGCATGGGTCAGGGACATTTCTAGGAAACTTGCTGGACTGATTTGCCCTTCTGATTATTAGCCCTTATTCAGGCTGGCAGTGACGAAGTTGCTGAGAAAAGCCTCAGGACTATCAAGAAAAACTTGAGGGGACTGGGGTGGGTAGTTGGTGCAGGTGGTGTTTTCTTCTATACCTTCAGTGACAGGGCAGGATACTGAGAGCATCCAAAAAAACCACCTCATAAATAAATGGCTTAGAAGTTGGTGCAAACACAGGAATTTGGGGTTTTTTGACCACGGGGCAATTTACTTGACACCTGGCATGATGGCTGCAGATGGAAGTAGCCTGTCTCTGAGGGGTAAGAGGATCTTAGCTGAGGAACTGATGGGACTCAATGAAAGGTCTTTAAACTAGTTACAAAGGGGGAAGGGACAAAATGAGGGCTACTGGGGTTGAGTGGGTTGTTCGAGGGCTTGTTCCAAACTTGATGGGCAAAGACAGTTGAATACAAAGGGATGGACTGGGGCAGGGGGATGCTGGGGATGCTGCTGTTCTAAGGGATCCTAGATCCTCTATAAAGGCAGTGAGACGGAAAGCCCAGCTGAAGTGCACACAGCATCCTGCAATAAGCAGGATGAATTGGAAACTGTGATGTGCTTGGAAAGTTATGACCTTGTTGTTATCACGGAAACATGGTGGGATGACTCCCATAACTGGAATACCACCACTGAGGGATATGGGCTCTTTAGAAGGGATTGACGAGGTAGAAAGAGTGGGGGAGCTGCCCTCTATGTGAAAGAATGGATAGACTATGGAGGAGTTCCCTCTGAGAAAGAGTCAGGAACAGGTTGACAGCCTGCGGGTTAGAATTAGGGACAAGATTAACAAAGGCCAGCTGGTGATAGGGGTATACTACAGGCCACCTGATCAAGGGGAGACTGTTGATGAGGCTTTCTTGCTTCAGATGCGGGGGCAGTCGTGCTCATAAGCTCTTGTCCTGATGGAGGGCTTCAACCATCTGATATCTGTTGGAAAGACCACACAGCGAGCTGCAAGAGGTCCAGGAGGCTCCTGAAATGCATTGATGATAACTTTCTGGTCCAGGTATTGGACAACCAAGCAGAGGTGAAGCATTGCTGGACCTGCTGCTCACCAATGCAGAGGAGATCATTAAAGGCATTAAGGTTGGACGCAGCCTGGGCTGCAGTGACCATGCCTTGGTTGAGTTCGTGATCTCGAGGGTTGTGGGCCTGGCAAAGAGTGAACTTTGGAAGAGCGAACTTTAAGCTGTTCAATGGACTGTTGGCCAAGATCCCCTGGGATGCTGTCTTTAAAAACAAAGATATTGAGGAGAGCTGGTTACTCTTTAAGGATGCCTTCCTGTGAGCACAAGAGCTCTCCATCCCTCTGAATAAGAAAGCGGGCAGAGGAGGTAGGAAACCGGCATGGCTCAGCAAGGACCTGATGAGCACACTGAGGGCAAAGAAAAGTGCATACAAACACTGGAAACACCGGTGTGTCACCTGGGAAGAATACAGGAATGCCGTCTGGACTGGCAAATGTGGGATCAGGAAAGCCAGGGGGCAGGCAGAACTGAACTTGGCAAGGGACGTGAAAAACAATAGGAAGTGTTCTACAGGTACATTGGCCAGAAGAGACAGACAATAGTGAGTGTACCTCCTTTGGTAAATGTAAAAGGAGAACTGGCTTCAATGGATGAAGAGAAGGCTGAGGTACTGAAAGAGTTCTTTGCCTCAGTCTTCACTGGCAGCCAGAATTCTAGTATTTTTCACGTCCCTGAGTCCTGCATTCCTAAATCTCTAGGTGGGGACCAGGGTGGTAAATCCCCCCTCACTGTAAGGGCAGAGCAAGTCCAAGACTGCCTCATGAGACTGAATATGTACAAGTCTATGGGGCAGGGTGGTGTGCATCCCAAGGTTCTGAAGGAGCTGGCTGAGGTGGTTGCCAAGCTGCTCTCCATCATATTTGAAAAGTCATAGCTGTCAGGTGAGGTCCTGGATGACTGGAGGAGGGGTCACATCACTCCCATTCACAAGAAAGGGATCAAGGAGGACTGGGGAGCTACAGGCCAGTGAGTCTTACCTCTGTGCCAGGGAAGATCATGGATCAGATCCTCCTGGACGACATGCTTGATCACATGTTAAATGAACATGTGATCCAAGACAGCCAGCATGGCTTCACCAAGGGAAGGTCATGCTTAATCAATCTGGTGGCCTTCTATGATGGAGTGACGGTATTGGTGGAAAAGGGAAAGGTGACCAGTGTCATTTACGTGGACTTGAGCAAGGCATTTGACATGGTCCCCCACCACATCCTTATCTCCAAATTGGAGGGATGTGGATTTGATGGGTGGACCACTCGATGGATAACAAATTGGTTGAAAGGCCACAGACAGTGGATGGTCATCAATAGTTCTATGTCCAGGTGGAGGCTGGTAATGAGGGTCATCCCCCATGGGTCTCTCTTGGGACCAGTGCTCTTTCATATCTTTATCAATGACATCGATGATGGAATCGTGTGTACCGTCAGCAAGTTTGATGACCCCAAGCTGAGTGGTGAAGTTGACATGGTGGAAGGAAGGGATGCCATTCAGAGGGACCTCAACAGGCTAGAAAGGTGTGCCTGGGTGAACTTAATGAGGTTCAACACAGCAAAGTGCAAGGTTTTGCACTCGGCCTGGAGGAATCCCAGACATACATACAGACTAGAAGGGGCTGTCCTTGAGAGCAGCCCTGAAGAGAAGGATCTGGGAGTCTTGATAGATGAAAAGTTTAACATGAGCCAGCAGTGGGCTCTTGCAGCTCAGAAAGCAAATGGTATCCTGGGCTCCATAAGAAGAGGATGTAGGACCTCTCCTACAAAGATAGGATGAGGGAGTTGGGCTTGTTTAGACTGGAGAAGAGAAAGCTCTGGAGAGACCTCATCATGGCCTACCAGCACTTGAGGGGAACTTATAAGCAGGAGGGGAACCAACACTTTACAGTTTGAGTAATATAAGAAGGCAGAATGTCTTTAAACTAAAGGAGAGTTTTAGATTAGATATTTGGATGAAATCTTTTACTCAGAGAGTGGTGAGGGACTGGAGTAGGTTGCCCAAAGCCCCATTCCTGGATGTGTTCAAGGCCAGACTGTATGCGGCCCTGTGCAACCTGGTTTAGTCGATGACAACCCCTCCATGGTGGGGTGGCTTGAAACTAGATGATCATTAAGTCCCTTCCAACCTAAGCCAACCTATGTTATATCATATGACATACAAAGACGTATAATATTCTGTACCTATTTTTAAAACACTGTATATGACTCATAGAATCAATAGTTTGAATATGCAACGCTGTTATACAGAGATTGAAAGATTATTAACATATTGGCTTTCAGCTACATTAATTTATTTCAGAACAGAAAGCTCATGCTTTCTGTTCAAGACTTCACAAAGGGTGAAACATTTCCTGGTTGTTGTATTCACTAGCAGATCTAGCTGCTCAGCACTAAGCCTATTTCAGGGGTTATTCACATGTCAGCTAAACTACACACTGTTTGCTACCTACATAGTACTTTCCTGAGGAATTCAGGAATCAAAAAGGGAAGCATGTGTCTGCTTTGTGGTGCATGCATGTGTGACAGTTGCAAACTTGGTGAGTATAAATAACTGCATTTCTTTTAATCAGTAATATACATTTTCTGAATGAGTGTGGCACAATGTGTAAAAAGAATGGAATGAGTTATTATGGAAAATTTCACAACACTATACAATATTGTACTGATAAGTATTATAAGTGAACTGTGACTCACTTGTGCAAAAATTGTATTGTTATTACTTCAAGTGCTATTGTACAGCAAAACTCGTTCATTTCATAATGAATATAAAATGCTGCTGTTCCTAGCCTTTCCCAGCGTAAATTTCCTATTTGTTGTGGTTAGGACATGCTTGGCCCACAATAAATATTTTATGTTCTTGCCTCAGCCTTAGTGGTTAGCTCTGCCTCCACCCAGAGGTGAATGCACTTAAGAAATCAGTGCAGAATTCTGGCCATTCTAAGGGGACTGAAGATGTTAACTGTCATCAGTCTTGAATCATTATGAGATATTAATGCATAAGCTTGTAGTGTCAAAAGCATTTGGAGTTTCATATTACAAGATATTCAATATTTTAATTAAAAGGGTGAAGAACACTGCAGTATCTTTTTATATGCCACGGAAAAAACATAGAAAAAAATATATAGAATCATAGAATGGCTTGAGTTGAAAAGGACCTCAAAGATCATCTAGTTTCAATCCCCCTGCTGTGGGCAGGGTCGCCAACCACTAGACCAGGCTGCCCAGACATTCAGCCTGGCCTTGAATGCCTCCAGGAATGGGGCATCCACAACATCCTTACCTCCTTGGGCAACCTGTTCCAGTGTGTCACCACTCTCTGGCTGAAAAACTTCCTCCTAATATCCTAGCCTAAACTTCCTCTGTCTCAGTTTAAAACTATTCCCCCTTGTCCTATCACTATTCACCCTTCAAGCACTGGAAGGCCATAATGAGGTCTCCCCAGAGCCTTCTCTTCTCCAAGCTAAACAAGCACCATTCCTTCAACCTTTCTTCATATGAGAGGTACTCCAACCCTCTGATCATCTTAGTGGTCCTCCTTTGGACTCATTCCAAGAGTTCTGTGTCTTTCCTGTGCTGTGGGCGCAGTACTCCAGATGGGGCCCCACAAGAGCTGAGTGTAGAGGGACAATCACCTCCCTTTCCCTGCTGGCCAGCCCTTTTTTAATTCAGCCCAGGATATAGTTGGCCTTCCAGGCTGCAAGAAATGCTATAAAAACTTTGAAAATCAAACTATTTAAAATGAAATCAAAGTTTTTGTCTGTCAAAATTTAAACCTTAAAGAATGCTGTTCCCACTACTTATACTGATTTTGAAGAAATGATTTTTAGATCAAAGATATTTCTAAGCTGAAGGTGATAGTGATGGTGATGAGTAAATTATCATTGAGACAGACACTGGTATTAATGGATACACTTGTATTCCTATATTCACATTTCCTTTAAGAATTTTAGAATAGGTATATATAATAACACATGTATTTAAAATATATACATGACTATTATAAATGTGTAAACTTGCACGAAAACTACAAAAAATACATCTTCCTTTATTCCAAACATCTAGAATAATTTATATATAGAAGTATTTCCACTGTCATGAAAGAGTAAACTTTCAAGTGCTTGGAGTAGAAGTAAACCTTTGAAACTGTAAACCCTGAAGGCTCAAAACCATTACACAAATGAAAAGAATTGAAAATGTATCTTTGTAATGCATTCTGTTGACAAAACAGATTCATTCCTGTAGTCATAAAACCAACATGTCCAGCAGGGTTTTTCTACAGAATCCCATTAAAAAGATTCCCCTTCTGGGAGGAAAAAAAAAAAAAAAAAAAACTTTCAAAGCCTTAAGACAGCACAAATTCTTCCTTGAAATACATTCTCAAGGCATATTTCTCTTCTGTCTTCACTGCGCAAAATATATTGCTTGCACTCAAAAAGTGGTAAACCTACCTCAACCATGGTGTAAGAACAGATGGACTATTTAGTATGAAATAAATTTATTCTGAAAAATGTGAACATGCAACTTTTTATAAATAAAAGTTATTTTTTTAAATTTCTTGTACAAACTGTTTAGTGAGTAACATATTCCATGATCTGTCAATGAATTATATGCTATGTACCCTATGAAAATCTAAAGTATAAAAAATACAGTTAATCTCTGAAGAACTTGCTAATATATTTTTATATACATATATGCAAAATGAACATAGAAATATATCATAGAATCATAGAATCACAAGGTCGGAAACGACCTTTAAGATCATCTAGTTCAACCGTCTTCACATTACCATTGCTACCACAAGCTACTAAACCATATCTTACAGCTCCTCGTCCAGACGCCTCTTGAACACTGCCAGGGACAGCAACTCCACCACCTCCCTCGGCAGCCCATTCCAGTGTCTGACTACTCTCTGAGAGAAAAACTTTTTTCTTCATGTCTAACCTAAACCTCCTCTGATACAACTTGCGGCCATTTCCCCGGGTCCTGTTCATTGCCAGGGAGAAGAGGCCAAACCCCTCTTCACCACAACCTTCCTTCAGGAAGTTGTAGAGTGCAGTGAGGTCTCCCCTGAGCATCCTCTTCTCCAGACTAAACAATCCCAGCTCCCTCAGCCGCTCCTCATAAAACCTGTGCTCCAGACCCCTCACCAGTTTTGTTGCTCTTCTCTGGACACGCTCCAAGGCCTCAATGTCTTTCCTGTAGTGAGGGGCACAAAAGTAATATGTGATACCACATATGTATATATGATACCAGAGCTTTTTATTCTATACACTGATTTTGCTAACAGATTTACTTCTACAAATATTGTTTTATAAATGCCTATCCTAGAGATTATTTTGTTTATTCTTTTCTGTCATGTTGTCTTGTGCAACCTGGACAACCACTAAGAATCTGATATAGTGTTACATAAGGTCCAGGAAAACACTTTTTCTACTGAATATAGGAACTAGTTGGAAAGCAAATTGCTGCAATGTATGCTGTGCTGTAGCTTTGTCAGTTCAAAATTTAAGCTATCCAGAGGTGGGAGCTGGTTGCTGATGAACAGTGGAGACATATTTTGAGGATAGATAGCAGTTTGATCTTGCAACCCCTGGAACAGTGATTTCCGGATTCTTCAACACAAAATTTTAACAAGTAATCAAGAGTTAGAAATATGATTGTAAATAGCATTTCTATGGTTAAAGCATGTGCCAGAATACTGTTCAACTTTGTAGCATCTTATCCAGCTATGTTAGCCTAGCAGTACTAAATTCCAGTGAAAGTTTAGCCACATTCAATATCAAGAGCCAAAGCCAGAAAAGACTATAGGTAGGTAAGAGTTAATCCAACATGATGAACAAAAGTATATCATTCTTTAAAGAGATGTATGTGAGCTCAGAAATTTTCCAAATCTTTTTGAAAGAAGCAATGCATAAGGAAATTCAGGCTGCTGAATTGAAAACAGGTAGAAGCACCATGGTAGAGTACCATAGCCAGAACTAACCCGGCAGTTGGACCTCTCTCAGCACATCCTGTGGAGTTGAGCCAGCATCTGATAGATCAGCACATCAATGAGAGGAATCAGTACAGTAGCAGGTGTTTGTTAGGAGGGACCTGGCAGACCATGTGAGATTCAGAAACTGGGGGGAAATTCACTGAACAGAGCCACAACTTTGCCTGGACAGCTGGTGACAAAGCAAAACAAAAGAGGGTATATTCAAACTGTTGTTTTGTTCTCTGTGACCATAAAAATTGAACATACTGACTGCTAATAAACTAATTATGAGAAAGAATTTTCCAGTGAAAACTAGAGACACTGATCACCTTCATTTCAGTGGGAAAAGAAAATAGCATATATATATGTATGTGCACATTTAATGGACAGTAGATTTTCTCTATTTGCTAGAGGGGTTTCTTTCTCTTTGAGGGAAAATATTTACTTCCTAGATATATAGTGTTAGCCATGCCAGAAATAAGCACAGTCTTTCTGAAGGAGAAACATCACTAAATTAGCTAACTGCACCTTCTACACCTTCTTGGTTAATATAACTACCTGCTATTGCACCACTCTATATTATACTTGCCTTTTCTCCTGAAGTCCGTGTATACCAGATATTAACTATCACACTGACTCAATTCATTTCTTTCTTATGTTCCGGAAACTTAAGAAGTGATTGTAGTCATTACAATATGCAAGCTGTGCTGAATGGATACAGTTTAAAACTGTTTTAGGAAGTATTTAATGACAACACCACAAGATATTTTTAATTCACCCAATATTGAAAAATTGTTACTACTATTTTTACTACTATTTTTTTAAACACCAAGATAACTCCATCTTTGTGTAGTTGTCATTATTCTAAAGGAGCACAGAGTCTGAAAGGGTCTGTTGAAAAATTTTTGAACATAAGTAAAAACAAAATATAGTCCAAACAGACATGTTTTGGACAGATAATACTGTGTCCAGACCAATCCTTCTCGAAAAGTTACAGATTCTCTAAAGGTCAGGATTTAGCCTTATAGGAGGATGATTATTTCTTATTATTTACATATGCTAGAAAATATAAATGTAAATCTGTAAGTTATAATTCATACACTGTAAATAGAAAGCAATTAGTACTCTGTAGAGATTTTTGTCTTTTTTTTTTTTTGTCTTTTTTCTTTTTCTGACTAGAAGTAAATAATCAAAAATCATTTCAGTTTTGTTTGGAGTTTATGTCTCTTCAGTCAAAAAATGACTATTTTCATCTTGATAATCGTGGAAGCCTTCCCTTCTCCAAGCTGAACAAATCCATCTTTCTCAGCCTTTTTTCATAAGAGAGGTGCTCCAGGATTCTGATAATTTTCTTGGCTTTCCTCCAGACCCACACCAACAGCTCTGTATCCTTCCTGTACTGGGTACCCTCAGGCCTGGACACAGTATTGCAGATGAAGTCTCCCAAGGATGGAATAGAGAGGAACAGTCAACTCTCTTTTCCTGTTGACCTCCTTTCTTCTGATGCAGTCCAGGATACATTTGGCTTTCCAGGCTGCATGTGCATACTGCTGGCTCATCTCCAGCTTTTTGTCCACCATGTCCTTCTTTACAGAGCTGCATTCAATGAGTTCCATTCCCAGACTGCACTCATGTATGGAATGGTGAAGTGAAACACCTTGCACTTGGCCTTCATGAATTTCATTACCTTCATGTGGGCCTACTTCTCAAGCTTGTCCAAGGCCCTTTGGATGACATCCCTTCCTTCTATTATATCAACTGCAGCCACTGGCCCCACCCTTCTGGCTGCAATCTTCCAGTTAACTCCTAATCCATATAGTCCATACTTCAAATCTATATCTTTCCAATTTAGAGATAAGGATGTCATGTGAGACAATGACAAAAGCTTTACAGAATCCTAGGTAGCTAACATCTGTTGCTCTTCATTTGTCCACTTACACAATCACTTAAACTTAACAGGCCACCAGTTTGGTCAGTTGCAATTTGGGCTTGGTGAAACCATGCTGGCTGTCTCAGATCACCTGTTCATCTTGCTCGTCTCTTAACATAGATTCCATGTTGATTTGTTCCATGATGTTCAAAGGCACAGATGTGAGGCTTATTGGTCTGTAGTCCCCTTTCTACCCTTCTTAAAATTAGGAATAATGTTCCCCTTTTTCTTGCCACCAGGGACTTCACCTGACACCTGTGACTTTTCAAATATAAGGGAGAAGGGCTAGGCAACTACATCAGCCAGTTCCTTCAGGACCCTGGAATGTGCATCTTTGAATCTCCTTTTGCTATTCTCACATGGTCTAGTGGGTAAGGTGATGATGTGTTGATGATTGGACTAGATGAATTTAGTAGTCTTTTCCAACTTTTATAATTCTATGATTTATGTTGCAGCAGAATTGCCAGGACACAGTCTGAACCAATGGTTGATCACTGTGATCATGGTGGAAAGCTGTGGCTAAGCCAGGGAGCTCAGGTGCATGCAATGCACCTGAGTGACTGGAAGGGGTGGAGCCTGGATCCACCCCTCCTCACCCTCATTTAAGGCTTAGTAGCTGGGAGAGTAGTATCTCTCTTGATAGAGATTGTTCTCTTCTTGAACTGTCATTGGTTGTCAGAAACAGTGAGCTAATTTTTGTTCTTATCTGCAATTGCCCCATAGTGCTTGTACCCCATTAGAAGACACCATCATTGGCTTTTTTTTTTTTTTTTTTCTTTCCATACACACATCAATTGCCAAGTTTAGTTCAGTTCTTGCCTTGGCTTTTCTGCTTCCTTCTCAGTACATCTGAACAGCATCCCTGTACTCTTTTCAAGGTCACATTCCTTCTTCCACTGCCTGTGTATTTCCTTCTCAACTCTTAGTTCAACAAGTGAGATCTGTCTCCTCTGCTTGATCTCATACATGTGTGGACAGTTCTTGTACTCTCAGAAAGGCACCCTTTAAGTGCTGCTAGCTCTGCTCAATTTCTCTGTTCCTAAGGACAATTTCCCAGGGAATCTCATCTAATAATTCCTTAAACAGTTTAAAATTCACTCTCCTAAAGTTCAGGGTCCAGACTCTGCTCTTTGCCAGGGCCACATCACAAACTCAACTAAAGCATGGTCACTGTAGCCTAGACTGCCTCTAATCTTAATCTCTTTAATGATCTCTGCATTG
The DNA here is from genome assembly GCF_987193195.1 of Phasianus colchicus. Lineage (NCBI taxonomy): Eukaryota > Metazoa > Chordata > Aves > Galliformes > Phasianidae > Phasianus > Phasianus colchicus. Next base: position 159,348,861 of record NC_143436.1, read on the forward strand.
ATGTGCACAAGGTCTGGTAATACTTCACCTTTGATTGGTCTGCCTAATAGCTGGACCGGGAAGTTATCCTCAGCATACTCCAGGAGTCTCCTAGATTGCTTATAGCCTGCTGTGTTGCTTTCCCAGCAAACACTGGGGTGGTTGAAAACCCCTATCAAGATAAGAGCCTACTAGTGTGATGCTTCTTATGAGTGAAGCAAGAAGGCCTCATCAACAGGCTCCCCATGATCAAGTGGCCTGTAGTACAACAGGCCAATCAGATATCCTTTATTGGTCTGGTCCCTAATTTTTATCCAGAAACTCAACCTGTTTCTTACAAGTAGCTCTTTGCTGCTTCTTAGTGCCACATCCCTGCTTCTCATTTCCTAACTATCTTTTCTAAAAAAACTTGTAGTGCTTGATCACCGTGTTACAGTTGTGTGAATCATCCCACCACGTTTCTGTGATAGCAGTGACTATGACCTGTTGTCATAGTTTTCTAACTGCACCATGATTTTCATCTCCTGATTTTCCATACTGCAAGTATCGATGTATAATCACTTCAGCTGGGCCTCATTGTTACCTTCTAGAATTCACAGGTTTATCCCTTCTGCTTCCTAAAGTGTCAGCATTTCCTAACTCATCTCTGTCACTCAGAAGTGCATCCCCTTCCCACACAGAACCTAGATTTAAGCACTGCTAATCAGTCCAGCCAGCTTGCTTCCCAGAAAACTCTTGCCTCATTCAGTCAGTTGCATATGATCCAAAATCAACATGCTCACTGTCTTGAAGTTGCATCTAAGGCCATGGAACCCAAAACCCTGAGTGTGGCACTATCCATACAAACAATAATTTACCTGATCCATTTGCCTCCTTAATGTGTGTCAGTCTCCAACTGGGAAGACAGAGGAGAACAGCATTTACATTCCTGATCTCTTCAGCATCTTTTTGCAGGGCCTGGCCATGGCGCTGGGAAACTCCGAGGGCACCTTGACGTCCTGTTGCAGGCGGCGGCCACAGTAGTTTTTTTGGGGGGGCAGGAGGCCCCTGCCCTCCCCACCTCCCACCTGGCCCCACAAAATGGGAAGGAAGGAAGGGAGGAAAAAAACCAGCGGCAACAATCTATGGAGGAAAACTTATTTTACTAACTATGATACTGGAATTCAAGATAACACAATATAATACAATCTAATTGAAATTGAGACTAATAAATCAAATAAGATAGGAGAGAGAGTTCCTGATACCGAGTCAAACCTGAAAAGCTTGGAACGGCTAGGAAAGCACCTCCAGCACCCACTGCCAGGCAGTAAGAGACCACCCCACCCAGAAGGGTCAGATCCCATGACTTCCATAATGTATAGGGATAGGTACATAGAATTGGAGCATTAACACTTTAATTCCAGTACATGATGTTTTGATGTGGAATACTGAAAATAAAAAAAAAACATACAACCATGTCCCGGACAGGGACATAAAATGTCGTTTGATATTTTGGAGTGTTTTCAATTTAGCCTCATTTGAACTTTCTTGAAAGAGTAGGAATGGATAGTAAAGAGTAGGAATAGGTATTAACTCATTTGGATGAGATTCTAATTCACTGTTTTTGAAAGTAGTCAAAAAACTATCTTATAAACTCTCAGATATCCAGTTTTGCCTCTAACATCTGCTAGAGATACTGCAAATCTTTCATAACCCCTATGTCTTATCTACCAACTACAGAGAAATCTCTTGAATAGCTTCAAGTGTCTCTAGTAGCATTAGGTTTAAGTCGATAATCAATTCCTGTATGTCTGTTGGAGTATAACTTGTTCATTGTATATATGATCATGTGGCTTGGAAAAAAAGTAAATAAATCTTTCGTTCCTGATAGGGTTTATGAAATCTCTGAGATCATTCTATGTAGTTTGAGAGATACATGTGCTTTTCCTGCAGCCTTCATCAAAATATTTAACATCAGTTTATTAGTAAAAAAAGAGGGGGTTTTGTATGTATATGTTGTTAGTCAGTTTGTTTGGTTTTAGTCCATGGATGAGCACTTATGAAGAGTTGGACAAAACTGAAACTTAATTTAGTGTCTGAAACCATTAAATCCATCTCTACTTTTGTGGCCACTGTCTGTCAGCCACTTACCTGGTTGCAAAGCCTATTTGATATAGCTATTGTTCTTCTTTTCTGTCAATTTCACCTAATTCTGCTGTTAAACATGTTATTATAAAATCAGCTCTTGTTATACTATCAATTTTTGATGATACAAAAAGCTCAAATACTGCATTTTTACATCTATGTATACTATAATTACTGCAGTAATTTCCTGTATGTACAAATCTTGGCCTTGTATATTTTACACAGCTGTTTACAGTCCAGAATCTTGCTTCCCATTTTTTCCAGTTTTTAGTACTATCAGGCAATATGAACTTCAGAAGACTTATAAGAGTGTAAAAAGACTTAAAAATGCAAATGTTTCAATTAAGATAGCTAAAAACACTGAAAAAAAAAAAAAAAAAAAACAGAAAAAAAACCCAACCCTTTTTGCACTTAGGGGTAGAATATTTTTCATGGAAAAAAATTAGTTGTGAAAAATGAATTTCACATAAAGAAGGTTGCTTGAATCAAGCTGTGCATTTGAAAAGTTATGCTTGTTCAAGGATTTGCAAATTCAAATTCACTTTAAGGTCTCTAAATATTTTTACTGCTATATATCCTGAACTAGACTGTTGTGTTATTTTTTTTCATTTTGCTAAATGAATCTTAAGGATCCAGTATACTGAAGTAAGTATTCTACTGGCTTAGTATTTGAAAATAATACTGATTATGAAATAAATTTTTTATTTTTAAGTCCCAGTATTTAGCTTTCTATACCTAAAATCAATATTTATGATTAAATAAGAGTGCTATATATTCTATGAGTTTCTTTGATGTTTTTCCAGAGAGACAATTTGTAGTTTACAACAGCCAATCTGGAAGTTTGATTTCCTCCTGTGACAAAAAAAAAAAAAAAAAAGCTCTGTTCTCATTGTGATCTACAAGCAACCATGTAAACTGAAAATGACTTAAGGAAATCAAGAAATTATTCTGAAAAATACATACGGACAGTATTTTCTGTTGAGCTAGTGTGCAAACACAAGATGTCTTTAACCAATTTAACCACTTATCTGTGACTGTTTATACTATAAATCTGCATCCAGAGTTATATATTCCTGCAGAATTAAATTCCATGGAACGAATTGTGTTTCTACAATTGTATCACTATACAATCTTTCTCCGTATCTGCTTGTCAAAAACTGGCAACTTACACTACTTCATTTCAAACTGGAAAAATGTTTTTGGTGAAGTAGCCACTTATGTGCTATAAGAAACAGAAAACAGCTGGGTTGAAATACGTAATGCTGTCAGGGGTATTTGGTTGGAGTGTTAACTAGACTGCAAAAAGGACTGTGAGCTGTTTTTGAGGGCAGCTAACGTGACCTAACCAGTAATGATGCCACACGTTCATTTTTATTTCATTTTTAAATTGAAAAATTAAGGAAAAAAGAAAAAATAATTGCAGATTTCAATTACCCATTTCTTATATAACAGGAAGGTCAGGGAATGCCCGATAAGAATGTATGAGAGTAATATGGCATTCTTTGAACATAATCGTATATTTAGATACACAACAACTTTTCAGGTACTCAATAACATTTTTACCTCAGTCATCACTGGCAACTGCTTTTCACACAGCACTTGAGTGAATAGTTTGGAAGGTGAGAATTGATAGAGCGGTCATAGAATCATAGAATAAATAGAGCAAGCGAATCATAGAATTGTAGAATGGCCTGAGCTCAAAAAGGACCTCAGCAATCATCTAGTTTCAACCCCCCTGCTGTGGGCAGGGTCACCAACCACTAGACCAGGCTGCCCAGAGCCACATCCATCCTGGCCTTGAATGCCTCCAGGGACAGAGTATCCACAGCCTCTCTCGGCAACCTGCTCCAGCATGTCACCACTCTCCGGGTGAAAAAATTCCTCCTAATATCTAACCTAAACCTCTCCTGTCTCAGTTTAAAACCATTCCCCCTTGTCCTGTCACTATCAACCCATGTAAACAGCTGTTCTGCCTCCTGTTGATACACTCCCTTCGAGCACTGGAAGGTCACAATGATATCTTCCCAGAGCCTTCTCTTCTCCAAGCTATATAAGCCCAGTTCCTTTACTCTTTCTTCATAGGAGAAGTACTCCAGCCCTCTGATCATCGTAGTGATCCTCCTTTGGACTCATTCCAAGAGCTCTGTGTCTTTCTTGTGCTGTGGGCCCCAGCTCTGGTAACAATACTCCAGATTGGGCCTCACAAGAGTTGAGTAGAGGGGGACAATCACCTCCCTTTTTTAATGCAGCCCAGGATATAGTTAGCCTTTTGGGCTGCTAGTGCACACTGCTTGCTCATGTCTAGCTTCTCATCTACCAAGCGTAGATCAAGTTCACCACCAGCCGAGGCACCTGAACATCCATGAATCCCAGATTTCTGAGGGAATTAACTAATGTAGTCACCAAACCACTCTCACTCATATTGAAAAGTTATGGCTGTCAGGTGAAGTCCCTGGTGACTAGAAAAAAGGCAGTGTCACAATTGTTTTTTAAGAAGGATAAAAAGAATGACCCTGGGATGCATTCATCCTTTCCTCTATGCTTGTGAGCGATGGCATTCTTTTATGCCATTGCCTCAAAACTTGCTGATGAACAAGTCCTGCGCAAGTCCCGTGCAAGGGTTGAGAAATCCTTTGTCTAAGGGACATAGATGGACAAGGCCAGAGACAATGAAGGAGAGATAAGCTGCAGCTTAATGGTTGTGAAGAGGCCTTTTATGTGGACTTATCTCAAGGAGGATGGCCATCTCAGGGGGTACTCACATGACACTTGCTCAAGCACCCTGGCTATGTCACATAGCCAGGAAAAAAGGAGGATAAAGGAGGGATCAACAACCATGAGGATAGGTGTCTGCCATCAGATCCCTCACTATGGAATGCCTAAATGCTGATAGACTCTCCTGGGCCTGCTACCTGAGTCCTGCTGCTTCCTCCTGGACTTACTCTGAGGCTTCTTCCTGCTACCTGCTTGCTGCACAAGGCCAGCCATGCTGCTGCTGTTCTCCCCCTGTGCTTTTGCCTCAGAAGCATCGGAACGGTATGCAGTGGGATCGCTACTGGATCCTGGTGGTGACTATCCCCACTTTACACAATTCTTGCTTATTTCCTTTTCTATCTTTTCTATTATCTTTTCTATCGCCCTCCTTCCCTTCCTCATCACCCTAATTCATAATAGTGGTTCCTTCCCTTCCTCATCTCCCTGATTAGGATTTATAATAAACTGGTCGGACGAACGTTTGAACTGTTGTTTCTTAATCTCACACTGGGTCCCCAGATATCAAAGAACCTCCTCTCCCTCCTATAAATCGGAGTGAGACAATGCTGGAGAAGATCATGGAGCAGATCCTCCTGGAAGCTATGCTAAGGCATGTGGAAGAGGGAGAACTGATTCAGAATAACTAGCATTGCTTCACCAAAGGAAAGTCCTGCCTGACTTAGTGGCCTTCTATGATGGTGTCACTGCATCAATGAACAAGGGAAAAGCTGCTGATGTCATCTATCTGAACTTCAGAAAGACTTTTGACATGGTCCTTCACAACATCCTTCTCTCAAATTGGAAATATATGGATTTGATTGGTGGGCTGTTGGAACTCATTGTGAGATCATACCCACAGAATGATGGTCAGTGGCTCAACATCCAGATGGAGATCAATGATGAGTGTCCTCATCAATGATGGTGTCCCTCAGGGGTTATTGCTGGCACCAGTGCTGTTTAATAACTTCTTCAGTGATATTGACAGTGGGATCAAGTGCACCCTCAGCAAGTTTGTGGCTGACACGAAGCAATGTGATGGAGTTGACACACTTGAGAGACAGGATGCCATCCAGAAAGACCTAGACAGAATCAAGCAGTGGCCTCAGGTGAGCCTCTTGAGGTTTGGCAATGCCAAGTGTTATGACCTGCACCTGAGTGTGGTCACATCTGCTATCATCACAAGCTGGGAAAAGGATAGAGCACAGCCCTGACAAAAAGGACATAGAGGTACTGGCGGATGGCAAGCTGGACCTGAGCCAGCAATGTGCCCTCACAGTCCAGAAAACCAACCGTATTTTGGGCTGCATCAAAAGAAGTGTGGTCAGCAGGTCAAGGAAGGTGATCCTGCTCCTCTATTCTGTGCTAATGAGAATTCATCTGAAGTACTGCATTCAGATATGATCTCCTCAGGAGAGACATGGATATGCTGGAATGTGTCCAGAAGAGGGCCACAAAAGTGATTCAAGGGATGGAACACCCTCCTCATGAGGACAGGTTGAGAAAGCTGGAACAGTTCAGCCTGGAGAAAAGAAGGTTGTGAGAAGAGCTGATAGTGACTTTTTGTATGTAAGAAGAGACTATAAGAAAGAAGGGGACAAACTCTTTAGCAGGATCTGTGATGACAGGACAAGGGGAAATGCTTTCAAACTAAAAGAAGTAAGGTTTAGATTGGATATACAGAAAGGATAGTACGGTACTGGAAGTTGTTACCCAGGGAATTGGTTGATGCATGTTTCAGCATGTTTATCCTGGGCTCCATCAGAAGAGGGGTGGCCAGCAGGGACAGAGAGGTGATTGTTCCCCTCTACTCTGCTCTTGTGAGGCCCCATCTGGAATACTGTGTCCAGGTCTGGAGCCCCCAGTACAAGAAAGACAGGGAGCTGTTGGAGAGGGTCCAGAGGAGGGCCACGAAGATGATCAGGGCACTGGAGCACCTCCCCTATGAGGACAGGCTGAGGGAGCTGGGCTTGTTCAGCCTGGAGAAAAGAAGGCTGCGGGGTGACCTCATTGCAGCCTTTCAGTACCTAAAGGGAGCCTACAAAGAGGAGGGGAATCAACTCTTTGAAAGGGTGAGTGACAGCAGGACAAGGGGAAATGGTTTTAAGCTGAGGGAAGGGAGATATAGGTTGGATGTCAGGGGGAAATTCTTTACGGAGAGAGTGGTGAGGTACTGGAACAGGCTGCCCAGGGAGGTTGTGGATGCCCCGTCCCTGGAGGTGTTCAAAGCCAGATTGGATGGGGCCCTGGGCAGTCTGGTCTACCATTAGGTGGAATGGTGGTGGCCCTGCATGTGGCAGGGGGGTTGGAGATTCATGATCCTTGAGGTCCCTTCCAACCCTGGCAATTCTGTGATTCTGTGATTCTGGAGACATTCAGCATCAGATTGGACGGTGTTCTGAGCAACCTGATACAACTGTAGGTGTCCCTGTTCACTGTGGGGGAGTTGGACTAAATGACCTGTAAAGATTTCTTTCAACTCAAACAATTCTGTTATTTGAAAAAATACTTTTATTTATTTATGTTATTTTCAGTAAAATGATTTATTATTGGCTAGTGAACAACTAGCGTGGATCCCTCAGTGATACATCATCATCATGCAGAGGTTCTGCAGAGTTTCTGTGATGCATGTCATAATAAGGATAATGGAGCACTGGAACAGGCTACTCAGGGGGACTATGGAATCTCCTCCATGGAGATATTCAAGACCCTTCTGGGGTGCATTAAAAAGAGCGTGGCCAGCAGGTCGAGGAAGGTGATCCTCCCCCTCTACTCTGCCCTGGTAAGGCCTCATCTGGAGTACTGTGTCCAGTTCTGGGCTCCTCAGTACAAAAAAGACAGGGATCTCTTGGAAAGAGTCCAGCGGAGAGCCACAAAGATGGGGAAGGGCCTGGAGCATCTCCCCTATGAAGAAAGGCTAAGTGAACTGGGTCTGTTTAGCCTTGAGAAAAGAAGACTGAGAGGGGACCTGATCCAGGTCTATAAATATCTAAGGTGTGGGGGGCAAAGTGGCGAGGCCAGACTGTTTTCAGCAGTGTGCGGAGACAGGACAAGGGGAAATGGCCAGAAGCTGGAGCATAGGAAGTTCCGCACCAATGTGCGCAAGAACTTCTTTACGGTGAGGGTGACGGAGCACTGGAACAGGCTGCCCAGGGAGGTTGTGGAGTCTCCTTCTCTGGAGATATTCAAGACCCGCCTGGACACCTACTTGTGCGACCTGGTGTAGGGAACCTGCTTTGGCAGGGGAGTTGGACTCGCTGATCTCTGGAGGTCCCTTCCAACCCCTACAATTCTGTGATTCTGTGATTCTGTGATTCTGGTTGCCTATCTGTGCAACCTGGTCTAGGGAGCATGCTTTGTCAGGGCGATTGGACTAAATGATCTCTAGAGGTCCCTTCCAGCCCCTACAATTCTGTGATTCTGTGAGTTCTATTGACATGCAGTATTTGTTTAGATAGATCTTGGCTGCACATAGAGTATTTAAAATCTTACTAAACAAATAAAACGGAGTTACCTAAAAGCACACAGCCAATGCAATATGAAACATCCCAGGGGACAGAATCATATGTGTGGAATAATGGGTATGTCACAAGGATCATGACTAATACTCTCTTGAAGCAGCAGATAGAGGCCAGGGAGAACTGCCTGTACCATTTCAAACTGTCAACGGTTTACGGGCTGGTTCAGCCCAGTTCCGTGATTCTAGCGGGGTGGAGGGATTTCGCAAAATCCACGCCTCCAGAAAAAGGGAACAGGGGACCCCAAAATAATTAAAAACAGCAGAAATGATCTGAGGAGAAACAAACTAATTTACTAAATATAGTATCGGAATGCAAAATAACACACCATAATACAATATAATTAGAATTGAAGCTAATAAATCAAATATAATGAGAGAGAGAACGTCTGAAAGGTGGATAGGCCTCACCAAAACGCTGAGGGGAGATGCGCAGTGCAGTTGAGCAGCAGAGAGATGGGAGGAGAGCTGACAAAGAAGAAGTGGACAAAGAAGAGCAGATGAAGAAGAGCGCATCAGGTAACCTTGCCAGGAGTTATATCTCCCCTCTGTGACCGCAAAGTCCCCTGGGAAATGTAGTTCTTCTGCTCTTCCAGGCAGGTACTCAGAACTTGAACATTAACAGTTAAACTCCTAGTGCCCCACATGATGTTATGATGTGGAATACTGAAAGCCAAAAATCACAAAACCATGACACAAACATTACTAGAAAGTTCTACGTGGGAACTAAATAGAGCGGTCTTTAAGAATGAGCTCTGAATTAGGCTGACAACAATTTGTATATGAAAATCTACATAGACAAGTAACTGAATGTCATTTTTTAGTTTAAGTGTACTTTATCTTTGTACAACAACATTAAGAAAATCAGAAGAGAACCTTAGCCTCTATGTGTCTCCTATTAAAGATAACAAAAGAGTGTTTGCATTAATGATATAGTATAGAGTAACTGGTACTGTTCACTATTTTGAACGATGTACATCTCTTCTTTGCCTATGGCTACTCATTCACTCAATATGGCACTTGTAACACTTGTACAGGTATTGCAAAGAACAGAAGAAGCTGCTTTTTCAGAATAAGTATACACAGTGTTTACTTTGGAAGTATTTCCAGAAAATATTTTGTGCATATGTAATTTTTTAAAAATATAGTTATGTATAAGTTAAAAGGAAATATTTGTAGACAACTATCCAAGTATTTGTAGGTAAGTAAAATTCTGATATTAAGGCAGAGAATTGAGGGAAATGTAGTTTCTTTTCTTTTTTTTTTTTTTTTTTGTATCTTTTTCCAGCTTGATAATGACAATTATGAAAAATAAATAAGGAAAGAATCCCCCTGAATCCTTTGAAAAACGATTCAAATCAGAAAATCTGCAAATATAATTATTTCTTCAGTTGGAATGGGTTTTGAAGAGAAAAAAATTTTTTTTTTTTTTCAATTTTTGATTTTGTTTGGAATGTGTTTAAAATGAATTTAGTATCAGGTGTTTTTTCTTTTTCTTTTTTTTTTTTTTTTTTTAACTTATTGGACTACGTGATCCTGTTGGTCTGAACCAGTATAACTGCTATGCTAAGAGGTGCTATTTTCTGGGAGAATAACCATACTAATTACAGTTGTTTTTAACTTTTTAAGATTGTTACTGTGAAAAAAAATTGCAATAATATCTGGAGGTTTGTCCTCATAAATCCCATTTCTCTGCCTATTTTGTTCTTACTTCTGAGCTAAAATTGACCTGTAGACTTTTGTGTGAAGTTCTTTATGGGTTTCCCCCCACCACAAGCAAGACATTGAGGCCCTTGAGTTGTGAGAAGGACAGCGAAGCTGGTGAGAGATCTGGAACACGGACCTTATGAGGAGTGGCTGAGGGAGCTGAGATTGTTCAAGGCTGGATGTGGCTCTGGGCACTCTAGTCAAGTGGTTGGTAACCCTGCCCACAGCAGGGAAGTTGAAGCTAGATGATCATTGAGGTCCTTTTCAACCCAGGCCATTCTATGATTCTTTAAGCCAGAGGTAACACTTACCAAAGTGATGTAATCAGAATATCCACTGTTTCAGTCTTATTGTTGAGATTAGCAAATTAATATTTCCTGTGCATTTTTTTTAGGCTTGATTTAGGAAGAGTAAGAATTATTTGACTTGTAATGAAGTTTTCAACATTATATACATGGTTTGGGGTTTTTATTTTTGCTTTTGCTTTTTGTTCCTCTGACTCAGATGTGCCATCATTCTTGCTAATTATTTGCAAGCATTATTTTCTTACTCAGTGATTAATTTCCATACTAAACAGATTGAAAAATATCAAATAGGATGTTTCTTCTTTAGTTCATTTTTTTCTCCTTCCAAACCAGCTGCATGGTAAATATTCTTAAGAGTGCATTTTGATTTTTTTTTTTTAATTGCTAAGCAGTACATACACTTTGTAGTGCATATTAGTACACCATTATGATTGAGTATTGTGTTAGCTTTCAAAGGATCTATAAGTGAGTTACAGAGATTGATGTGTGATAGGCAGATTGTGAGAGTTACGCGAGCTGGAGTTTTTGTTCTAAGGAAAAAAATAAAAATAAAAATAAAAATAAAAATAAAAATAAAAATAAAAATAAAAATAAAAATAAAAATAAAAATAAAAATAAAAACAGCATTTTCTTTTAATCTAATAACTTTTATATCTAAATTGGAAATATATGAATTTAAAAAAGTGGTGTATGCAGTGGGTAATGCATTGATTGAATTGTTGCAGCCAGTGTTGTGGTCAGCCAAAAAAGTCCAGGTTGAGGCTGGTGAAGAGTGGTATACACCAGTGGTCAGTCCACCTTGGGTCCAATGCTCTTCAACATCTTCAACAATAACTAAGACTGAGGACACCCTCAGCAAGTTTGTGATGATACCAAGATTTGTGATGATACCAAGAAGTGTGTTGCAGTTGATACAATGGAAAGAATGCCATCCAAGAGGACCTTGAGAAGTGTGTCCACATGAAGCTAATGAGGTTCAGGAAGGCCAAGTGCAAGGTGTTGTACTTGGGCAAGGGCAGTCCCATGTGCATGTGTTCACAAAATAAATATTTTTAAGTTTCATTTATCTAAATCTGACTAATTTCAAAACAAAAGTAAGATCTTTGCATTGTACCATTCGTCTTTGTATTTACAAATTCTGATGACTACTTTGTCCTTTAACTGATAAAGCCATTTCACACAGGAACATCTTCACTTCTGTTTTTTCATAATCTGTGCTGGCAACAATTTTGAGGAAGCAAAGTTTTCCTAACTCTGACTTCAACAGACATATAAGAATTTTTTAATTTACACTTTTCAAGTATTTCATTGAGAATATTTGATTTTGTTCAATGAGCAATGTAATTCATGAAGAGCGGTCTCAGAAAGCTTCTTTCTAACTGTCATCTTACCTTTCTCTCTTAGTAATCTTTCTGAAAGACTGATTAGGCTGAGCTGAACTGCTAGCTGTAATAAGTTTACAATGCTGCTTTTATGCTTCAAAGTATTTGGAGCAAAGCATTCCTTTGTTGCTTAAGAATATACAGATCTAGATTCAAGTTGTAATTAACTAGCTGAGAATTCATTCATGTAAAATTCATGTGAAGCTGACATTCTCTAATGAACCTGCATTCAATGAGATGTGTGAGAGAAGTGTAGCCAGGTGATATAATTTATAGTTGTCATAATTTATACTGGTGGCAGCAGATTTGTCATCACCCCATGATGTCCTTGAGCCCAAGATGGGAACTTTAAAAGAAGCTTAAAGGTTTTGTTTTCTTTTATTTTCAGTTTCCAATTCTGTAATAATATAACTTAAACTTTTATAATGTGCTGTCTGAACACAGTCAAATAGAACACTGAAATAAGAGACAATAAAAGTATTTTGGCACAGCAGAAATAGATAAACACAATTTTTGTATCCTCATCTTTTTTTCAAATGTATTAAATAACTGGTGGTCTTTCACTGCTAAATGTTCTACATTTCAAAGTTCATTTTATTTGGTTGACACAGTTGAAATTAAGCAAATATTAGGTCAGTTCATACAAGCAGTAGAAAAGGCTAAGCAAAATTTTCAAGACGGAGGAACTGAAGAGGAATATTATTTACCTGATCAGTCTGCTAAAGTAGTGGTAGTGAAAATTAATTCAGTTTCCAGAGAAGGAAAACAAATAAATAAATGGATGTGCAGTATTCATAACTCTATCCAGATATTGTATCAGAAACCGAAAGTCAAATAAAAGCTCTAGCTGTTATGCTTATGTTGCCAAACTGAAAGGTAAACACAATCAGTAGATAAAGGGATTGTATTTTAGATTCTTCCCATTACAAACTTCAGTGCTGTGAAGTATTTTATTTATCTTTCAGTATTATCTTTTTTGTTAGTATGTAGGTCTCTCTAAAAGTAATACCTCCTATTTATTTCCATGGAAACTACAACAAATACAAAGAGTACAATAATACTATTTGATAGAGCAAATTCTCAGCTATAAAACAATGTTTTTCAACATAGCCACTACCATTAGCTTTGCATTTTTGACAGTGATGAACAAGACCTCATAATTTCATGGTATGACAGTTGTGCTTCGCCATCCAGAACAAGGCTTGTCTTTCACATCTCAGTCATCACTGCTGAAATGTATCACCCACTGCCTCACTGTGCTCATACCCACTGTTTGTTTCCATAAATCTTCAGCTGGCATCAATGAATCATTTTTGCGGATTTTGCATTCCGATACTACATTTAGTAAATTAGTTTGTTTCTCCTTAGATCATTGCTGCTGTTTTTAATTATTTTTTTGTCCTCATGGAGGAATTCAGTGACATACCTTTGCTTCATGAACACTTCCATGTCAGATGCCATTTTGTCAGACTGCCCTTCTGCTGCCATCTGACACACAACATCAACATGTAAGGGAATATTAGCAGGAAGGTTCTACCTCTACTGCCATGCTACCAACATCCATCTCTGATGTTGTGGGCCAGCATGTTGAAATAGGATGTGTTACTTTCAGACCAGTCTTTGTAATTTTTTTCAGAAAACAGAAAGGACTAATAGAACTTCAATATTCAACACAATGGAACCAGGAACTCTGCACAGCAAAGGATTACTATGATGTGTGTGATCAATGAGAAAAACATGTTTGAATGGATGTTACAAAATATTTTCTGTAAAGCTTTAAACAAATATTCAAAATTTGTGAAAATTAGTGTTAACACAATATGAGGAGAAATAAAGTTAAGATACAATACTGTCTGTAAAGGTGAAGTGTCTTGTCCTCAAAACTACTTTTAAATTTATATTTGAATTTATTTTTCTGGGATAGTGTATTGAAAAGAAGATTTTTTCTGAGCATTCTATGTGCAAATAACCTGTAAAATAATAACAGATGACACATCTGAAAGATCATTAGTTTATGAATTCCTTTTACAAGATCAAGATCTCTGTGTATTATGATGAATAGAGACATTTTAGAGAAATAATTCTGTTCATCTTGACCATAATGTAGGACTTTAGGACTTCCTTGAAATAGTTTTGATTCAAATCAAGGAAAAAGGTATTTTATTAAAAAGAACAATATTACTCCACAATATTTGGATTACTGCTCTAAATATGACAGTTTTGAAGGGAATAAAATTTTCTTTAATTCATTACTTACATTATTATCAGTGAATTAATTGTATTTTTTTGTTCACTTTCTTGTTTTGCAAAAATATGCTTTATTGCAATAGATTTTGGGAGTTTAGAGAAGTTAAAAAATGCATTTATTTCTGAATCATTAGAAACATATTTTGGGAATTTGTATTTATTTACTTATGTGAAATAACTGTTCTTGGTCTTTCAGGAAATGGCCACAAGTTGTACCAGAGGGGGTTTAAGTTAGACATAAGAAAGAACTTTTTCTCTCAGAGAATGGTCAGGCACTGGAATGGCCTGCCCAGGGAGGTGGTGGAGTAGCCGTCCCTGGAAGTGTTCAAGAGGCATCTGGATGAGGAGCTGTGAGATATGGTTTAGAGGCTTGTGGTAGCAATGATAGTGAGAGGATGGTTGGACTAGATGATCTTGCAGGTCGTTTCCAACCTTGCTATTCTATGATTCTATGACTCATGAGCAAAGCTACAAAGATTCAACATTTTCCCAGGCATAATTGTCTAACTATAGAGAATTTAGCTTACAATATATACATACATTTGCATAAAACAGGGGAAGATGAGACCTTGAAGTGTATTCTTTTTATTCTTATTTATTGCATTTAAATGGCTGAGTTGCACATAAAAAAACATGATTTTTTGATTAATACTTCATTTCTTCGTATAGGTCAGAGGGTCTATTAGATCATCTTTTTTGACTTTGTATATATCACAAGAATTATGCCTGTTTGAATCCAATAAATTATTTACTTAAACATATATTCCATAAAGGCACTCAGCTTGTTTTAAAGACTGCTACAGTACATTCCATATTCATCTTTCAAAAGTTTTAATATTAATGGCTGTCATTTCTGCACTTATCAGTATACATTTTTTTGTCCAGTTCTTTTCTTTTCTTTTCCTTTCTTCTTCTTCTTTTTTTTTTTTTTTTTTTTTTTGTGGTCATTTATTTTTCTGTATCTTCATGTAAGTATAATACCAGTTTTCCCACATTCTAGTATGTGCTTCTTACAGATAGTTTATAAATAAAATTTTATAAAATTTATTTATAAATTTCCATCAGTTCTGCTCTGTATATATATATATATATAATTATATGTATAATTACATATATATATAATGATATGTACATATATATATATTTGCTTAGATCAAGAATACTTGAGGGTTTTTGAAACAGGAACAAACAAATTAAAAACAAAGAACCAAACACTGCTTATGGGATCTGCAGTGGTTATTTCTCCACTGTTAAAAATACATAAACTCTGCTGAAGTAATAGTACTGTGCCAAGGAATTCTATGGTGTTTGTCCTTCCTTTATTTTCATAGATACAGATGAGGTTTTACAGACTTTCAATTATAAAATGCCATGTATACATTCGTATATTTCTGCCCTCTCTGAAACACAAATCTATAAACTATATAACAATTCTAGTTTATATATTTTCTTCAGATACTGAGCTCCAATAGAATGCAAGATTTGATTCCTTTTAGGCAAAAGAAATGTTTAGATTCCCAGTAACTCTATATTCATTTTGTTTATCCTGTTGCACAATGATAGTAGAGGGCTCAGAAACCCAGTTTAATAACCCACCATCACTGTTTAAAAGAATGTCCTTGTGTATAGTAATGACCTTGAATATCTTATTTAAATAAGCTTTCTGCCCAAGTCAAATACTTAATAAAATGTTAAGATGATTGTGGCTCTGGCCAGACTGGTCTAGTGCTTGGCAACCAGACTCCAACTCCTGCCTTGAACTGAAAATGACTCACTGTCAGACAGAAGAGAAGATATTTCATCATGAGTGAATTCAAATGTCTCTCTTTTTTCATTTTAAAGCATAAGGTGTCTTGCAGATTATAAACTTATTCATTTAAATTCTTCCTATGAAAATACATATCTGAGATTTTTTTATTTTTTATTTTTTAATTACTAATAGGTAGGAAACTGTGTTTTTTGGGTAAAATACTTTTTACGTTGCAACATATCATAAAGGTACCTTCTTACAAACTTGAAATCCTTACAGCTCTTTGGTTCTAGGATTCACAATTTTCCTTACTATTAATTCTGCAGAATTTTAGTTGTGACATAATAAACCAACTAACCAATAAAATAAATAAACAAAAAAAGCAAACCAATAAATTTTTGGATTGTAAATACTTAGATATTTTATATATATATAAAATGACAGTAGAAAAGTAGAACCACTCACTATTAGGAAAATTTCTTTTATTTGGCCTAATTTAGTTTGACATCCAGGTAAGTTGGTGTCAAACTGTGAAAGTCAAGTTTAAAAAAAAAATACGTATCCTGACATGTGGACAGTAGGTTAACTGGAGCTAAAGGGTGTTGCTTGTCCATTACCATTTTACAGCTTGCATTTTAAATATGCAGTGTTGTCTTACCAAATTTATTTCTCATTCTTGTGTCACAATGAATTTTGAGAGATGAAAAGTATTCTGCAATTGCAAATAACTTTAAAAATGTATTGCAGATTTTTTTATTATTATTTTAATATATTGGACCTGTACAAAGAAGAGATAATTAAAATTTGTACACTGAGGATAGGATTTCAGCATCTTTGAACAGCACAACAACTTTCAGTGATATCACTGGCAATGTCATTGATTTCTTTCAATTGAAGATGTTGCCAATACTTAGAATTTTAATGAGCAGTTCATGATACAATATTTTTATTAATGCTAAAGCACTAACATGTACAATATTAACGTCTATTAAAAGTAGACTATGCCATATTACTTTTTTTTCCCCCATGTACAGCTGTTTTTTTTTGTCTAGAACATCTCTCTAATTTTCATTAACAAAATCTTAGGAGTGTCATATAATATATGAGCAGATAGGCTTCAAGAAAGAAAGAATAGGTAACGGCTATCCAGAAGGATGAATAATTTGTGGAGGGAAATTACTAGTGAAAATCTGCAAGTATGGGTGTTGAAGTTATACTTAGTATTTTAGTTAAGGGACTGGATAGACAAAACCATTAGTTTGATGTCTTTAAAGACTACTGAGAAGGCTACAATTTTGTTTGAGGTAGAAGATTTTGAATACAGAATATGGAAATTTCGTTAAAATTAGAGAAAGTTACTATACGGAGTTTAATATTGTGTTCCCAGGGCTTGATGAAATTCAGATTCTCCAGAAACTCTAAGCAGCACCTCTTTAGCTCGAAACAGAAGAAATGCTGGCAACAGTAATTATCAAAAGGTGACTGTAAATCAAAAGGAAAAATATGCAGCAGCTCATAAGAAAAACATGAAGTAAAATAAGACACTGAAAATTAAGAAAGGAAAAAGCAAAAGGAAATTCACTGGCCCACTTCACCTTCCTCCTGAACTCCACTGTCTGCCCTACAGGACTGTGAACTAATGTGGTTTTGTAAAACTGCATATATGTATCTGCATATAACTTGTATATCTGTGATTTAAGTGTTTTGCTATTCATATCCATTTAGACTCTGAACTGTTATTTTGCCATTTAAACTGTGAGAAATGTTTTCTTAGTATTGAAAGATAGTCTGAATATGTTTTTTTCCTTTTCACTTTCCAGCAGTGCTTGACTCTTTGTTTTCTGTTTGTTCATAGCCTATATGGTTGTAATGATGGTTTTTAGCCTGAATGGCATAAAAACATGGCCTTGGAATACTAAAATCTGGTAAATATGCATGTACATTCAAATATTATATATAAATCCCATTGAAATAGCATTCCTATTAAATATCCCAAGAATACTTTTGAAGTTCACTATTTCCAAACAATATTTTTTTAATATTAGGCAGTATAAAAATAGTTTTATGTTTCAGTATAGTCTTTAAATGTTGATTATGGTTATATTTGAATTTGTAATTATATAATTTTTTGTGTAAATTGTGTCTTTAATTATGTCATTCATACAATTAGGCTTCATTCAACTTCTCCTAATTGAAATTAGACTGCAGGAGATTTAGGGCAAGGAACTGAGCTGTTATTCCTTTACATCTGCATAGTTCATATTTTATTATTGCAAAATATACCTGTAATTTGCTTTGTCTTGTTGAAATATGTACAAGCAAGAAGCTTTATATATCTACAGAACAATTTATCATACTGCAATGTGTCTGTATCTGGATTTTGAGTCCTGACTTGCTTTTTCTCCAAATATACTACATGGGCTTTTTAATATGCATTTAACATACATAGAGAGACAGTGACAAGATAGAGAAGACATCTATGTTTAAAAATGTCAGCTTTTTAGACTTCTTTGTTATAAACAAAGCAATTTTAAATAGTTGGTGTACAAGAATACAGTAGTGAGAATTAAAATTTTCCAAATACGTATTAAAAGCTCACAGGAGACAATAAGGGTTGGAAAAGGGAACTGAAAAATAGCAACCAGAGTAACAGAGGCATTCTGTCATTATCTAGTAATACAAGTTAGTAGGCTTATCATATAGGAAAAGGTATAGAACTGTTTTAATACATATACTGATAATATCATAATCTAGAATAGATGGTATATGTATCACAGTTTTAATCTAATAAAAATATGTTTTTTTTTCTTTGGTTATTATTGCTATTTTCCAAACTTGATTCCGTACTGATAAAGGAGAGATTCTTACAAAATCTGCAAGAATGTATTTTAGCATTCCTTGAAGGAAGAAGTGGAGCATGTTGCTGATCAGCTGAACAGAAAATAGGGTTTGGTCAAAGAGAAAATCCCTCTGGGAGAGAAAGTCTAAAAGGGTGAGCAGATTGTTGACATCTGAAAGCGGAGAGCTTGGTCGGATGACAAATAGGTATATTTAATCTGGAAAGTTAAAAGCAGAAAAGAAGGGGAATTCAATTTTAAGAGCTTTTAAGTACACAAAGAATGAGTGAGATATGGGACAAATGATCACTGGTTTTGGTAGTTTCAATATGAAAAATGACCTGAAATATGAAGGCTCAGGACTGAATAAATGGATAAATAAATAAATTCAGACAGAAAAATCCCAGCTGAAATACAGTAGATGAGTTTCGATTTTATTGGGTTCCAAGGCAAGAAGAGAGGACAGTGTTTTACACATCACTTCTCCAAAGGCTTGCTCCCAGACAAAGCCCTAACTTATGTTTTAAGCATGCAATTTCTGGTTATGTGATTTTCTTCTGTAAGGCAAGTAAAATTGTGCTATTACTGGATCCCTACATTGTCAGTTTATAGACCATAGATGTTTCTATATTACAGTTAAGACTAAAATTTTCTGTTATCCATCATTTTTATTAGATGCAGTGTACCTTGGCAATAATGTTTGCATTAGAATTAGCAGAAACTGTGTATGTATTGAGTGAGATGAATATTTAGTCCAAAGCATCTTCCTTTAAAAAATATTTCAGATGTTCTGTAATCTTTATGATTGCTGTGTGGAGGTTTATGTGTGTTTGCAATGGAGGAACATACAATTTCCCATTATAATAATCTTTTGCTACTCGTGCAGATCAGGCTGAATAGAGCTGAGTATTTTCAGATGATGATTTTTAAACCAAACTCTCTAACTCTCTGTACGGAAAATAATTTAGGTAGTGACTACTACCTTTAAAACTTGCATAGACAAATGAAAAGGGAATTGTAGGGAAAACAAGCAAGTAAACTTCATTCCTCTTTAACTGATATATCTTGTGAGCAAAAGACTAAAATGAGAGCAGAAGTGTAAGAAATACTGATTCCAGAAGATGGCACTCTTAAACTGTGTATTTTTAAGCATAAATTTAGTCACAATTCATGACTACATATGCACTTTCCTATTTGTCTAAACTATTTAATTATTTATCTGTACCCAAAGGTAGGGTAAAATGTAAAATATATTCATCTTCATGCAGTTTTCACTCCAAGAAACAGTATTTATTTTGCCAGCTAGAAGCCTCACTAATTAAAATGAATTGTCTATAAATAAAAATTATATATTGTGAAACCTA
Organism: Phasianus colchicus; assembly: GCF_987193195.1. Taxonomy (NCBI): domain Eukaryota; kingdom Metazoa; phylum Chordata; class Aves; order Galliformes; family Phasianidae; genus Phasianus; species Phasianus colchicus. The sequence continues at coordinate 159,368,824 of NC_143436.1, forward strand.
GAGAAAGCTGCAAAACAAAATCAGCAACTATGTTTAAACAGCATAGTCACATCCACTAAAATTAGGCTTCTCTGTTGTAGAAATAGTAGATAAGATAAACATTTAGAAGATAATTACAAAGTTCATGATATGTGTACACAGATGTGTTAATAATACTTTTTATTTATTTATGATGATAATTATTATTTTCTATTGGTAATGCAGGTCTCCTTTTAAAAAAAAAAAAAAAAAAAAAAGTTCTGTGAGTATTTGTGTATGTGATTATAAAAAGATCTATTAAGGTTTGATAGGTCTAGTTCATTTGTTCCACAAAACTCCCCAAACTGCCTGATTTATGTCCAAATGTAGAGAAAAATATTAGTATTAAAACTGCATAGCAGGATAGCAGGAGGTGCAGTCTTTGAACATTTACAAAGAAGCAGCAGAAGATGGTTATAAGCAAGATGCATATAAGCAAGATGGTTATTACTATACAATAAATGACAGTTGAGGATGTAATTAATTAAATTCTGTCTTGACTAATATGGCCTCTAATTTTAGATGTATGACATTAAACAAATAATACTTGTTTTCAGCTATGATATTTTTTTCTGCTGTATTTTCCAATGTGGTGTCTACTTTCAGAATTAAAAGAATTAAGTAACTCCATTCTTTTTCATCTGAAAGATCTACATAGTCCCTTTTCCAAAATCTATAGCGGACAAATTTTGTCTGGTGTCTAGACTAAACTTAATTTATTTTTCCTTATGTCTAAGATTCTGTAATTTCATAATCAAGGTGCTTAAAAAACATTCTTTAGTAGTGACTGATGAACATTTTCAGGACACTTTCTTTATAAAGTAGCTAATGTATTTTACTCTTACTTTTTGTTGAGTGGTTGCAGACAACAGAGAAGGTAATAAAGATCTTAGTGCCATGTGTGACATGAACATTAGATATAACAACTAATATAATAACAGATTTTTCCAGCTATTGTTTACTGAAATGGAATAGTAAATAGATTTGAGCACATATTTATCTAGAAAATTAATATATTCCTTTAATTAAATTAATATATTTTTGCAAAAATTATTTAACAAAAAATCTCAGGCAGAGAGCTCTGTATGAATTAACATGGAAAACAACAAGCTGAACCATTTATTCCTGCTGTATACTTTATATGTGAAATGGTTCACAAAACAAAATTACAAAACAAGCAGTTAATACTATATGAATAGTAGCAGTTCATAAATATTTTTCAATTTTGGACATTATGATCAATTTAGCTGTACATATGATTTTTGAGGAGTTTACATAATTATTTGTGCAAGATTCCTTCCTGCTTTTCTTATGTGATTGTTGTTGAGCTCATGTTCATAAGGACACTTAGCTTTGTTCACTAAAAATTTGCAGATTTGGAAATACGACCATGAAATGTGTCATATTATTTCTGAGACCATTTGAATGTATAATTGTAATAGATCAGGCTCCTTCCTTATTAAAAAAAAAAAAATCTAGGAAATCAAAGCTTAAAATATTAAGCAATATGTCAGTATTGAATTCTGTAGATTATGCTGTTGCTGGAAGTTATGTGGTCCAATGAATGCTTCAGGACTTGGGAAATGTCTAGAGTTCTATTCTTCAGATACGTCTAGATAGATTTGCCTTGCAATGTTCTGCATGGCAATGAACAATGAAAGCACTTTGCAGCTTGACGGAAGAGGTGCATGCAAGCTGATTAAGGTTTGAAAAGTATGTAGCCATGTCATTTTTGTTGCATTAGTACAAATGTAATTATGAATGCTGTTACAACCACATAGATAACTGTACAAGAAAGTATACTATTTTACATGACTCACTGATGTAGACAGCACTTATTCTGCGATGTGTACATATTTCTGCTTGTTCAGTAAAAACAGTTTTACAAGGCTGTACAATTCATGTCAGAACTCTGAATCTCTTTTAAATCTCCCTGTGCGAAAATCATCATTGCACAAAACCAAGGTTAAATCAGATAATTGCCTAATGCAAAAAGCAAGAAGTATCTGCTATCCAAAGAAGAGGAATCTTAGCTTGTCTTCTACTGGTTTAAATTTAATTTATCAGCATAATTTGATACTGATGGTCCTTCATTCTCTTTTGTGATATTTTATTATATTTACTGATATAAACTTTGAAATATGAAAATATTTCCAAATTTCCATATTAGTAACAGTAGATATTTTTGCTATGTATTTAAATGTCTTTTTTATTTTTTCCCTAGGATATTTTTTTATTCAGTGAGTTCCATTAATTCATAAACTTCAGATTTTCATATAAAATGCATATTTTCCTATATATTTATATATAGTCTATTATATGTATATATACACACATATACATATGTATATATATAGAAGATACATAGATAGAATTGAATATAGAATATATATATATTCTATACTTTTTATATTTTAAATCTAGTAACATCTCATTCTAGATATATATTCTAGATATATATTCTAGAAATATCTATATTCTATATATTTCTATATATTCTAATATGAATTTTATTCTTACTAAAATATGGATTTCTATGCATCTTATAGCATCCAAAAATTTTATTTAAATTAAAAAACAAACAAGCAAACAAAAACCTAATCTGAAAGTGTCTCATTCTTTAAATTAGATGTTACTAGATTTAAAATATTGGGAATTTTCCCTAATACTAAAATTGATAATGCATATTGCCCTTAAGAATAAAATGGATTTGCTTGAATCATTTTAAGCACTTCTAGGGTCAAATGACTCTCCTTTTTCTGATGGATAAGTGGAAGCCATTGGGTTACTGTTTTTTTTTCCGATTGTCAGTTACATGCAGGGTAGAGGAACTCCAGAAATAATAACTTTTTTTGTTCATAGTTGTTTGTTAAAGTTGCAATACTATCTTATGAGTTCTGATCCGAAAGTAATGACTCTGATTCAATTATGTTGGCCCACAACATCAGAGGTTCATTTTGTTGGCATGGCATTAGAGGCCTTCCCAACAACATTCCATTGCATTTGTTTCTATGTGGCAGATCACAGCAGAGGCACAATCTGACAAAATGGTATCTGACATGGAAATGAGTGTGAATCAAAGGTGTGTAATTGAATTCCTCCATGCAGAAAAGAAATGGCACCCACTGGCATTCATCAATGCTTACTTATTTGTGGAGACAAAACAGTGAATGTGAACTGATACAGAAGTTTATGAATGCAGCATGCAGGTTCTTGTTCATCACTGTTGAGAATGGATAGCTGATGGTGATTATGCTGAAAAAGAATGTTTTATAGCTGAGAATTTGCTCTATGAAATAGTGTTACTATGCTCTGTGTATCAGTTGTAGTTTCCATGGAAATAAATAGGAGGCATTAATTTCAGAGACATCTACATATATTTAGAAACTTGCTATTTATGTCTTTCTTTGAAATTGTCTTTGATACAGATTCAGATTCCCTTGAATGGAATATTATACACGGTATGGGAACTGCGGAGTCATAGCCTGAACCTCTGATTGATCACCTGAGGTGAGCAATGAGTCAGCCATGGGAGCACAGCTGAAGGCAATTCACCTGTGCTGCTGGAAGGGTTGGAGCCTGGCTCCACCTCTCCTAGACACATTTAAGGGCTGACTACCAGTGGGGAAGGCTCTCTACTGGAGATCCACTCTGTTGGAGTTTCCTAAGTGAGCCTAGGATACGAGTAAGTATTCTATCTATTTTCTTTGTGTTATTATAATCTACTTTGCCTAACTCTCTTGTTTATTTCGTAATTATAACATCTTAATATTCTTTGATTATACGATACCATATATTTTGGGTGCCCATCTTTATATATCTATGTAAATTTAGGAAATATATTTTTTCTAAACTGGCTGTGTTTCAGGTGAAAAGAATGGTTGTGATCCTCCTCCAGCTTTGCTTTTGTTGCTGATCTCCATGAAAGGTTTTCCTCTGTAAAACCTACATGAGTTACAGTTACTTAAGTAACATGGATGCTAAAGAAGTAAACAGAAATAAAATATAAGAACTGCATTACTTTTGATAACCATTAACCATGTCTCTGTTGATCATGCTGGCTATTGTGAAGTATAAAGTAGCTTCTTTTTTTCTTTTGTGTAGATCAGAGATTGTAGTGACAAATATCCTGAAATCTAAAGCTTCTGTCAGGCAGCAGGAATTTTTATGAAACATAAATTTACATTTTAATTTAAAACCAACCAATCAACTGTCTAAAAAAACAAGCAACTCCCTCTCCCTCCTCCAAACAACTAACCTAACAAATAATGTATTTACCCATTGCATTTAGTAAACTTTCCTCCTAAAGACCAAATACCATTTTTGTTTAATGATGTTATTGTAGACCAACTGTTATGTCCACTTTCAAAAGAGTATCTATTTAATCCTAATTAATTCTTTCTTTTTTTTTGTAAACCAACATTATCCATTGCATCTTGTAACTCACATGCCCTTCTGTTTCCTCACTTGGAGGAATATCTGAAGCAATTCTGGAAGAATTTTATTTGAAGTAGTTCTAAATTATTCATATTCAGAATCAGAAAATGTTTGGAATAAATCAGGCATCAGATCATATCTGTTCTTGTAGCAGTCTAGGATAGTACTTCTTGAAGCATTTAACTGACTTTGAAAGTAAAATTGGACAACATTCTGGAGCACCCCATCTTAATGATACATTTTAAGTTCCCATTTCTAATTAGAAAATCAAGAAAAATCAAGAACTGTCCAGTGTCAATTCTGCACCTAATTTTTGTTCATTTAACTTATTTATTATGAAATAAACTAAATTACTTATCTATGCTCCATATATGTTTCATGCAGGTAGATAACGTTTATCTGGATAAGAACCTGAATTCTGAACAAGACTCTGCCTGTCTTGCTAGAACGTAATTCAGAAAATTCAAGTATGTGATTTGGCCCCATGTTTTTATTTTGGTGTAACAGGATGTTGTCTTTGGAAATTATTCCATTTAATTGAATATCCTACTGATTAGAACAGTCATTGATGAAAAGAAAACCATGCTTTATTTCCTCCTCTATACTCACATCTGAATCTCTCCTCTTTCCCAAGGAGAACATCTGAAATACCACCACGTAAGGTATTCAAAGTGAAGATATCTGACAATCTTCTTCATCGTGGTATGTGACTATGCAGAAATCAGTTTGGGAAGTTGTGAGCTAAAATGTCTGCTCATTATTGCCTGACTTTCTTTTACTGCATTTGCTGCTTCATCTGCCTAGTGCATTCTTACTGGTATCTAGATTGGGAACTATTTAGAGCAGAAGCTTGTTTTTTGATTACTTGTCTTCACTGTGCCCAGCACAATAGAGCTCTGATCTTTGATTGAGGTACACATAAAAGAAAAATCAGAACTAAATAATGGTCCTGTGAAATAAGCCTACTGGACTGACAGTCTCTAAAATTACTTGACTCTCTTGAAATCACAAGGTATAATCATATTTAACGTCCTAATCTTAAGTAGGAATGCCAAGATTTTTCCTTAACTTGCAGGAGAAAAAACAGTGCTCAAGAAAATGTAATTGGACTCAGCCTGATGACATCTGTGTTCAAGAATTTTTTTGAACTGATTTCCCTACCAAGCACTAGAACAAATATCTTGCAGTATTGTCTTTCATGGTTTGAATTAAATAAATGAATGGAACAATGCTTTTTTTTTTTTTGCATATAACCTTTCTTCAGCATGCTGTCACAAATAATTGTTCAACAGTTCATCAACTTTATTATTTACAAAACATTACAATTAAAAAAGATTAAAATTTGAAGAAAACATGCTTTTAATAGCTAATCTTGAAGTTCTGTTGGGTGAGTTTCAATAAAATATTAATGCTTATATTGTTACTCTGATACTAACTGAAAATACGATGTAAAATGTTTCTATCAAACACTGAGGGATAACCAGTTTACACATGAACAATCAAGTGAAAGGGCTGGTCAAAATTCACATAGAGATTGATGAAACTAAAGATAAAGAGATGAATATCTGAAAAATAATTGGATCAGCTTATGGGATGCATTATGGGAGGGGAAATCTCCATTTCATTCAAATTAGGTGGGAACACTGATAGTTGAGATGCTGCGGCTTTCCTTTTTCTTCATATATTAAAGGTGTATTTAACCTACTATGGCACCACTATGGCAAATACATTTTTATATTTTTTAGGGCAAGGGGGAGTGACCTTAAACTGAGACAGGGGAGGTTTAGGTTAGGTATTAGGAGGAAGTTTTTCACTCAGAAGGTGGTGATACACAGGAACAGGTTGCTCAAGGAGGTTGTGGATGCCCTATCCCAGGAGTCATTCAAAGCCAGACTGGATGTGGCCGTGGGCAGCCTGGTCTAGAGGTTGGTGACCTTGTACGTAGCACGGGGGTTGAAACTAGATGATCATTGTGGCTCCTTTCAACCCAGGCCATTCTATGATTGTGATATATGTCTCTGTTTTGGCTCTTAAATGTCCCTAAACTTGCATCAATTTAGATTGTGGGTGTACTTCAAGTACAATTAACTGTTCACGTAATGGCAGCTGAGGTGTTACAGCTAACCACTGTATGAATGAATTACAATCTGTGTCAAACTTTGATTCCTTGATCCATTTTTTCCTGGAAGATGTAAATGCAATTCTATGAAAGACAACACTACCATCTCAAGTCTTCAGCTAATCAGTCTGAGAATATATCAAGGAGTTGTGTACATTATCAAGACAGAGAGAGATGTCATGGTTTTGTGATTTTTTTTTTGGTATTCCACATCATGACATCATGTGGGGCACTGGGAGTTTAACTGTTAATGCTCAAGTTCTGAGTACCTGCCCAGAAGAGAAGAACAACTATGTTCCCCAGGGGACTTTGCGGTCACAGAGAGGAGATATAACTCCTCGCTAGGTCACCAGATCTGCTCTTCTTTGTCGACTTGCCTCCTCTCTCCCTGCTGCTCAACTGGATTGCACATCTCACCTCAGTGTTATAGTGAGGTCTGTCCACCTTTCGGACATTCTCTCTCTCATTATATTTGATTTATTAGCTTCAATTCTAATTATATTGTATTATAGTGTGCTATCTTGCAATCCGATACTAAGTAAATTAGTTTGTTTCTTCTCAGATTGTTGCTGCTGTTTTTAATTATTTTGGGGTCCCCTGTTCCCCTTTTTCTGGAGGTGTGGATTTTATAAAATCCCTCTGCCCTGCTAGTCACGGAACTGGGCTGAACCAGCCTGTAAACTGTTGACAAGAGATGATGTCAGTGTAACACTTCAAATTACTATGTCAAAACAAGTGAAAATGATGTTTAAATTAGTTCTCTGCTAAGAGAAAGGGATGTTTAAGATGTTTACAACTATGGTTTGTAGGAATTTTATTCCTAAAATAGGATAGTAAAAGAACTGGTAAGTTAATCAATCTGTTTGAAAAACCCCAATGAAATAAATGTGTTGTATATTTGGATTGCATTCTAAATCAAAACTAAAAGGATGTTTCTAATTTGCCTCCCATGCAAAATGGAAAATAATCTTTCAGGAAGTTGTTCCAGATGTTAGTAGCAGTATAACTACTTTACAGATGTATCAAGAGTAATCTGTAAACTTACCAAGAATGGAAAGAGTACTGACCAACTAAGATAGTTGTGCTATCAGGGATAAAGGAATAATAATAAATGGGACTTGGCAAGGAAGTTAGCTGTAATAATCAGAGTTCTTCAGACATGTAAACACATTAAAAAAAAAAACCCCAAACCCTGAGATCGCTATATAGGAAAAATGATACTGAAATTAAAAATTATCTATGTGCATTACAGAATTAAACACTTGTTTTCTGATTTCAGGGTCAAGGACATATAAGAAAATGTGGCTATGTAAATACATATTACTGGAATAGAGACTGACAATCTCATTGTGTTCAAATTGTCAGGCCATAATGTTGGCTGAACTAATACAAGCAATGAATTTTAATACATGTGCTAAAAATGGCTGTAATTATATAGTAACAAATACAGTGTTCTTTTGTTGTCTGTTGTCTTACAACTTTTTGTAAGTAACTCTTTTTTTTCTGGTCTGGATGTCTGGACAATCTCACTTTTTGGAAAGATCACTTACTCAAAGGTTTTCTGAAAACAGTACTGAATTTATATTGCTCAGAGCCTTTCTTTTAATCAAGTTCTGAACATCTCAACATAAATTCTATTTTCTCTCTGGGAAATCTGTTCCAGTGCTTAACCACTCTAATTGTGCATGTTTTTTTTTCTTATACTGAGTTGCGATTTCTGCAACTTGTATTTATTACTTCTTGTCCCATTGCTCTGTTGCTGTGCACATCTGAGCAGAGTCTAACTTCATCTTCTTATTAATCTGAAGGACTGATATTAGGTTCTCCTCTGTCCTTAGCTTTTTTTTTTTTTTTAACCAATGTCTAGGCTAAAATACCTCCAAGTCCCCTCAATCTCTTCTCACATGCTAGCAGCTATAGGACCCAAACAGCCCTCCTCTGATTTTGCTGCAATTTGTCAATATCTCTGCAGCACTGAGGTCCTAAAGAACCATTATTCTCAGTGCAGCTTCACAGGTGCTTTAGTGGAGTGGAAATTTTTACAAAATTGGTCCCTATCTATTCAGTCTTCAACCTGTCTAATGGCAGAAGGATTGAGGGGGATGCACTGGGACTTTACATTTATATTTACTGAACTTTGTGAGATTCCAATGAACTTGCACCTCTAGTGTACAGAAACACCTTTAAATGGCTACCCTGTCCTTCAGTAACCCTTCAATGATCATTCAAGTTTGAAAGTTATCCATGAACTCAATGAAAGTGTATTCCATTACAGTGCACAGATTACTGAAGATACTAATCCCAGCAGAATATTACTCATAAATAGCTACCTGCTAGACTTCACTTTGTTGAGCATTACATTTTAAGTCTTGCGACTCAAACAGTTCATCACTTATCTTGCATTGAATCCATTCAGTCCACATCTCCGCAATTTAGCTACAAGGCTGATGCAGTGTAAGAGATTATTTTTTGCAACATAGCCTCAAAGCTAGCTGAGGAACACTGATGGACGCATCCTGGGTAAAGTTTGAAAAATCCTTTGTCTGAGGGACACAGATGGACAAGCCCAGGCAAGTCCTGGTCAAAGTTGGTGAAATCTTTTGTCTGAAAATTTGCAGGGCAAGGGGAATGAGAGAGAGATAAGCCACAGCGTAATGGCCGGGAAGCAGTCTTTTGTATGGGCTTATCTCAAGGGAGATAGCCACCTAAGGGGGCACTGCACGTGACTCTTACCCAAGCACCCAGGAATGCTACATTGGCTGAAGGATAAAAAAGGGACCGACAGCCATGAGGATAGGTGTCTGAAATCAGATTCCTCACAACATGCCTGCATGCTGAAGAAAAAGAAGAGGTCTCTGACATCAGATTACTCACGATGTGATGCCTGCATGCTGAAGAAGAAGAAAAGGTGTCTGATATCAGATGTTTCACAACGTGATGCCTGCCTGCTGATGGATTCTCTGGGGCCTGCTACCTGAGATTTGCTCCTTCCCCCCCAACTTACCCTGTCGCTACACCTGCTTGATGCCTAAGGCTGGCCACCTTGGACCATCAGAACAATGTGCAACAGGACACTGCTGGATGTTGGTGGTGAATGTTCCCTCTTAATGTAATTCTTGCTTCTTTTCTATCACCTGCTTTCCCTTCTTCATCACCCTGTGTCATGGTTTTGGTTTTTGCTTATTTGATTTTCAATATTCCACATCAAAACATCATGTACTGGAATTAAAGTGTTAATGCTCTAATTCTAGGTACCTATCCCTATACATTACGGAAGTCATGGGATCTGACCCTTCCGGGGGGGGCGGTCTCTTGCTGCCTGGCAGTGGGTGCTGGAGGGTGCTTTCCTAGCCGTTCCAAGCTTTTTCAGGTTTGACTCGGTCTCGGGAACTCTCTCTCATATCTTATTTGATTTATTAGTCTCAATTTCAATTAGATTGTATTATATTGTATTGTTTTGTATTCCGATATCATAGTTAGTAAAATAAGTTTACCTCCATAGATTGTTGCCGCTGTTTTTTTTCCTTTTCCCCCTTCCTTCCCATTTTGTGGGCCCAGGTGGGGGGTGGGGAGGGCAGGGGCCTACTGCCCCCTGTCACGGGCATAAACTGATCTAGTTAATTCCGTGACAGATTTTGGTGGAGAATGCGGGCATAGCTGCCTTTTTGTTTTTGGTTTTTGCTTTTTGGCTCTTAGAACAAATCTTGCTCTCTGCTCTTAGAGAGCTTCGTTAGGGAGCATTATCAGTAGTTCAGGTTTTGTGCTGGGAAACTTGACCTTGAAAGACCAGGCGTACTGCCAGTATTCTGGGATATTTGTAAACTTTGGGCACTGCTTAGTCTGGGTAGTGCCTTTTTTTCCTTCCCCCCCCCCTCTTGTTAGTTTCAATTCATTAACCCTTTTTGAGCAGAAACCAGCGATGAACCCACTCTTTTTCGTGGGAGCGCTGAGTAAGGGATTAAAAGCTATGGTGTTTCTTGCGACCTACTGGCGAATCATCAATGTCATCATTACTTGTTGTGGACTTGTGTACATATATAACTACATATGGGCACTGACGGAGACGCCTGTATGGTACCTATCTTGGTACCTATATGCAATGTTTAATATGAATTTTGACACTTGCATCCCGGATGGAATGGCTAATTTCACAAGCAACTACATCCCAGATGGAATAGCCAATTTTACAAACCACACGATGTTCAAAACAGTTTCCAGGTTTTCCTTTTGGTTTATCAGACGTTTTTCCAATGCTGAGTTAACTCTCATGCTTGTGGGCGTAACAGTCCTGTTCATATCACTCTCCCTGAATGTATTCCAATACAGGAATAGTAAGCAGAAGGAGTCTCCTCCAAAACCAGAGAATGCTGACTGGCAGGGAATATGGGGAGGTTTAGGAAAAATCTTAGAAGCATGGGGACCCGCAATGTCATGGGATTTCACTCTTGAGCACCTGTGGGATCCCCAGAAACTTAGCCAGTATTTGAAACAGGGGCAGTGCGGCTTTTAGGTAAATCTAAGGAGGTACGACTTATTTGGGGTTTGGCTTGTGCTTACCGTGCCCTATATAATACTGTTTTGGAGAGAGAGAGTTTCCGAGCTGAGGTTCAAGCCAAAGGGGAAGTCAAATCTGATCAATTACAGGCGACACCAGTAACAATATCAGTTGCCCCTGTGGAGGGCAAGAAATGGAAACGAGTGTCCTCACGTCTAGAACGGAAAAAAGAAGAAGAGGAGGAGGAGGAGGTGGAGGAAGATCCAGCTGAGGGGCCCTCCTCGAAACCACCAACATCAAGAAAGGCAAAAGGAAAAACTAAGAGACATGCAGAAGAGAGTGATGAAGAGGAAGTTTCTATTACTACTCGTCGGCCTCTGAAGATGACTGAAATCCAAGGCTCAAGAAAGGAATTTACACGGTGCCCAAATGAAAGTATCGTTTCCTGGTTAGTTCGCTGTTGGGACGACGGGGCCAGTAGCTTGTCTCTAGATGGTAATGAAGCCCGCCAACTAGGAGGCATTGCCAGAGATCCAGCTATTGACAGAGGAATTAGTCGATGTCTGGATGGGGCTGCCTCCCTCTGGGAACGAGTATTAACAGCCGTGAAGGAAAGGTACCCCTTCAAAAGTGGCTTGAAGCCTGTGACGAAAAGATGGGATACAGTTGAACAGGGTATCCAGTATTTGAGGGAGATAGCCGTGGTGGAAATGCTGTATGACCCGAACTGTGTTTTTAACGACCCACAAGGCCATGACCCTGAGAGAGTGAGAACAACGCGTGAAATGTGGCAGCAACTCACATCAACAGCACCAGCCAGATACGCCTCTGCACTATTGGCAGCATCTGACAGATACCAGGACCAACAGAGAAGCCCCTTAGTTTATGAATTGATTCTTATGCTCCAAAGCTATGAACAACAGCTACCCCCAACTCGCGCCGCCATCGCCGCCATCTCACAAATGACGGAGCAACTGAATAAAGTGCAAGAGCAAGTGTCTTCACTGATGAATCGTGACAAACCTGTAGAAGTATCAGAAACGCTTGATGAAGATCAGAATAGTCAAAAGAGTCTACTGAAGGAGGTGAAGGAGATGGTAGAACAAATATGGATCCAACAAACTAAAGACGATGAACCCTCCTTCGCAGGTGCAAAATCAGAAATCTCAGCTCTTAGAGGCAAATGCTCTCCAGCTCCAGGAAGGAATCCTACATCGCGACTTGCCTTGTGGCGTTACTTACATGACCATGGAGAAGACATGAGGAAGTGGCACGACCAAGCTACTCATGTACTACGAGCACGGGTGAGAGAATTACAAGGCAGATCAACCGCCAGAGCAGTTGCTCCGGTTACCACAGGTAATGAATAGAGAGGCCCTGCCCTCAGTCAGGGGGGGAAAGGGATAATAGAGTTTATTGGACTGTGTGGATCCGATGGCCTGGCACATCAGAAAAACTGAAATATAAGGCATTGGTGGATACCGGTGCACAGTGCACTCTGATGCCCTCGACTTATGAAGGGACAGAATCAATCCATATTTCTGGAGTGACTGGGGGCTCTCAAGAATTGACTGTGTTGGAGGCCGAGATAAGCCTCACTGGTAGGAACTGGCAAAAGCACCCTATTGTGACTGGTCCAGGGGCTCCATGTATACTTGGTATTGATTACCTCAGAAGGGGGCATTTCAAGGATCCTAAGGGGTATCGATGGGCCTTTGGAATAGCTGCTATAGACACAAACAACATTAAGCAGCTGTCTGTTTTGCCTGGCCTGTCAGAAGATCCGTCTGTTGTGGGGTTGCTACAAGTAAAAGAGCAACAGGTACCAATTGCTACAAAAATGGTGCACAGACAGCAGTACCACACCAACAGGGATTCCTTGCTCCCCATTCATAAGTTGATTCGTTAACTAGAGAGTCAGGGAGTGATCAGCAAAACTCACTCGCCTTTTAACAGCCCCATATGGCCAGTGCGTAAAGCCAGCGGAGAATGGAGGCTGACAGTGGACTATCGTGGCCTGAATGAGGTCACACCCCCACTGAGTGCTGCTGTGCCGGACATGTTAGAACTCCAGTATGAACTGGAATCAAAAGCAGCCAAATGGTATGCCACCATTGACATTGCTAATGCCTTTTTCTCCATTCCTTTGGCCAAAGACTGTAGGCCACAGTTTGCTTTCACCTGGAGGGGTGTTCAGTATACTTGGAATCGTTTGCCCCAGGGGTGGAAACATAGCCCAACCATTTGCCACGGGTTGATCCAAACTGCATTAGAACAGGGCAGTGCTCCTGAGCACTTGCAGTACATTGATGATATCGTTGTGTGGGGCGATACAGCAGAAGAAGCCTTCACAAAAGGAGAGCGAATAATCCAGATTCTTCTGCGTGCTGGTTTTGCTGTTAAGCGGAGCAAAGTGAAAGGACCTGCTCAGGAGATTCAGTTCCTAGGTATAAAGTGGCAAGATGGCCGTCGTCACATCCCGACAGATGTGATCAACAAAATCACCGCTATGTCTCCACCCACTAGTAAGAGAGAGACACAATCTTTTCTGGGTGTAGTGGGCTTTTGGAGAATGCATGTTCCAAACTATAGCTTCATTGTAAGCCCCCTTTATCATGTGACGCGAATGAAGAATGAGTCTACATGGGGCCCCGAGCAGCAGCAGGCTTTTGAACAGATTAAACAGGAGATAGCCCGTGCCGTGGCCTTAGGGCCAGTACGGACAGGGCAGGATATAAAGAACATCCTCTACACTGCTGCTGGAGAGAAAGGTCCCACTTGGAGTTTGTGGCAGAGAGCCTCAGGAGAGACCCGAGGCCGACCCCTGGGATTCTGGAGTCGGGCCTACAAGGGGTCGGAAGAGGGCTACACTCCAACTGAAAAGGAGATCTTAGCCACGTATGAGGGGGTTCGGGCTGCTTCTGAAGTGGTTGGTACTGAAACACAGCTCCTTCTGGCACCTCGACTACCAGTGCTGAACTGGATGTTTAAAGGAAAGGTTCCCCCCACCCATCACGCAACTGATGCCACTTGGAGTAAGTGGATTGCGTTGATTACGCAACGAGCGCGGATGGGGAACCTCAGCCGTCCAGGAATCCTAGAGGTCATCATGGACTGGCCTGAAGGTAAAAAGTTTGGAACACCAGCAGAAGAAGTATCACGAGCTAAAGAGGCCCCACCATACAACGAATTACCAGAAAATGAAAGAAAGTATGCCCTGTTCACTGATGGATCATGTCGTATTGTGGGAAAGCATCACAGATGGAAATCTGCTCTGTGGAGCCCCACACGACAAGTTGCAGAGGCCACTGAAGGGAAAGGAGAATAAAGCCAATTTGCAGAGGTAAAGGCTGTCCAACTGGCCTTGGATGTGGCTGAACGGGAGAGGTGGCCAATGCTTTATCTTTACACTGACTCATGGATGGTGGCAAATGCTTTGTGGGGGTGGTTACAGCAGTGGGAGCAAAATAACTGGCAAAGAAGGGGTAAACCTATTTGGGCTGCTGAACTGTGGAAAGATATTGCTGCCCGAATAAAGAATATGGTCGTGAAGGTTCGCCATGTAGATGCTCATGTGCCCAAGAGACGGGCTACTGAAGAACAGCAAAATAACCATCAGGTGGACCGAGCTGCCAAAATTGAGGTGGCTCAGATAGACCTGGACTGGCAGAACAAGGGTGAATTATTTCTAGCTCGGTGGGCTCATGAGACCTCGGGCCATCAGGGGAGAGATGCAACATATAAGTGGGCTAGAGACCGAGGGGTGGACTTAACTGTGGATGCTATTGCACAGGTTATTCATGACTGTGAAACATGTGCTATAATCAAACAAGCCAAGAAGATGAAACCACTCTGGGAGGAAGGGCGATGGCAAAAGTATAAATATGGGGAGGCATGGCAGGTTGATTATATCACCTTGCCACGATCCCGCAGTGGTAAGTGTTATGTGCTTACCATGGTAGAGGCAACCATGCAGTACCCCATGCTACCGCCCGAAACACCATATTAGGTCTTGAGAAACAAGTCCTGTGGCGACATGGCACCCCAGAAAGAATTGAGTCAGATAATGGGACTCATTTCAAAAATTCTCTTGTAAATACTTGGGCCAAAGATCATGGCATTGAGTGGATTTACCATATTCCCTATCATGCACCAGCCTCTGGTAAAATCGAACGATACAATGGGTTGTTAAAAACAATGCTGAAAGCAATGGGTGGCGGAACATTTAAGCACTGGGAGAAGCATTTGGCAGAAGCCACCTGGTTAGTCAATACCAGAGGATCTATCAATCATGATGGTCCTGCTAGCTCCCTACATACTGTCAAGGGAGATAAGGTCCCTGTAATACATGTAAAGAGCATGTTGGGAAAAGCAGTTTGGGTTCTTCCAGCTTCTGGAAAGGGCAGACCTCTCCGCGGTACTGTTTTTGCCAAGGGACCTGGATCCACTTGGTGGGTAATGCAGGAAAATGGAGATGTTCAATGTGTACCACAAGGAAATTTGATGCTGGGGGAGTGCAGACAGTAATTCCATGTATATGTATATAGACGTGTGCGTGTGATGCATTTGTAATCATTTTGTTTGTTTGTATATGTATATATATATATATTAAGCGTGATGTAGTGATGTAGAATAAGGGGTGGAATGTCATGGTTTTGGTTTTTGCTTATTTGATTTTCAATATTCCACATCAAAACATCATGTACTGGAATTAAAGTGTTAATGCTCTAATTCTAGGTACCTATCCCTATACATTACGGAAGTCATGGGATCTGACCCTTCCGGGGGGGGCGGTCTCTTACTGCCTGGCAGTGGGTGCTGGAGGGTGCTTTCCTAGCCGTTCCAAGCTTTTTCAGGTTTGACTCGGTCTCGGGAACTCTCTCTCATATCTTATTTGATTTATTAGTCTCAATTTCAATTATATTGTATTATATTGTATTATTTTGTATTCCGATATCATAGTTAGTAAAATAAGTTTACCTCCATAGATTGTTGCCGCTGTTTTTTTTCCTTTTAAAAGTTTTAAACAAACCTTTTAAGGTTTGTAATAAACTGGTTGGACAAACATTTGAATCATTGTTTCTTATTCTCATGTTGGGTATACATATATCAAAGAACCTCTTCTCCCTCCCATAAATTGGAGCGAGACATGCAGGAAACTAAGTCAGGAACTTTCCTAAATTTTAGACAAATGGCATCCATCATTGTCCTTCTTTCTACAACTAATCATCTCACTTAAATGGCAGTCAGGTTATTTGAGCAGCACTTGGACTTGGTAAATATCAATGATGACTGTTGCTAATCATCTTGTTGTACATTAGATGTGTGAAAATAATTTCTTTGAGCATTTTTGTCATTATCTTCCTAGGGACCGAGGTGGGACTTGATTGCGCATTCATTCACTTGGACGCTTTCCTACAATTTTTGGCAATTGGTATCACAGAATCACAGAATCATAAGTGTTGAAAGGGATCTCTGGGGATCGAGTGCAACCTCTTGCTAAAGCAGGTTCCCTAGAGTAGATTGCAAAGGAAAATGTTCTGGCAGATATTGTATAAACATTTTCTTTTCCCGGTCAGCAGAACTTCAAATCAAAAGACATCCTCCTTCATCCACCTTCATGTACTTTCTGTTCAGTTTCTTGGACATTTCTGTTCGTGGTTCATTTAGGCAGTCCCCAACTAACACTTAAGAATGAAAAGTAGCCCTAGTGCCCAGCTAGTCCAATAACACCAGCTACCCCTCTGAACAGTTCCCCACCCTTTTTTTTTTTTTTTTTTTTTTTTTTGCACAATGTCATATGGTGTGGAATATGCTAATAGCCAGTTTTGATTGGCTGTTCTGCTTCTGTCCCCTCCCAGCTCCTATTGAATAACCATCCCGCTCATGGTCAGAGCAGCACTAGAAACTGAAATATCCCTGGCATCTTGCAGTGCCACCCAGTATCAAAAAGAACTTTGGTGTTCAATTAGCACTGTTTTTCTTCTGAAGCCAAAACATAGCATCACACCAGACACTTGGAAGAAAATATTAACAATGTCCTAACTGAAACCAGGTCAGAGCTCTATCAGGACAGTCAGCCAACCTGTCCACCAGGCTTGCCAGCTTCATTTTCTGCACACCAAGACTTACAATTCTAGTGCATTGAGGTGCTTTCACCTCTTTAATACGTGCAGTAAGAGCTGCTTTTGGTTATGGGATTATGTGCCCCAACCATACATTATGGTCTGACAAGTAATCCAGCATTCAGGAAAATATTTTCAGACTTTACTATGGGAAATAAATAAGTGTAATTTAGAGCACACACTTGTAACCAAATTCATCAGTACCTCTCTTAAATACGAGAAATAAAATATTTTATTTATAGAGCCTGGATAACTTGGCTCTTTCCATCTGTTTTCCAACACTCTCACATTTTTATACTGTTCTTCTATTCAAAACAAATTATTTTCTGTATGTGAGATAAAGAAAATAGAAAACAGATAAAGAAAATTGTTGGTCTTTTACTATGCTTTTGTTTTCCGTTGTAAGAGAATTGCCCATCAGATTCTATATCATTAAAGGAAGGAAAAAAAAAAAAAAAGAGAGAGAGAGAGAGAGAGAGGGAGAAAGCAGGAGCTAGTTTCAATCTTTTCTGTTGGAGACAACCAGAAATTCACTGGTCGTCTTAGGGTTCTGATTGTCCATTGCTTTCTGTCTGGTTTTGTAGCCATCAGGAACGTTAAAGCATCCAGGCCCTGGCAGAATACTAGTACTAGTATTGCCAGACCTCCAGATGCACTTCTAGTAAAATTCTATGTGAACAGAGTTAGTGTAGCATAGCAGAAGGAGACCGAAATAATGGCATAACAACTATTTCACGGAGTAACTGTGCACACAATGTGGCTTGCTTCAAATATGTCCATTTTCAATGTGTCTGACATAACACAGTCAATACTGTGTACATGTGAGGCCCTTTTATTCACCAAGCATATCAGTTGTACACTGTGTTTAACTTTGTGATATGTCAAGCGTAACATCACACTTCAATTTTAAGTTACAGATCTTTATATACCAAACGTGGTTTCAAATAAGGATGTTGGAACCTTTTCATTCTCTTTTAATTAATTCCTTAATATCAGAAAAATACTAAGTACAAAAGAATGAAGAAAACATTTTCTCCTCCAACATGGGATGAATATTGACAGCATACACAACTATTTTATTCATTTTTCTGCTGAGATCAAATTGATTGAGGTATAAATATTTTTCATAGGCTTTCTTACCCATTTGTAGATTCAGCACAAATTTTATATAGTGGCATGTAATTATATAATATAGCCAGTAAGGGTAGAAAACAGTTCTGTATATCTTAACTGAAGTGCCAAGTAGAGCTACTTATTAATAGTAAAAATAAAGCAGATGTTGATCTCACATTAATTCAAGGCAGACTGGACATGCTCTTAAAATAGAAATCAATGTAATTGATGAAATACTCAGAAACAGTCTTCTGGACAGAAAACTTCCTTGAGATTAAAATTTGAAGTTGTGAGTGTACAGGGAAGAAGCATTCATATGCTTCTCTTGCTACACTCTTTTTACCTGGTGTCGGCTTTTGAATTTTGCTAGAGATGTGATACACTGAGTTAGATGGACTGTTGATCTGACCTAGTAAGGATCTTCTTCTATATGTTACCAGCTGGAAGACAAAAATATGGAAATGAATTTCCAGCTTTAACTTCCTTTATGGAAACAATCAGATTTTAAAAAAATAAACTAACCATACAGAGTAGATAGAATCTGCTGAATGTTCTCTGACACATGACATGACACTTGTCATTCCTAGTGGCAAATTTCTCAGGCAGGCAAAATAAACTGTCTCTATTTTGCAGGTTATTAAGTCTATAAATGAAGGAGTGCATCAGTTGGCATGACTTAGGCTTAGTTAGCATATCTCTTAATGCAAGTGCAGAAACGTTACTTTGGTTGTAACAGAATTAAGTGAAATATGATCAACCACTTGTACCAACAGTAGAACAGTTTGCTCAAGCAAATAGATAACCAAACTTTGCAAAAATCTCTTGATATTCAAGAAGTGCAGAAGTGTCAGAAAGTCTGAAACAGATTCTGCATCCCCATGATGGCAATAGCAAATCTGAAAGCTGCAGTACAATTTGAACTGGCCATTCTATAAAGGTACTTAAGAATACTGGGATAGCAAACAGTTTCTGGAAAGGTTTTCCTGTGTGCAGAAACCCCACAGTTCTCTGCCAGGATCCAGAGTATCTTCTTTAACCTCCAGGGAACACAGGGAGATGAGGAGAGCCCAACTGAATTGATTACGGGCCTGCCTCCATGATTATGCACAGCATGCCTGACACTCCTACCCTGATCTGCCCAGACTCTTGCCAGGAGATAAACAACAGTACTAAACTACTCAACATCTTTTCTTCATTTCAACACCTCTCCAGCAGCACAGAAAAGTCATGTAAGTTATAAAATTGTATGCATCTGTGGTCCTTTGCTTTCATGTCCAATTCCATTAATCTTCCACTATGTAATTTGATCTTGAACTATGACAAAAAGAGAAACTGTACCTACAGATCTTTTAGATGCAGAAAAAAAATATAGCAGATTAAAGACCATGTTATCAGGTGACCATGTGGAATGGACAGGGGAACAAATGGGCATTGCATTACTGGTCAAAACAAGAAGTTTCTTATCACTCTGCAAATATTAGGAACAAGCTTCAATAAAGTTTTCTGTTCCCAAAGTAGTACCACCTTCTAATTATAAAATGGATTTCATTAGCAATTAAGACAAATCAAGCTGCTTTTACCTTACTACACCAAATGTTTACATTTGGTTTTAGCTGTGCAATATGGAAACTAAACAGTAGTAGACAGTTTAATGTACCATACAACAAATTTCAACTGAACATGTAGTATGGAAGTAAAACTGTGAAACTAAAACGTTTACTGCATGTTTCATAACATTCACCAATGCTGTCTTCGCAAAGTACGAACCAACCAACCAACCAACCAAAACCATATGGTTCCTGGATAACATTTTGCTTTGTGAACTAATTTTTTTTTTTTTTTTTTTTTTTTTGCAACTGGTTTATTTTTTCTATGCAAAACATGGTGTAATCCCATAGCTCTATCTCTCTAGCTCAGATAAAATCATATTTCAACACTTGATATTTCATTATACTTAATATTTGAGAACACTTTGACATCTGTCATAGTCACATGAAATAGAAGGCTGTTTTCAAGACTGGGCATCTGCATCATATTCATCCTTCCATATCTACTGGTTACTTGAATAACAACTGCAAACTCTGTTTGCAGACCATTAACAATACATAATTCTTTAAGGGGTATCCTTTGGTATTTTTTTTTTTCTTTTTTTTTTTCTTTTTTTAGATTGGTAATTAAGTTTCTTGTATTTTTACAAACTACATGCATGTTCAGTGCTTTGGTAACATAAAAACATTTGCAAATATCTACTTCTTTGGAAGGTAGGAAAGAGGATTTATTGATATTTTTGGATAGTAGTTATTTGGACAGTACAACTTTTTCTATCACCATTAAGTGAAAGCAGAATAGAAGGATGCAATCCGCATTCTAGAGAAAATAATGTCATGGATCCAGATTTCTGTTAATCTCTGTTAGATTTATTTATTCATATTACACTTCACTCTGATTGTTGGATATTTTTCTTCATTTAATTATTTGGAGATGTCTTGAAGAAAATGGGAAGGGTACAAAAGAGAAGATTGGAAGTGGGGTTTCCATAGACTACTTCCCATACACTGGTAACAGCAGCAATCTGGAAGTGATTCCTCCAGAATGATGAGATGTTTTCTCTCCATTAGGAGGCCCACAAGGCAAAATCAGAACAGCTTGTGGAGACTCGTTATAGCACAATGGTCTTACATTTTTTCTTATGTCAGGTAAATTCTCTGTATAAACATGTTCATATTTTCTGGATTTTGTTTTCATTTCAGTTTTCAGGTGTTTTTGTTTTTTTTTTAATTATTTGTTTTTTTGGTTGTTGTGTGTTTTTTGTTTGTTTATTTTTTGGTTACATAAAAAGCATTGAAATCACGAGGAGACTGCAACTAAGATGTTTATAAAATATGAAACAGATTCAGAGAAATTTATTGTCTCATTCATTTAAATGTGCCCTGTTCTGATGTCTAACGGGGAAAAAAACATCAAGTAAACATAAACAAACAAACAGAAAAAACAACAACAACAACAAAAAACACTGTAACTCACATTGAAGAACCTGAAAAAGGAAAAACAGGACATCACAAAATGTCTCTGTGTATGATGAGTATGCCAGCTCATCTTAGCAACACAACTGGAAACACATATCTTCTCTCCACCTGAGAATGACTCAGAGATATAGATCCATGAAGTTGATCTACAAGACAAACCAAAATGAAATCTACTTGTGGTATACCAGCTTTTTTATCAATCTTGAGCTCACTCAGTACATAAACCAGCCAACAAAGTTCAGCTGAAGTGAAAACCTGATGTGTAGTACCTTTGGGATGCAACATATTTTACTTTTTTTTTTTTTCTTCAATCCCATATTGCCTGTATAGCATGAATAAGTTTGATACAATATCAGAAAAAAATGTGTATGCATTGCATTTCCTTTGCTATTCTTATTGCTTACCCTGATATTGAAGTACATTTTTCTGAAAGTTTATTTTAGACTTTCTTGGTGAGAGATTTCATTACTTCTTTGTTATTAAAAAAAAAAAAAAAAAAAAAAAAAAGAAGTATGGAAAGAAGTGAGTGAAAGGGATGAGCTGCCAAAAGCAGGAATACAAAATTGAAATATGTTTTACAGCCTCTTTGACTTCGACTATTACAAAGAAACAGATTTTACTCAGCTTCCATGATAGGGACAAAAATGAATTAATTTAAGTGAACATTTTGTGCTTCAGTCTTTCCTAAGACTGACACTAAAATTGCTTAATCAACATTCTTAATATGGAAAAAATAATATAAATAAAGTTATCCCTTTAATATATAGCAAGCTGGTAACATTTAATCTACAAAGTTTAATTTTATTTATTTATTTATTTATTTGTCCCATGAATAAAATGTAGTGGTTTTATTGGCAACTGGCAAGGAATACGGATTCTAGCAGAAAGTCTATTTATTTTACATAGCCATTTTATACATAGGAAGATTACACTTTAAAATAACTTTATCTCTTTTCTTTATTAGGGTTTTTGGCTTGGGCAGAAGGTTCTAAAGCTTTACAATGTTAATAACCACCTAGCTTCATAGCTGTTATTGCTGTTCTTATTATTGTGTATAGCATACAGATACTCAAAAAGATAGCAATATTGAGCTGCTTCTAAGCTATTTATTTAAAACTTTGCTGGGGAAAAAAAAAAAAAAAGAAAAAAAATGGATTCTTGATTTAACCTTCAAAACACCTTTTAAAGAGCTTTTAAAAGATCAGTATTTTTTAAAGGGCTTCTAATCTATTTTTAACATCACAGAATTTTACTACTTTAACGACTGGTGAACACACTAAGACACATTCCTTATGTCACCTTGTAGCATTCTTGTTATCTTTCCTTTTTCAAGAGAAATTATCTAATGGAAAATATTATATCATTTCTATACAGTGTATATATAACTAATATTCTTAGATATACCTTTAGTCAGGTCTGTACATCATACAGAAATGAAATCAAAGCCAATTGTTTCCAATTGTATTTTCTCTAGATGGTTCAGTATATGTGAGCATCTTGCTGCTGGGAATACTTTTGTTTGTAACACAGACAACTAAACTTTAAATTCTGATCACATGGACTATTTTGAGACTTTCATACACATTTCATTGCAGTGTTCTGTTTTACACATGCTTTTACACATAATATTAATCCCATTTAATCCAGGGTATTTAATGGGATAAAAGATAGAAGTATTACAGTTAGATAAAAACACCAATGCATTTTACAGATGAGGTTATAAAATGTTCTCAGATGATCTTGATTCAAAGCTAACTTCTGCTTTTATTGAAGATTAATATGAATTCATTATACAGCCACTTCACAACTAAAACACCTCACGTCTTGCAAGTTTTCAGTGTTCACAGTTTCAAAACAAAATCACTCAGCACAGTTCATCTGTAATTACAGTTCACCAGGAAAACCCAGAACAGTCAATATCTCTAAACACAAAAATCATATAGAAGGTGATATTTTATGGCAAATTTTTGAAATGAGTTGTTAAACACAGTCAGATCACTCCAACTATAAATAATATGAATTGTTTTGAGGAACAGTGATGTCCAGTGTTTGAATGGGTTTCATATAACACAAAGAGAATGAACACTTGAATTTTTAATAATGTTATTCTCTCTCTGCAATCAGACGACTATCCCCTTTCTTATGTCTGTTGTACTGAATCATTCATTAGGCAACAGTTTCTGTCATGCTGCAAAGTTGCTTAGAAAAAAAATAACTTTATTTTTCACAAAAAGTATACAACAATCTTTCTTTCTGTAAGCATAACACTAATGCGTATTCTCAGATACTTATTTTTCTCTTCCGGCTTATCAACTGGGAATGCCTTCTTTTCCCCGTATATTCCCCTGTTCTAAAAAATAAAATGGATTTTAGGGTCCCACTAGTTACTGTTGGACTGCAAAAGAATTTATACTTTGTAGCAAACCGTAGGAAGTAACAAACACTCTTGAATAGCAAGTGGAAGGCATATATAAAGCATAATGATCTTGAAAAAAAATTCTTAGTGAATAGACCACAGGACATTGTACACTGTGATCAAATGAAAGCATTACAGCACCGAACTAAGTGTAAATCTCAGACAGAATAGGGGTGAATTAACCCATATTCTCATGGTATTCTCAGACCATACTTCTTTCTGAACTTGTGGAAAAGTTTGACTAGTGTCATGCTGTCCTGTGCAGGCAGATGCAAGTCTAAGTTGTCAGCAGGTTGGGAAACAGTTATCATTTGAAACTCCTCAAGACAGAAAAGGAGAAATTGCAGATTAAAAAAAAAAAAAAAAAAAAAAAAAAAAAAAAAAGAAGAAAAACAAACAACAACAACAACAAACCAACACATAAAAACCAAACCAACCAACCAACCAACCAACCAACCAAAAAGAATAAATGAAAGAAAAGGCTTTGCTGCATGTATGCAACAGAAGTAAGAGTAAAAAAATAAATGCTGCTGAATATTATTTGAATCTCTCATCACTACAAATAACTTTTCTTTCTGTGCTGGTGGAAGGGAAGAGTTTTGTGAAGAACAAGGGTTGCAGAACTACAGAAGCAAAGGGATTGATAGTATCATATGTACCAGAAGACTAAAGACAAACAAAACAAAGAAGAAAAGTCTGAAATCAAACTTGAAATGTCATTAATTTTCCTTTTTTTTTCCCTTGAATCATATACCTTTATCATCTATCCATATTCCCTACAAATACAAAATTTTTTTGCAATTCATTAAGTGCTGGGGATTTGATAATCTATCCAGAAAACCTGTTCTTCTCTTTGTGACAATTACAATTGAAAAATGTGTTCTTTAGTGCTACGCCTTTGCCTTTTACTGGATTTTGAGCCTCTAAATTTTTGTTCTACTCCACATCAGTTATGATCTAATCTTTTTCTTTCTGTAGGTCCCTTTAATACATTTGGATGCTGCATGTT
Organism: Phasianus colchicus; assembly: GCF_987193195.1. NCBI lineage: Eukaryota > Metazoa > Chordata > Aves > Galliformes > Phasianidae > Phasianus > Phasianus colchicus. Next base: position 159,393,582 of record NC_143436.1, read on the forward strand.
GTCAGCATCCAAGTCATTAAGGAATGTACTGAGTAATCTAGGCAATTGGAAGAAGTAGTAGGATAATTCCAAATCTTCAAAATATTAAGATTTTCAAATTGTTGAAAATGTCAAGAAATCTCAGTGGATAACTGGTTGAAAGAAAGGACTCAGAGATAAGGAAAAATGAAGAAATTATTTGGCAGAAGAAATGATCTTATTTTATGGCAGCACCGAGGGTGACAATGATCTTGGAGAAAAGGAAGCAATATAGTGAACAGCAAGTCCTTACAGAAAACATGATTGGAACAAGAGATGCAGAAAATAAGTGGAATAATAAATTAATATTCAGTCAATTCTGACCATGTTAAATCTAAGCCAGTAACATTAACCAAAAAGAGATGATAGAGAGAGACTAAAGGGGAAAGAGGTGTTGAGAGCAAAAGAAAAAAAAAAATCTGTATGTAAGGTAATACTCTAGGATCTGATAACCAGATACTTTTAAAAGAATTGATCACTCACCGAAAGCATAGAATATGTATATACACACACACATACACACACACACACATATATAAAAGAGAAAAAAAAAAAAAAAAAAAAAAGCTCCCTAAGAATAGAACCTTCCATGTTCTTTCGTTTTCTGGTTACTATTTTCAAATGTACATTTTTGCAGTACAAATAGAAGAGCTAAAATTGAATGTTCCCCTGCAGTGTAATTAGTTTTACAGTTTAGTGCCTTTCAGTACCTTTCCTTTTCAGTAACTCTCGTGAAACAATAGGTAGCTGTTTAATGAAAATAAACAAATGATTATCAGTGTAGTATCTACAGCACATAAAATTAAATATTTTAAGGTTTTGTACTCCTGGCATTTGCACCCTGCTTCAACATGATTTTCTGTCTAATTACCAGAACAAATAACTATTCACCTACACTGATTTTCAAGACTGTTCACTTAGTGTTTGCTCTCAGACACAGTTGTCAGCTTTAAAATGTTTTTTTAAAACAGGATATTTAACTTTTGTTAATAAAAATGTATCACATTCTCAGGCAGCTTCTTATATGGACAAATATGATAATGAGTCTTAATTATTTTTAAGATAATAATGATTTTGGGTTTTTTTCAGAGCCTACTGATAATTTTAAAACACAGTAGGTTGCTTCTGGTATAAGAAATCATATGAACAGTGAGAGTTTTTTATTTATCTAAGTAAACACACCACACCAATTAATTTTTTGAAACTGAAACTACTTCTGCAATACGGTGTTGGCTTTTTCCCATGTCAGCTGTGTTCTAGTGGACTACATTGACCACCCACAGTTCTGCAGAAATGAAAAAAAGCCAGACACAATCCTTGATAGCCAAGAAACTCTAAATTAGTATCTAAAACTCAGCTATGAATTTATTTTGTTCCTTGAAAGTAAAGGAACTTACTTAAGAGTAGTGTATCTTATAGAACCTTTCAGACTACGTTTGTCTGATGTAATTACATTTATTCCGATTAAGTTCTTTCATCAAATGTTTTATTCCATGTTTTGTTTTGAAAATTGACATTCAAAGCATTGTTTCATTATCAAAAGAATGTTTGACAAAGAAAAAAAATCAAGATCTTTCCCCTGAACTTAGAGTGTAAATATCTACACTCATACACGTGCTATTGCTTGTAGATATATATACTAACATCCATTTACGTGCATGCACAGATATACTGCACAAGAACAAATCAGCATAAAAAGATATGTTAATAGTGTAATTAGTTTAGTTTTCAGTTTCAGAAAATTTCTTATTGTTTTCCATCAGCTCATGTGAAGTAGTCACATTTGCCATATCTCTTCAGATGAATATTTACCTCAGAAAGTAAATTACAAGTGAAACGGAAATAGACAGAGATAATTTTCTAGGAGACAGCTCCTCAAGTTTATTTCAGACTCTTCCATATATTATGGAGCAAATCCTCCTGGGAGAGATCACATGGCTTGTGCTTGGCGTCCAGGGGATCAGGCCCAGCCAGCAAGCAAGGGTTCATGAAAGGCAGGTTGTGCTTGACCAACCTCATCTCCTTCTACGACTGGGTGACCAGACTGGTAGATCAGGGAACGGCTGTTGACGTAGTCTACCTAAACTTCAGAAAAGCCTTTGACACGGTCTCTCACAGGCTTCTTCTGGGGAAACTGGCTGCCCGTGTCCTGGACAGGTATACCCTCCATTGGATAAGGAATTGGCTGGAGGGCCGTGCTCAACGGGTGGTGGTCAATGGAATTAAGTCCAGCTGGTGACCCATTTCAAGTGGTGTCCCCCAGGGGTCGGTGCTGGGGCCAATCCTATTTAATATCTTTATTGACGACTTAGATGAAGGGATTGAGTGTACCCTGAGTAAGTTTGCAGATGACACCAAATTGGGAGGTGGTGTTGATCTGCCTGAGGATAGGGAGGCCCTGCAGAGGGATCTAGATAAGCTGGGTCGCTGGGCTGAGGTGAATGGGATGAGGTTTAACAAGGCCAGGTGTCGGGTCCTGCACTTTGGCCACAATAACCCCAAGCAGCGCTACAGGCTTGGGGATGAGTGGTTGGATGACTGTGAAGAGGAAAGGGACGTGGGGGTGTTGGTTGATACTCGGCTGAACATGAGCCGACAGTGTGCTCAGGTGGCCAAGAGGGCCAATGGCATCCTGGCCTGCATTAGAAATAGTGTGGCCAGCAGGAGCAGGGAGGTAATCATCCCCCTGTACTCAGCACTAGTGAGGCCGCACCTCGAGTACTGTGTTCAGTTTTGGACCCCTCACTACAAGAAAGACACTGAGGCCCTGGAGCGTGTTCAGAGAAGAGCAACGAAACTGGTGAGGGGTCTGGAGCACAAGTATTATGAGGAGCGGCTGAGGGAGCTGGGATTGTTTAGTTTGGAGACGAGGAGGCTCAAGGGAGACCTCATTGCACTTTACAGCTTCCTGAAGGGAGGTTGTGATGAAAAAGAGTCTTGCCTCTTCTCCCAGGCAAATAGTAGGACCCGAGGAAATGGCCAGAAGTTGTATCAGAGGAGGTTAGGTTAGACATAAGGAGAAACTTTTTCTCTCAGAGAGTGGTCAGGCACTGGAATGGCCTGCCCAGGGAGGTGGTGGCTGGCAGTGTTCAAGAGGCACCTGGATGAGGAGCTACAAGATATGGTTTAGTAGCTTGTGGTACTAATAGGAATGGGAAGGCGGTTGGACTGGGATGATCTTGCGGGTCATTTCCAACTTTGTGATTCTATGTTCTGTGTGGTTCTATGTGGCTCTGAGATGACCTGATAGCAGCCTTTGAATATCTAAAGGGGAGACATGGGAAAGAAGGGGACACATTCTTTAGCAGGATCTGTGGTGATAGAACAAGAGGAAATGGCTTCAAGCTTAAAGAGGTTGTATTTAAGGTGAATATAAAGAAAAAGTCTTTTACAGTGAGGGCGATGAGGCACTGAAATGGGTTGCCCAGTGATGGTGGTGGATGCCCCATCCCTGGAAACTTTGAAGACAACGCTGGATGCGGACCTGGGCAACATGATCTAGCTGTGCATGTCTCTGTTCATTCCCCACTTTACATGGTATTTGAATGTTTTGTAATATGGTTCATCTTCCTTATAATGAATTGACCAAAATATTTAAGTTTTCCATCTAAGATAGACACTGAGGACAAGATAATTACAGTTTATCACAACAGAGTACTTCAGTAGAGAAGTAGAATTCTAACAGTTGGAATTGAGAGAAGAACATGCTCCCTGCTAAAAATAACTGACTTGAGACAGTGCAAGTATACATTACTTTCCAGCATATACAACATATGAAAGGCAGAATCCCAGCCATTTTGTTTTATTCCACAAGTTAAGAAACTCATCAACTGTGGGGGAAGATGCAACTGTGAGTCACCAAAGAGCTTATCAGACTCCTTCATGGACCCTATCACTGTGAAACCTAGGGAGACTGGAGTGTAAAATAGGGAGCAAACTGTCTGTGTCTGTTTGCATCTAAAGGTAAACAGCAGGTTCTTTTTGTATGCATTGTTAATCTTGTTACGCTTAAGAAACCATTCATTCCTTATCACTGTTGTTTGGGAGAAGCTAGGGCCAATTAACTGATTAGAGGAACTTTTAGAGGAACAGGAATTTCTTGTTTGTAAGTGAATAGTATATAAGATTTATGTTGAACACAATAAAGCAGAACTATTCTAATGCTAAAGAAACTGTGAGAGCTCTCTAACTCCACTGAGCGCTGACAATCAACTTCCACTCAGTTTTATTTGTGAAGAGGACTAGAACTAGATGTTTTAAATTTTAAACTTCAAAAGCACAAGATAAACCAATTTTTTTTGCAAAAGAAGTTTTCGTCTGAAAATTTGGTGACACTAAGATTAAATCCACTTTTGATAGCAAATGATTTTACATTGCAGTTTCGCACCATGGGTTATTGCAAGTTTCTTTTAAACCACTCTACTTATGGACATAGGTACAGATATACTCATTAAAAAAGAAAATAGATTGACACGTACAAGGAAATACTATTCCCCTAAAAATCAACAGCAACTGTGTAGAAAACCCTATGCAAAAATGAGCATTTACTGTACAGGTATCTTTTTTTTCTTTTTCACGGTGAAATAGAAACATAAATATATAAACAGACAACATTTTTTGAACTCTGAGAAACTTCATTCCTATAGCTGGAAATAAAAACAATGCTTTTAAGAAACAATGTGAATTCACTATACTTACCACTCAGCTTTTAATGCCACATTTCATTCCTTCATTTAACAGGAGAAAAAAAAAGTGCTTTAATACACTGTGGTTTTCAACTTTATTTTAGAAGGGAAGTCACTGTAGCTTACGTGAATGTCATTATATAGATAGTTATTCAATCTGATACTGTCCTTGGCAGCACTTACAGGGCAATCATTCCGTGAGAATAAACAATTCTTGAACAATTTCTCCAGTCTGTTAGGTTCAGCATGAGGCATGCATATTTCTCTTCCAATTACTTTTATTCCTTATACAAATATTTATAAATTTTTATCAAGGACAGATCAGAAGAAATCTCCTGTTTCTGTATGAGTGCCTTGCTCTATCCCTCTTACACAATTTCAGCACAGTCATTTGATACCAGTTATTTTAATAATTGAAGTTCCATTCAAGTTTCTCTTCAAGCATCTATCACACAAAGACAATTTTAATTTTAGACCAGTATGTTAGAGCTATTAATGACAACAAAGTCTTCATATACTCTGATAATATTCTTTTGAGCCTTCTCTTTTCTAGACCAAATGGTTCCAGTTTTCTGAGCCTGTCTTCATAGGAGACATACTCCAGCCTCTTCATCATCTTGGTGGCCTTGGATTCTCTCCAGTACTTCCATGTTTCTCATGTGATGGGGAACACAGAACTGGACACAACACTCCGTGTGTGGCCTCACCAGCGAGCAGAGCAGAAGGATCACCTCCCTCAACCTGCTGGCAATAGTTTCTTTAATGCAGTCCAGGATACCATTTGCCTTCACTGCAGCTAGAGCACTCTGCTGGCTTGTGTTCAGCATATTGTCCTCAAGGGTATCAGGTTCTTTTCCTTAGAGCTGCTTCATAGCAGGGTGACTCTCCACGTGTGATGGTAACAGAGTTCATTCCTTTCCAGGTGAAGCACTTTGCACATTTTGTGCTGAAATATACAGAGATAGAAAAAGGAAAAAATAAAAGAACATATATCATGTTTGCCTGAATTGATGATTAAACTTATACTATATAGGCAGACATAATAAAAAGTGAGAAAACAAGAAAAAGCCTGTCTTTGCTTTTGAGTCTTTCTGTTTACCAAAGGCAGAAGCAACTATTTTTTTAAACAAAGTACTGCTTAAAAAAACCAAGAAGCTTCAATAAAGGAAATTTTAGTAAATGTATCAGCAGATTTTGTGTGCTTTCTTAAAATTTCTTTAACAAGTTCCTTATCCAAATTAAATGCAGTGAATCATCTTCCTGTGGTTAAAGAGACAAAATTGCTTTTTGTCCTCTTCAGTCCTTGTTCCCCACATTATGTAATCCAAAGTATATTTTCACTTCGTGAACAACTGTTTTGGAAAATAAAAATTGCTTTTTATACATGGCAAAGTCGATGACACTACATTGAGTAAAAAAAGCTTGAGTCTTAAACTTTCATTTGTCAGACTGACAAATTTTAAGACATCTTCATTTTTAATACAGATGTTATCTACACATACATCCACATGTATGCATTCTGCAAAAATGAAAAGAATGCTTAAAAAACAAAATGTTGCAAAGCCAACTGTTTATATTTGTAAAACAGAATTATGGAAATTGTCTATGAAGGTTTTTTTTTTAATCTTGTACAAACATGCTTTTTTTTTTTTTTTTTTTTTTTTTTTAATGGTACTACATATATTGTCCCATATACTCATATTTAAAAGAAAAAAAAAAATAGACAATGCAGAATTACTGAACAACTGCTCAGTATTATTTTCTCAATTTTCTCTTATATATATATTATTCACCAATTTATTCAGCCAATCAGACACTATAGCATTATCTCTAAATACAAAATAAGAACATCAGGACCAGAAAGATCAGAAATATTTTAAACATAAATTCATGACTGTTACTTCAGTGAAGTTCAGTTTTAAAACAGAGAACTGAGATACACAGATATGAAAATAAAACTTTTCTTCATATCTTGGGTGTCTGCTCTAAAAAAACTCAGATTGTTTAGCCTTTTGTGACAGTGTATACTGGTATAATTTAATTGACATTATTTTTAAAGGGGAGTTTTTATCTGCTGATAAAGTCTGATTTTTGTATCTCAACTTCAGCACCCAGAAAATGATTAAATATCTAAATGTTTAAATATTTAAATGCCACCTGTGAGAACTCTGACATAAATAATGATGATGTTGTCTCAGTGTCAAACAAGAGTTCCCTAGAACAAGAAAGAACATAATCTGATTAACTGTAATAATAGATAGTTTCCTTAGTAAGAATCTTTCTTTGTCTTTCTATCTTCTGACTGATTTATTATGCTCATCTATGTAATATGCAAGTTCTGAAGCAATGAAGTAGGCATTATACAAAAAAAAATCTTTAACTTCCATTCATATCCAGAATTAGGACCAGAATCACAAAATTATTTGACTTATAGCCATACCAGGAATTTGTAAAGTGCTATAATGGTGCTTACTACAGTGTTCAGTACTGTAAGAACAATAACAAAATAATAGTATATAACTTTTATTGTTATTATTCTGAATGCCTTGATTACTTCAGATTTTTTTTGTGTGTTATTTTGAGGAGAACTGGGAGGAGCCTGTGCAAATTTCAAATAGTTATTCTTACCAAGCTACAGCTATTTCAGTATTAAATATACCTTCTGTCTTTGCTATGAAGTTCTCTGCTTCTCTTTAGGTAATAAACAGTATTCACAGAATGACAAAATTGCAGACTGAGCATAAACAGCATAGGGAATGGTGTTAATTTCCTGAAAACATCTGTGCCTGTACTTCTCTAAAACACTGAGTTTTTTCCACTGATTCCAAAGAATATATATGCAAATGCTTGTGAGGAATGTTACCACATGGGCCTCTGCATATTCTAAAATAACAGCAGTAAAGTACAATATTTAATCCTGTTCCTTTTTTGTTTGCTTGTCAGTTTCTGTAAGGTTAATCAAATATTATCACATGCAGTTTTACTTCAGCTTCAATGGGTACAGGAGAAGGGGAAGAATACCTCCAGGGCTCCTCATAGACTTTCTTCATTGAAAGTTTTTTCCTTCTGTATCACATAGTCAGCCTGTTTTCTATGCATTGTTGTATCAAAACTCTTTGAAGTATATGCACTTATGCCTCACATAAACTCAACAATATAAACCAAAATGTATTTAAGAAATCTGTGCTCTTATCTGATTATAAGAATTTAAGTTAAAACACCATAAATGTACTAAATCTTATATATAATGCAGAATATTCCCTACATCCAAGTAAAAATGCTAGACCACTGTGTGACCTGATGACAGAAACCAGACAGACATTGTAAGGAAGAATGAAACTTTCAGGGGAACAATATTGGAAAGAAAACATTTCTAGAGCAGGAAGCTTGTATGGTTAAAGCAGTTAAATCTAATGGTAACATAGAAACATTTAACAGTATGCTAGGGGAATGTGATCTGTTTCTAGTGTATTTAATTTGAAACTGCAATCATTATCCAACTGGTGTTTAACATACGGATCTCCAGAAGAGGAGAAATGATGAAATTAAAAACTGTGATGAACATAGGAAAAAAAACTGACAAGAAAAAATTCCCCTGGCTCTCCTCCCCAAAAAGTTGAAGAATTTTCATAAGAGGAAAATTGTCTTCAGCTTCAAATTTACTTTTAATTTTGAAGTTATATTCCTTCTTATTTTTCAAAGTTAATAATTTTCTTATTGAACTGAAGACTTTCTTTTTTCTTTTTCTCTTTTATTTTTTTTTTATTTTTAATCTCCTTAAAACTCACGAACAAATTGAACAGCATGTAGAATTTTTGGTGTAATTCCCAGTCTTAACACTGTTGTATGTGACAGGGATATTTCTAAAGAGTAACAAATGAATTTAAGGAAAAGAAAATTCTAGTTCTAGTTCTAGAAACTTCTAGTCATTTTAATTGCCATAATCTTTCTTGTAACATTGTTGAGGAAATAGTATATAGACATTTTCACCATATTCAGTTCTGAAAGTTCAAGAGCATTTTCTTGAGGGATTGAAGATGAGTCAAATTGGTGACATCTCTTCCCCACTGCACTCAGTCTGGCCTCGTTCACATGTCCATCCCTCAGTAAAAACCAAAACACTTGTGTGCTATTAGCACTGTCTAGGTTGAAACCAGGACATATCCAAGTTTGTTTTCATCTTGATTTGACCGCTGATCAGTATCTATTGTTGAACGTAGAGAGTACACTCTTCATGTATTGCAAATCTGGGAAGGTGATGGTTTCCTTTGTAATCTGTTTATATACTAAACCAGGATAAGTTAAACATTATTCATAATAATGATGAGATGTTAAAGTTAATTGTGTTTTGGAAATAAACAGGAAAAAAAAAATCCAGTTTTCAAAGGCTTTGAGATCCTTAAAGAGTTATTTTCTGTAGAAAATCTAGTGCTAGAAAAATTTGCTGTGAAAAGTAGAGAGTGATGAAAATAATAATGAAAAAATACTGTAATTGGTGTACAGCAAGAAGAGCAGAAGACAGAAGAATAACTGAAAGAACTGTAAAAAATTGATCACTACTCTAACACTAGATCAGGCTTTTATGACCATCATTATGACAGCTACATCTCTGGACTGGATAGGATTTCCCCAAAGACTGCTAGTGGATATATATGAGCTTGATTCAAGTTTTGAGACAATTTGACACCAACCTGCAAAAATGGTTTAGTAGCTGAAGGAGGTGTAAGTCTTGAGATAGAAAAGACTTTTCCTTTTTGATGTATAGAGATGAAAATACATTGACAAAGAAGATAAAGTTTTACTGCCAAAATATTACTGAGGTGCTATCTTTACTCTCTATATACACAGATTTCTAGTGTTTATTTTCCAGTATGATGCTGTATCTACTTTAAAGCACTTCATCTGCCTTGCTTTACTAATACACTTGATTATTTCCAACATTGAATTAGATAAAGTTCTTTAATTGGATTGTATATTCTTAAGAATTCAATAAATAAATAAATACATACATACATACATAAAAATAAAAACAGACCTGAACTTCAGAAATATAAAATAACTAAATTTAGATATCTTGTATATGAATGTTTATATAAAAATCTAGATGTCCAAAGTCATCCTGCTCAAAAGAGGTTCATTCAATACAGATAATGAGTTCTAGATGTATTAATCACATCCCAAAGAATCTACATTTGGCGAGCTGAATTGTTCTGTAGTTGTTGTAGTAGGCGTTAATGAGGTATTGGGTTGTGATGCGATAGGATCTCCCCTGCTCTGTGAGTAATGTGTGACGCATGCTTAAGGGGCATAGACAAAACGGGATGTGTATTTAAGGGGTTGTCGTGCCTTAATAAATGCCATTTGCTTCTCCATCATATTGGTGTCAGTGTTGCTACGGCCCTAGCAAAGGCAGATCGCTAGCCCCCTGGTGGTGCGGCCTTGGACACGGTGGTTGCTGGAGTTAACATGTGGTGTAACTTCAGATACTTGTTATCTTTTTAGGTAATGTGAAATATCTTATCTGGCTAAAAGATGATCCAAATGATGGTCTACTCTGTTATGCCAAAGCTTGCTATCCATTTTCAATGTTTCAGGTATCAAGAAGAGTCTAAAATTACAATATTTATTTTGTCATGGTTTTATGATTTTTGGTTATTGGTATTCTACATCATAACATCATGTAGTTCACTAGGAGTTAAAGTGTTAATGCTCCATTTCTGGGTACTTGTCCCAGAAAGAAGTACATTCCCCAGAAGACTTCTTGCTGTGTTGTTATCATTTCACCTCAGGGGGAACAAATATAAGGCCTTGGTAGGTCATCTGACATCCCTTTTTTTCCTTCAGCTCTCTTCCACACTGCTCATCCCAACCACATGCATCGCTGCAGCACTACTGTAAAGCCCACAGCTTTCAGAAACTCTCTCATTGTATTTGATTTATTAGCTTCAATTCTAATTATATGGTATTATGGTGTGTTATCCTGCATTCCGATACTATATTTAGTAAATTAGTTTGTTTCTCCTCAGATTGTTGCTGCTGTTTTTAATTATTTGGGGTCCTCTGTTTCCCTTTTCTGGAGGTGCAGATTTGCAAAATCCCTCCACCCCGCTAGTCACAGAACCAGGCAGATCCAGCCCATAAACCGTCAAGAGTTTATAGTGAGAACTTAAGTGTTTGAACCCCAAAATGAATGTTATTTCTAGATCTATCTACAGCTGCACATGCTTAAGGAAGATCTCCTGGCTGGATTTCAATTGCTTTTTCAGAAAAACCTGAGTCTCCTCTAAGTCCAAATAGTGGAGTAAAGCCTAACCAAAAGCACAGAACCATGAGTCTTTGACTACATCTACTTTTTGTTATAATTGAAAAGTCGTGGCTTTCAGACAATGTCCCTGGTGACTTTTGCAAGGCCTTTTGCATGGTACCATAAATAAGGCCAAATGCAAGGTGTTTCACTTGGGTTGAGGCAATGCCAGACATGATCAGACTGGGAGAAGAACTCACTGGAAGCACCTCTGTGAAGAAAGACTGTATGGTCTGATGGATGAAAATCTGGGCATGAGCCAGCAGTGTGTGTTCGCAGCTCAGAAGACCAACTGAGACCAGGGCTGCATCAGAAGAGTGGCCAGCTAGGAAAGGGATGTGACTGTCCCCCTCTACTCTGCCCTCCTAAGGCCCCATCTGGAGTACTGCACGCAGGCCTGAGGCTCCCAGAACAAGAAAGATGTTTGAAGTGGGCCCAAAGAAGGAAACTCTCCTATGAGTAAAGCCTGAGAAAAAGATAGTCTTTCTCTTGTAAGATCATAATGCCAGGGCCCAGACTAGTTTGAAGATCATGGAGCACACTGTCAGTCTTGGTTGGACTCTCCTACGACACCCAAAGTATAGTCTGTATTTGATGCCTTATGACTTCCACCTGTTTGGACTGATGAAAAATGGACTGTATGGGCAACATTTTCCTAGCAATGTTGTCATCAGCAGGTCAATGTTGTCAACAGCAGGTGTTGAACAGTGGGTCACCTTCACTGGTTCTGATTTTTGTTAGCATGGCATGCAGACTCTTGTTCATCACTGGTGAAAATGCATAGCTAATAGTGGTGACTGTTGAAAAACAGTATTTTGTAGATGATAATTTGCTCTATCAAAATGCGTTATTGTGCTTTTTTTATTGTGCTGATGTCGTTTCCATGGAAACTACTTTTTCATGGCAACTCCACCCAAATGGCCCATTACACTCCAGTATTATATGTAAGGTTGAACATTCCAAAAATCTTTGAACATCTTGGTTCCTTCCAAATAGTTTTGGACAGTTACATGTTGGCAACAAAAGGAAATTCTTAACTCCAAAAAAGATTCTTGAAAGGATTTGCACATCAAGTTTTATGAAATTTACCTTTAAGTGCATTGGACACTTTCATCCGTTAATAATACCTATGAACCATTCTGGAAACATAAATGAAAAATAAATTCACTGAACAGTTTAAAAGAATAAAAGAGCAAACAAACTCATGTAACTTTTCTGTCCATGTGATTAAAGGATAGGTCTTTCAGGGGTGAATGAATGAATTTCTGTTACCAAGGAGGTTAGTAAAGGTCATTCTTCTGTTCTGAAGTTTTAATTTTCTACAGCCAACTATAGTAAAGATGGAACTGCAAACTTTTGTCTCCTGTCTGAACTGAATATGATTTTTGTTTTTTTTACATGCTAAGGTAAACCATCTTGGTATACAGCATTCATGTCATCAGAAGTTTGTGTAATTTTATATCACCAGACCTCTCAATTATTTTTAATACTACTAAACCTTTCACAATACATCTAAGTTAAGGTTGTTTTCCTAAATCCTCCCTCTTGTTTCTTCATAGACAAGGCAGCAATCCAAATCAAATACAAAACACTCACAAACAGTTTATTTCCTTTGCAAGAAATTTAAGTTACACTTTTCTCACCTTTCCATCATGTTGCAAATTTATCTAACATATTTACTTGAAAAAGTCAAACGGTTAGATACTGAATTCATACCTTGGATATACGCACACTTCACTTTAAGAAAACAGTTTTTCTTTAAGGTTTCTAAGATCTGTAAATTAATTCACAGATGTTGATTGGGAAATCTTTTTACGTTTTCATAGTTCTGTTCAAATAAAGGTTTTATGCTAAAGTAATTTTTAGTATTTGTAAGCACTGCAGTAAAAGAGATCTTGAATAGGCATTTTTATTATGAAGATAGTTCATTATGTGACATTTTACATGATTCTGAAATGAATAAAAAAACAACTACGTCTAATAAAAACTATCACTGACAATCAGGAAAGAGTGTTTCAGGAAAGGGTGATGAAAATAAATCAGTATTGTAGAAAAAAATCTGAGAAAATTGATTGCTTACCTCACAGAGAAATGAATAATGGCAGATTATTATGAAAATAAAATTAGCATAGATCAAGTATTTCTGTTGTTTATTTATATTTATATTTATATTCATTTATTTATTTTTAAGATCATAATATTGGGAACGTTAGTGAGATGAAAATCCACAGATTATATGCAGAATGAGTGCTTTGTTCTTTTTGTTTTGTTTTGACATAACGTATCAAGGTATTTCATCTGAATGACCTAGAAGAAAAATGTTGCCTTGACTAAGAGAGGGCTCAATGTAGAGGAACAGCAGAAATATCCTAAGCATTTTTTGGTAAATGGGACTATTATACTTGGAGAGGATATAAAATCTGATGCATGTATAAGAAACAATTTATATAATCTATACAGTAAAATATGCATGCCAGAAAAAGGAGGAGGGACAAGAAAGTATATTATTCCATAACAATATCATGTACCTTCATTGGAGAATCTAATTCTAGTTTCTTATACTTATTATTTACTACAAACTTATTATAAACTTATATTCTTATAACCTATATTCTTATACAGCATGTATAATACATTAGATCTGTATTTTATTAGTGTTTGCATTTAAATATCCTGCATTTATCTCTTCAGGAAATATAATTTCATCTCTTCTTTATGTTTTTCTTTTTTTTTTTCTTAAACAAAAAACTTTTTTTTTTTTTTTTTCCTCTTTTTAAACAGAAGTAGTTAGAATGAAAAATATCAAAATGCAGTGTAGGCAGTGAAATGTATAGTTAATTGTTTTAGCTTCCATTATAATTATATAATGAAAATACGATAAAAATAAATATCTGAAATTAAGAAGAAAGTATAAATACAGAATAAATATATTTCAACTAACAGTGGGAGTGTATGAAGATTGTAAATATGTTATACACATATGAAAGTCTCAGCTAATGCTATAAAATATATGCATAGTTAAAACCTACTGATTTTTAGGGAAAAAAAAAAAAAAAAAAGTACAACAAAACTTTCTCTAAAAGTTAATTGTATTTTATCAGCATCTTCTGAAAATCAATGACTTGTAGGGGACTTTAGAAACTTAAGAAAATCAAGAGTGTTTCTCTAAATGTCTAAATTTTTCCTCTCCAGTGCTATAAGAGCTATAATTTTCAGTGTTAAGCACTTGTAAATTTATCCAAGGAGAATTTAAAAAAAAAAAAAAAAAATCTCCAAAAAGTCTTAGACTGGAAAGAATGTTTATTATCATTATCATTATCATCATCATTATTATTATTATTATTATTTCTGACAATTATATGAAATAGATGGCAAAGATTTGAAGGCAGAATATGACTACAAACTATTAGTTAACAGACATACACATTTCTTCTGCAATGTTTTGACTACCTAAATACAACTTTTCTCTCCTTTAGAAAGACAGTGGAAAATGTATCAGTCATGCAATTGAAGACTACTACCATTTCATTATGCAGAGCTTTTTTCATATCTCCACCTTAAAACACTGAAGGTATAAATTGTAAGGCTCAATTATTTGTGATCATTCTTTTGTTAACCTTTCTTTGTCTCTAATTTGCATCTTGAATGTGTCCAAAAAAAAATTAATTTGAAGCTTCACAAACAACTTGGGGACTGCTAGTGCTTTATGCAAACTGAAAGAACCATGTTACACAGCATAACTGACTTCAAATAAATGAAGCACAATTGGATTTGTGTTATTGAATTTACATAAAGTAGTTACATTTACCTAAATCTTTGTAAATACAATATGGCATCTTTTGAAGTACAGAAATTAAATCTGCTTCACAGATGCCATTTATTTTAGAATTTGCATATTTCCTTATCTGCTAATCTTGTTGGTGTTATAGTTCTTAACTATATTCCCACAATTGTCCAAAGAGGATTCCCATTAAATTTTTAGGATGCAAAAGAGCAACTATTCCTCATAACTTGTGTACTAAGATTTTATTAAGGACAATA
Organism: Phasianus colchicus; assembly: GCF_987193195.1. Taxonomy (NCBI): domain Eukaryota; kingdom Metazoa; phylum Chordata; class Aves; order Galliformes; family Phasianidae; genus Phasianus; species Phasianus colchicus. Next base: position 159,408,630 of record NC_143436.1, read on the forward strand.
TGTACTTCCCAGAACCTATACTTAACCCATAAAAAATTTAAACTTCACTGATCCTTCATTTAAACTTAACATCTCAAATGTTATTTACACAATCTTAAATTCTTATGTTTTGTTTTACTTTCAATCTTTCAATCTTAGTTTTTTTTTTTTTTTAATGTTTTTCGTTTTGTTTTAATAATTTCTTAAAAATTCTCATTGTCTTCTGAAGGAAATAAAAATCTAGATAGCTTCTCATCTTCTTTTTCCTCTAGATCCCAATTCCATAGTGGAGCTTTTTTTTTTTTTGGTTTTGCTTATGCTTGAATTACATTATTCTAAGGCATACATCAGAAATTTAATTATTTTGATTCTGCATTTAAGCATTTAGTATTTATTCACCCCAAAATACTGACAAAAAATGATTTATTATAGGTGGACATCTATTCTGTTACAATTTAAGCAAGCTTAGATTATCATTGGATAAGTCATTATTTTGCCATCAGCTGGCTAATTAACTCAAGAAAAAAAAAAAAAGTGCAAGTATGGTATCTCAAAGCTCTACTGTTACTTATTAGAAACTGTATGCAAAAGTTAGCATGTTTTCCATTGGCTCGATTTACTATTGAATTAGATACTTTCCATGAAAATGTGTTTAAATATTTATTGTCGATTGTTGGTCAACAAATAAAGCTTTGAAAATTAATAACACAGAAGTAGTAGAAAACATGCTGGAATACTGACTTACGGAAAATGAAGGCAAAATTATAGCTGTCATGGTTTTGTGATTTTTGGTTTTCGGTATTCCACATCATAACATCATGTGGGGCAGTGGGAGTTTAACTGTTGGTGCTCAAGCTCTGGGTACCTGCCTGGAAGAGAAGAAGAACTACATTCCCCAGGGGACTTTGCGGTCACAGAGAGTCTCGAGATACAACTCCTGGCAAGGTCACCTGATGCACTCTTCTTAGCCTGCTCTTCTTCGGCTCTCCTCTCCTTTTTCTCCCTGCTGCTCAACTGGACTGCGCATCTCACCTCAGCTCTCCGCGTTGTGGTGAGGCCTATCCACCTTTTGAACATTCTCTCTCATTATATTTGATTTATTAGCTTCAAATTTAATTATATTGTATTATAGTGTGTTATCTTGCATTCCGATAATATATTTAGTAAATTAGTTTGTTTCTCCTCAGATCGTTGCCGCTGTTTTTAATTATTTTGGGGTCCCCTGTTCCCTTTTTCCGGAGGCGCGGATCTGCGGATCCCTCCGCCCCGCTAGTCACGGAACTGGGCCGAACCAGCCCGTAAACCATTGACAATAGTTTATGTTGAATATTTAGAAAGTGAGTGTTTTAAGATTAGGTGTCACTGAGAAACTGGCTCTTGTACTGAAAATGCAAAATATGATGGTCCTCAGCGAAAACACCTCATAGAATTAATTTGATTTGGAATTTTATTTTTCTTAGAAGTGCACAACTATTATATTTATATTCTTGCCATCAGCATCAAGACTAAAAAAAACAATTCCAGAGATTGGAAAAAAACAAAGAGGTTTTGCTAGCAAATTGGGACTGAATTCCCAAAAGGTATAAATTAACTAGTATGCCACTGTTCTCTTCTATAGGAATCACTTTCAAGTTCTCTTTTTTAAATAATGTAACAGCTAAAGATGTATAATGGCTTTAAATAACATTATAATCTATTATTGCAGTGAATAACAACTGTAAGGGAAGTTTCTAGGACTGGAGAAATTCATTATAGGCAATTGTTAAAATTATATCTGGAATTATTTTTACAGAAAAATTTTAGCTACATCTTTAAGCTTTAAATTCTGCTATTACAGGCAGATGTAAAGATTTTTATCCTTTCAGGTTTACAGTGTTAGAATTGCATGAATTTCAAATAATCTTTGACAAAGAAATATGGTGTTAAATGATCTAACAGCCATCAGAATGAGAAAAGAAGTAAACATGTGGACATGCTGATAGTGATTTCTCATGGTCTGATCCATTATGGATGAACTAGTCCTATTCTAAACTGATTACTCTGTCATTCACCAGCACCTATCTTGTCTTCTGCTGTCATGCTAAGCCTTTGACATTAACAATAAGATTAACACTAGCAGTGGCTGTCTAGCCATAGCCTAGAAAGATACCAGAGAACTTGTTTTGGTACAATTAAATTTAAAGACAGACCTTTACATCTTTGCCTCTGGGCAGAGATTATCATATAGGCCTAGAATAGAATACTGAATTCCATCTGGAAGGGGGAACATGAACATGACTTTGGTAGTCCCCTGTTTAAATCCTTGAGTGAGATACATACATAAATTGCATTACTGATTTACTTAAGTGCTTACATGTTGTGATATACATGCATAGAAATGCATATTTTCCTTGAACATAATTATGTTCCTTCAGTTTATCACTGTGTAATGTGATAAATGTGATCCTGTCATTCTTATAACTAATAATTATACATAGCATTTACATAGTTGTAAATTTTCATTGTACTATGATAAGAATCTCACTAGATTTCTTTCAGCACTGTTGCAGTATCTACTGGATACATTCCCTTTAGTATATGTACACACAGCAAAGAAACAAGGCAGAACTGGATACTTCCACAAATGGAAGTCAAGTTATGAGGTGCTGAAAATTGAATAATTATATGAACAGTTTTCCAGCCAATTAGTACAAATGGAAAACAAACTGTTAAACTGTTAAAGTAGTCAGTGCTAAATGTTATAATATGAGAAAAAAGAAAATGAATTATAATTACATTTCAGGTGAAGCTGGTCAGTACTATGCAGGGATCAATAAAAACAGGCTTTTAAAAATATTTTAACAGTAACAGGAGGACAAGAAATGACATTGAGCCTCTACTTGATGAGGATGGTCACCTCACATATAGGGGTATAGACAAAGAAGTGACAATGCCTTCTTCACCTTAGTCTTTAACATAGGTGATGGCCCCTGAGACCTCCAGAAACCTAAGCTGGAGGACCAAGACCACATGAACAATAAACTCATAGCAAAATCAAACTTGTGCAGAATATGCTGCTCGAGCTGGATGCATGAGTCTGTGGAGCCTGATGGAATTCATCCCAGGGTATTCAAGGAGCTGGCAGATGTTATTGCAAGATGTTTCTCACTTATTTTTAGTGATCTTGGGAGAGGCCCACTTCACCAGAAGCTGGCAAATATTGTTCTCGTTTTCAAGAAGGACAAGAAAAACCCTGGTAATAACAGGCCTGTTTTTTTTCTTCAGTTCAGTGCCTGGCAAAATTGTGGAGATTATTCTGAGTTTAGAGCACAGGATGTCTGTGGAGCACTTAAGGTCACTTTATTTGTTCAGCCTGGAGCGGACTGAGGGGGGGCCTCATGGTGGCCTACAGCTTCCTCAGGAGATGACTGGAGGGCAAGATGTTAATCTCCTTTCTCTGCTGACAATGACAGAACCCAAAACAGCATGGACCTGCATCAGAAGAGGTTCTGATTGGATTTTAGGAAAATGTTCTTCACTGTAGTCAAGCACTGGAAAAGGCTCCCCAGGGAAGCAGTCATGGCTCAGAGCCTGCCAGAAGTTCAAGAAGTGTTCGGCAGTGCTCTAAGATATATGGTTTGAATTTTGGGTGGTCCTGTATACAGCCAGGAGTTGGAATTCATGATCCTTGTGTGTCCCTTCTACCTCAGGATGTTCTATGATTCTATGATAATCGGTATCGTCTGTTATGCAAGAGTCCTTAAAGAATTCTTGTAAGCATAATTCACCTTTCAGTTGTTGTTGCTAGTTTCCTCCTAATGTATTAGGTTAATTTAAGTTCTTTATGACTTCACTTTTAATGGATTTTCTGTTTTGTTTTGTTTTAGAGCATTTTCTCCTAACACTAGGATGAAACATATCAGGCAATGATTTCTTGGATCATCTTTAGCACCTCTTTAAAAAGAAGTACAATGCTGTCAGCTCTCTAGCTCTGTGGTTTAATAGCTATTTAATGATGAAAGGTCTAATCCCGATTTCTTTGTCACATATTGAAGACCCATTACATTAAGTGGTAACAGAATACAATTTTAATTGCACAGTTTTCCTATTGCACAGGTCATTTGTACTTTGATTCCTTTGAGATTCTTAGAAAAATACTTTATTTGATTATTTTTTTAAAACTTAATTTCTCTCATTGCAACATAATCTCTGACAATCTCATGATATTAACATTTAATTCCATATAAAGTCTGATGTTTTCAATATTGCATGTATTCATTTGTAGGGGACTACCTCTAAAAGCTTTAGTTACACAAAGCTTTTAGATTCTTTTTGTCTGACAGGAAAAATAGGTACATAGCTAGCTAGATAAAAATTGGTCCAAATAATGATTCTGATGAATTCTCAAAGTAGAGCAATTCAGACCTTAAAAGATACTGGTAGATTTCAAAACCTGGGAATTTTTTCCTATGTATAAGTTTATTTTAAAAGCTTAAATTAATGTTTTGTCTTCATATGATTTTACTGAATTAAGTAGGAGCCACTATACTTTAGACAATAATCTATAATTCCAAAATCAAGCCAAAAAGACTGCTTTGACTCTTACTTCAGCAGATTTGAAAATCTGGTTTGTTTGGAATTTTGCCAGATACAGATCTGTGAAGGATGGAGAGGGAGAGAGAGAAAGAGAGAGAATGAAGGATTGAGTAAGGTCCTCCATATTTAAGTTTGTTGAGAAGTAAAACAAAAGAAAAGAGAGTTACTGAGACTGAATCAGTCAAGAATAATACTCTATGTTTTCTGCATACTTAGTTAATGTAAACATTTAATCTTGCTGGTGAAAAGTAGATAGACTTTAGTTAATTGTGTGCACTAATTTTTGTTTAAGTCATGGAAACTGATGACTTCCATGAAAATAAACAGTTGCTTTAGTATTACAGTCCTAAGAGATGTAGGTACTTTCTCGTATATGACACAGATTTCCTTTACAAGTCTGAGCAGTACAAAGATGTTAATATTATGTAATTATTGTTGATGAAAGAACAGAACTGATTCATATAGGGCTTTAATAGAGCTCCTCAGACAAACATATTAATGATGTATTTCTTTCTCACTCACTCTTATCTTTCCTTCGAAAAACAGAAGCAATTGTATTGCTGTGTATTTTAAAATCCTTAGACAAATATATGGGGATTTCCAGGTAGTATTTTAGAAGCACTAAGGAAAGAAGCTCATTTTGCTAGGTTTTGTGCATATTTTAACAAAATGATTGGCTTTAGTCCCAAAGACTAAGCTAATTTAAAAGGCTACTCATGAATAAAATTGGTACATACTTTTTTTTTTTGAAACAATAACAAATTAGTCTAACAAACAGAGGGTACTGTTCTGTCACTGCATAAGGATTCATCGGCATACTTTTGAATATATATACAAGTTTTTAAAACAATCTTGAACTTCTTATTAGGGAATTTTATGAGTAAAATAACCAATGGTCTTACATGTTTTTAGAAGGAGATTGAGGGAATAATATAGAAAGTATGAAAGCATGAAAGAAGATGTGTTATTGCTGCATTGCCGATGATTGTCAATAGCTTAACAGTTTAAAAATGTGAGCAGCAGAAGAAACAATAATCTTGTTGATATATAATTGAATAAATGCTGTATTTAGTGAATCCTTATGAGAGTTCTATTCATTAAGTAAATATTAATGTTAAATGATTCAGAATAAATTCACTGAAAAAAAAAAAAATCAAAATTAATTTGTCTCTTCTAGGAACTTTTCTTTCCTCCTAGATTGTTTTCCTGAGCTGTATCTTAAAACAGAACTGGAAACTATGTTTTGTGTCATTTGTGTATTAATTTGATCCAAATGAAGATAAAATGTCCACCTTAAGGTGAAACAAGCATGACATATTTCTTTTAACAACTAATTCCCCAGTAGTGTCTGAGCAAGGATGAGTAACAAATGAAATGCTCAAATGAACTCACCGATATGTTTCTACTGTTTTCATGCCTACTGAAGAATTATTTATCCAGTTACAAACCATAAAATAAAATTGGCTTCTTTAGCCATTCTCTGCTAGACTTCTTTAATTTCATCTTCATCTAATTTGCATACATTATTTTTATCTTTTATACACAGCAACCAAGCAGCAGCACTGTGGAAGTCAATCTAAAAGCCTTTTATTGCAGTAGTTTAATTTCTTATTTACTATACTTGCTAAATCATATTTTTGAGCAAAACTGTCAGCTACTCTCTCAGTTGACCAGAATGTTGTATTTTTAATGACTGGAGCTGGAAACAGCTGCAAGCCATTGTTTTAAACACAACTTTAACTTTGTTTGCATGATAAGTAAATGGCTGTGCTGACTGGCAACTGAACAAGATTGAAGATTGTAGGTAATAACAAGATACCAACACGAATGCCCTAAAGTCATATAGTCAAGGAAGTCAAGTTAGAGATATTTTATTGTAAGAATTTGCTTCAGGAAAACATAGGTCCAGAATATTTATTTAGTGCGATGATCTGTACTGACTGTACTTGGATAGTCAGACCAATTCCAGTTTGCAGGGAGTTAGAAACTTAAAATTATCACTGCAGAAGGAGATAGTAACACGGTAGCCCAAAATGTTCATCATGTTGGCACATTACAAAATGTATGTTCTTTCTCTCATTTAAGAATTATTAGGATTATTATTAAAGGATTATTACCTTAGGATATATGATGGTGCATTTGTAATCTGCTTTTACTATTGTATAATTTGATTATGAAATTCTGGATGACACAAGAAACAGAATTTAATAAAGATCACAGCACACATGAAGCATACATGAAGAGTGCTCAAGGGTTTTTGACTTAAATATTTTTTTCTGAGTGACCAGCAATCATGATTCAAGCAAGCATCTTGGTTCTCTGCAAGTCTTATATTCTACAATATGCATTTCCAAAGCTGCCTTTAGTGAAAAAATATACATATAAAATGAATATAAATTTAAATCCAAATTTAATAATTTAGTTCCTGGAGAGCATATTTGTCAAGCTACCAGATCTTGAATTTTGTTGGTGATTCATTTAGTCAAATAATTGTTCTGCAGGAGGTTTTGAAATTACTGAATATCCTCCGCTAAAGACAGAGATGTAAGGCTGTCTTTTACTGGAAACTGTTGTAGTTGAAATAGTTGTAAATATATTTTTAATCCTAATCATCTGTTTTGTGTGTGTGTGTTTATAGAACACTCATTTTGATAGGTATTTACCTTAATCAAAATGTACCTTAAGTTTTATGTAGGAAAGGTTGAGGAAAACCAAGTGGAAGGAAAGTACTTCGAATTTATGATTTTTTTTTCCCCCCATAATAGCAAATTAATTATATGATAAATAATCTGATACTCTACAACATCTTCAGTTGTCATTTATTTCTAAACGCTAAGGTAAGATTTGGGGATGCTAAATCCATTGATATTTTTTCTAGTCAAATCATTTAATGTCTCATCTCTGAACAAGGTTTTCATCTTTTATCATGAATCACTTGAACCTCTCAATGACATTTTCTATCTCAGAAAAGCTATTACTGTTAACTTCTTGGATTTTTAAAATATGTATCATTTATCCAAGCAATATTTAGTACTAATTATTCAGACACCTTTTTGTGTCCTTTTTCTTTCCCCAAAACTACAGAATGAGACATTAAAAATAAATTAAAATCCATTTAGTGTATTATAACTGCAAAGATAGTTATTTTAAGATACTATTAATTTCCTGTTTTCATGTTTGTTTGCAGTTGTTCATTTTTTTTAAGTTTTCACCTTGCCTCTGAAGTTCTTTCTTTATAGAAAATGAATTAAGTACCAGATTATCTGTTACAAATAATGAAATACTATAATTCAAAACAGTGCAATTCAGTTTGCAGTCCCAGAAAAAATTTTTGTGTCAAGCAGAACAGCTAACAGAAATTAAATAGCAGCAAAAGTCAGAAAGTGGCAATTTGCCTATGTTAGGAATTTCTAATATCCTCCTCACCTTCATAGGAGTGCCCTGATGATGCAAAATATTTTGTTTTCTCAAAAGCAGACTCTCATATTTCTATAGATCATAATTACAGTTATATATTTTGCAGCCAGTGATCCAACAGTGTTCCAACAGTATTCCTAGAACTAAAGGAAATAACCTTTTCATCTGTTCTTTTTATCTGTTTTCTGTGCAAATATATGTCTACAAGAACATTAACAAATCTGATTTAGTCATAGTTTGACTAGCTCATTATATCTGCTTCACTACTGACTTCTGATTTACATAAATATTCACTACAGTTTTAATTGCGTTTTCCTTCATGTTACATTTTACAGCTACAGTCTATGGCTGTAATTGAACAGGATTTAATCTTTAATCAGGGATGTTTTATATGGAAAAACATATATCGCTTTAATGTGACAAAAATTTACAGGGGTGGATAAAACCTCTGATGTAAACTGAGACTGTGTCTATAAAATGCTAGCCTGGCAACCAGTATAGCTATAAGCAAATGCTAAAAGATACAATCTTCTTAGCTCAGTGAAGAAATTAGCTTACTCTGCCATTTTCATGGCGGTAATAGACAAGAAATTGTAGAAATACTTAAACAATTTCATCTAAATTAACATATAGTTTATCTAAAGAATGCCCTAAAGGAAAACCCCTGAACACACTTAGGACAATGGAATTATTGTGATGTTATGCATCATAAATATCTGAACAGCTGTAACCTAAAACCAAATCTGTTAATAGTTTGCCAGTGGATCTTATTTTTTCTTTCTTTCTTTTTTTTTTTTTTTCCCAAGTAATGACTTCCAAGGATACAGCTATGCCTTTCTTCTCCATTCTGAATAGTTTCAGTGACACTATGAAAAAATGCACTAGAATTTCTGACAATGCACTGCATTACACATCTCTGTACAAAATCTTATATTCAGTACTTTAGTACTTTGTATCTACAAACTATTCCACTTTCACAAAATCGTTCTTCACTTATTGATTAGCTTAATATTTTAACCTTATATTTACATTCCATATAACTGTCTTATTAATATTTAGCTTAAATACTCATTGAGTATACTAATATTCAGAATTAGTCAAGAGTCAAGATTAGGAGAAATTAACTTTTTTTTTTTTTTTTTTTTAATCCAACTATGTGATTTTAGAATAAAATATCTCCAGTGTACTTTTAAAGAAGCTACCATAAACTCAAACAAGATATAGAATTTAGCTTCCTATCTGTTTGAAATTATTCTATTGTATTTCATATGATCATTAAACTAAGAAAACATAGAATCATAGACTCATAGAATGGCCTGGGTTGAAAAGGATCATAATGATCATCTAGTTTCAACCACCCTGCTGTGGGTAGGGTTGCCAACCACCAGACCAGGCTGCCCAGAGCCACATCCAGCCTGGCCTTGAATGCCTCCAGGGATGGGGCATCTACAGTCTCTTTGGGCAACCTGTTCCAGTGTGTCACTACCCTCTGAGCAAAAAACTTTGTCCTAATATATAACCTAAACCTCCCCCCTCAGTTTAAAACCATTCCCCCCGTCCTACTTTCTTGTTTATATACTCCCTTCAAATGCTAGAAGGTCACAACAAGGTCTCCCTGCAACCTTCTCTTTTCCAAGCCAAAGAAGCTCAGTTCCTGCAACTTTTCTTCATAGGAGAGGTGCTCCAGCCCTCCTCCATCTTATTGGCCCTCCTCTGGACTCACTACAGGAGTTCTGTGTCTTTCCTGTGCTGTGGGCCCCAGGCCTGGACACAATACTACAGATGGGGCCCTCTCCCTGCTAGCCACTACTCTTTTGATGCATCCCAGAATGTAGTTGGCCTTCTGGGCTGCAAGCGCACATAAAAATGATAATGTACAATTATCTGAAACCACTGCTTCAGAGATTACAGACCAAAGCAGTTTAATACCAAACACCATTTGGGCTATTTTTTGATTTCATAAAATTGCAGTTCATTTACAGAGGAGTTTTCTTCCTGCTGATGAAATATATTCTGTACTCTTGGGGCTCAATGAAGTGAATTCTATTTACCAGCCTGATATGTGAAACCTAGAAAAAAGAACAGAAATTAAATACCTCCTTTAGCAGATTCAATACCTCAGTCACTGTATTTCAATTTTTAGGTGAAAGTAATGTCTAAGTAGAACCTAGTATTCTGTAAGTGCATCACTTTAGTCCTTCCACTACTCTGAGCTCCATGAGAAAACAAACAAACAAGCAAACAAACAAGCAAGCAAGCAAGCAAACAAACAAAAACCACACAAAACAACTAAACTGTTAAAGGTTTATATCAGAAAAAGAGGAGTTTTGTTATAAATGCTGTGAAGCAGGCATATGTTTTATATTCTAAATTTAGACTGAGAAAATGAGGGACAGAATGGTTAGGTAGAGACTGCACTCAACAAACTGAGGAAATTGCTTGCATGTCACGACCCTCGTCTACTTAAGCTGAAGAAAAGATTGAGAAACCTTAACTATTTCACCCTTAAATATACATCTATTTCATGTAAACAACCTGAGACTGTCTTGAATACTAAGTATGTTTCAGGTATTCGAATTTCAGATTACCACATAACTCACTGAAGGAATAGGAATCATTAGGAATATTGACTGCACCAACGAGTTTGAGAAGCAAGGAGCGCTGAAGATTTTACTAAACAAATCTGAGAACAATGTATTGCAGATTGTACTTTGAAGAGGGCTCCTGATTTGCAGTACTGTGGAAACTAATTTTCAAGTAGTCTACAAAGCATTCATCTTTAGTGTACTACCAGGTTGTGGAGTACATAATGTCTTTTGTGTATCTTGCAAAAAAATACCTGAAATTTTGGTTGTTGATGAGATTTCTGGGGCAAAAACATATGTGAAATGAAGTAGTATCAGAGCCCAAGGATCTCATGCAACAAGTAGAAGTAACAACAAAATCTCCAAAATAATGCAGCCTTATAATTCAACTTCAAAAATAAAATCCACCACCAAAAAGACAACAAACCAACTAACCAAACAAAAAAAGAACCCCAAACAACATATTGAACTCTTTAAAACCTGAAACTGAGATATATTTTTCAGAAATACTGTTTAGGGAAGGTTCTCTACCCTTTGTACTGAGATGTATCATTCAGTGGAGTCATGAATTAAAAGTCATTGATGTGTATGCCTCTATCTAGATGGTACATATTTCTCTTATGTGTATTCAAGAGCATGTATGTGCATGGGTGTCAAATCTTTTGGCTTGCCTTAGCTGCACTGAATGAAGCAGAAATGTCTTGGCCCACATATAAAATGTATAATATAGTTAATATACATAAGTATATTACTTATTATTATTTTTTTTTTAATTAAAACATTAAAAAAAAAGAGCAACAAAAACATAGAAGTAGGGAGATATTCGTTTTAGTGGAACTAATGCATCAATTTAGTTTGATAGCAGTGGTTGCTATTCTCAGTGAGTTTTCAAGGTGTTAGAAATTTTTTGCAATTTTACTCTTCATAAAATCATAGAATCATAGAGTGGCTAGGAAAAGACTTTAAAGATCATCTAATTCCAGTTTCTTGCCATGGACAGGGTTGCCACCACTAGATCAGGCTGCCCTGGGCTCCATCCAACCTGGCTTTGAACACCTGTGAGGGATAGAGAATCATAGAATCATAGAATCATAGAATTACTCAGGTTGGAAAAGACCTTAAAGATCATCGAGTCCAGCCACAACCTAACTATACTACCCTAACCTTAACAACCCTCTGCTAAATCATGTCCCTGAGCACCACATCCAAATGGTTTTTAAACACATCCAGGGATGCTGACTCAACCACCTCCCTATTCCAGTGCCTATTCCAGAAGCCTATTCCAGTGCTTAACAATCCTTTCAGTAAAGAAGTTTTTCCTGATATCCAACCTAAACTTACCCCGGTGCATCTTGAGGCCATTTCTCCTCGTCCTGTCAACTGTCACCAGTGAGAAGAGACCAATCCTGCTCTTGCTGTAAGCACCTTTCAGATATTGGAAGAGAGCAATAAGGTCTCCCCTCAGCCTCCTTTTCCCCTCACTAAACCTTTATATAAGTCCCAGTTCCTTCAGTCGTTCCAAGCATCCACAGCTTCTCAGGGCGACCTGTTCCAGTGCCTCTCCGCACTCTGAGTGAAGAATTTCCTCCTAACATCTAACCTAAATCTCCTTTCTTTTAGTTTAAAGCCATTTTTGCTTGCCCTATCACTATTAGACCATGTAAAAAGTCTATCCCCCTCCTGCTCATTATCTTCTTTCAAGTACTCAAAGGCTGCAATGAAGTCCTGCCCTGAGCTGTCTCCTCTCCAAGCTAAACAAACACAACTCCCTCAAACTTTCTTCATAGGAGAGGTGTGTCAGCCCTCTGATCACCCTCATGGCCCTACTCTGATCCCACTTTAGCAGCTCTTAATCTGCTGAAGCTGGAGGCCTGAACAAAGTACTTCAAATGGGGCCTCAAGAGAGCAGAATAGAAGTGGACAGTCACTTCCCTCACCCTGCTGGCCACCCCTCTTTTGATGTAGCCCAGGATATTGTTGGCTAGGATGCAAGCTTATTCATGTCCAGCTTTTTGCCCACCAGAACAGTGCTTTGTCACTCTCACTGTAAAGAAGTTCTTCCTTATGTTTGTATGGAACGTCCTGTGTTCCAGTTTCTGCCCATTGCTCCTTATTTTAGTGCTGCAAGCAACTAAAAAGAGTCCTCTTCTGTAGACTTGACTCTCAAACCTTAGATATTTAAAAACAGTAAAATAAATAAATAAATAAATAATAAAAAAACTCTTAAATAAATAAATATGTTACTTGCATATTTTCAAATGGAATGCATAGAATTGCAATCAGATATATGACTCAAAAATCTGATCATGTCTCTCTCCTAGACTTTCTTAAAACTTCTCTTACCAGAAAAAAAAAAAATATTCTTCACAATCTTGCTTTAGTCATATTATCATTTTTTGGCAGTATGCAAATTTGTGACTTGTTTTCAGGAATGAAGTACAACTGAAGGCTGGTCATGTATGGTATCCTCCAGCAGTCTGTCTTAGGACTGGTGCTCTTAGGACCAGTGCTCTTTATTTAAAACTTTTATCAGTGATATAGACAGTAGGACTGAACACATTGTATAGAGTATATCTTTGCCTATATATTCTTCAACTGCAGCAACTCTGATAAGAGTTTGTGCATTACAACAAAACCACAGAGATCATGGAAGAATATATTTGCGTTATGATCATAGAAGCCCAGCAAGATGTACCAACTTGGAAACATAAGAAACTTCATTTCCTTATGTAAGGATAATTGGCCTCCTACATTTATACATATGTATATATGCACACATAAAATCTCTTCAGACTACATGCAAAATATCGAAATATCTATCTTTTAGGTTTATATGTTCTAATTACTTTCCATCTTTTTGTATAAACTCATCTGTCTTTGGTATAATCATGAAGGAGCTTAAAGACAAATAAATCAGTATTGATGCCAGACACAGGTACAAGCTGGGAGACAAGTGGCTGGAGAGGAGCTCTGTGGAAAGGGATGTGGAGTTGCTGATTGACAGCAGGTTCTGTGCTCTACCAGCCAAGAGGACACCTTTTTGGGGCGTGTTTAACACAATAGAGCATAGCCAGCTCATGAAAAGAAGTGATTATACCACTATATTCAGTGTTGATGCAGCCTCACATTGAATATTGTATTTCTGAGATCCACAATATAAGGATGAAAGCATCCAGATGAGGGCTGCAAACTAATGAAAAAGCTGAGAACACCTGTTTTTTTCTAGTCTGCAGAAAAAGAGGCCAAGAGGCAACCTCATTTCTCTCTACAACTTGCTGAGGAAGGAAAATGGACAAGTGTTGGTTTCCACATTCTGGTAAATGAATAGCAATGGCAAAAATCTGCATCCAGAGGATGTACAAACTGGACATTAGGAAAAATTTCTTTATCAGAACTCTCCCTAGCAAAGTGGCTGATACCCAGTGTGTCTCAGTGTTCAAGAAGCATTTGGATAATGCCCACAAGATTATGCTTCAGTTTTTATTTAGCCCTGTTGGGAAGTTAGACTTGACCTCTGGAGGTCCATTCCAACTAAAATAACTGAGTTGTTTACATTGCATCATTTCTTTACAGTCCCAAAGGGTATAATTCTTTGGTCAACCATAAGAAACATAAATACTTCCATAAATCTGTACTTTTGGATTACAGTTATCTGAGTGATCCAGGAATGAACCAGCGCTTGTCAGAAGATTCTGGTTACTCTATCTAGAAAGAAAAGCTAAGCAAAATAATGCTAAATCAAATTTTTATGTATTGCTGAGCTTTTATTATTTGAGTGTGGGAGGAAAAGTGGGGAGAATTAGGTACATTACAACATCAATTTCCAGGAGTTTTCTGTGTGCTTTCTGTGTATGTAGCCAGGAGCAGAATCCTACACCTTGTGCCTAAAGAGGTTATTTCCAAGCTTTATGCAAATCCTCCTGACCCTCCAGCCACTACACATTCTTCAAATGGACACCTACCTTCAAAAGTGACAGCAAACAATAATGTGACAAATGAACCTGCAGTCTGCACGTGTGCAACATACTTTACCTAGAATATTTGTATGCGATAGAATTAACTGACCTCTGTGACAAGGACACCTTAATCAAAAGAGCCAGAATTGAGGGTTAGATGAAAGGTGGGAGGCAGTACTGGTGGGTCCTGTGTTCTGTCTTTCCGCCTGTTAGGTTAGGACATTTCTTAATTATGCTGTCAGCAATGTTTTCTATGTATCTCTTTACTCTAATACCTTCATTTTCTTAACTGAAAGAATACTAAAATGCTTTTTATTATGATCAGATAAGAAGAAAAAAAAAAGGTGAAAAAAATTATTTTAATATAATCAGTCTTTGATGTTGAAATTAAAAGTTATTTGCTTAGTGTTCAGTTTAGCATACCATAAATTTAAACATGGCTTAATAACGTTTTTTCTTTTTAAAATCATTTCTTGCATGATTTTGTTGATGAGAATAAAAGAATAATCAAATATTTTGAATTGTCTGCCTATAACATAAGGTTGTCTGTCTACAATATAAGGTGTTGTAGAAATGAATTGTTTCCTGTTCATTTTTACATGAATATACTTAACAGTGTGAAAGCTTCATGCATTTTTAATTATAGCAATAAAATTTTTGAAACTACTACTAGGTTCTCTTTAAATTTGTCTTGACAGACTTTCAGTAGCATATCTTTAAATCGAGGGGGAAATAATTCATTGCCATCTCACAACAACTGATTCAGGCATCCAAATTTCTTGCAAATATACATTTAAAACTTGTCTTTGATATCCTGGAAGATCTTGAAGAGAACAATTTAGAATTTCCAGTGTTTTTTTGGAAGTAACAGAGTAATTGTGTTGGCGAATCGATGACAATACTTTGTATGTTTTCTGAGGTAAATTTGCATAATAAACAAATGATAACTATGGTGACTAACAATGTGTCACAGATACAAAACATTGAATACTGGCTACCTTGGATGTTTTTCCCTCAAAAGATTCACTTGGGTTAGGATATAAAACACTGCAACAGAAGCATTAGAGAAAGCAATTTCATTTGAGAAATGTTTCTAAAACTTGTTTATATTCAGTTCAATTTAGTGTTTCACATTAGCAGCTGCTAAATGACCACCATGTGTCAAAGTATTTGGATTTAATTTAATTCAAATGCCTATCTCATTACAATAATTAAATGAATAGCAAGTCAACTTAAAGGAACATTGTGCAATAGACAAGAATCGCAAAAGAAGTTTAATTTTATTAAATAAATTATAATATTGATCAACATACCACAGTATTGCACTTCATGAGTCATAGGTTTAGCTTTATTAAGTCTGTAAATAGATTCCTAAGGATTAGAGGAGTTAAAATGCCATTGAACATCTTACCTTCAGAAAATCATTTCTTTTTTATTTTGGTACCATAAGCTTTCTTCTAGATTTTTTGCATTGATTTTTTTCTTCCTTTGGAAAACAGTATATGCCTAGAAATAAGTTGGTAAAACACTGAAAGGTTTGGACTTGACTTGGTGTTATTTTATAGAGCTGTTTGAAAGAGTCATTAGTACAGAAATATTATATCTGTAATACATCTAAGTGATGACTTTTTCAGATTGTTCATTTAACACCAGCACAGAGAAAATATTTTCAGCAACTTTCCTACTTAAAATTCAGTATTGTTCTAATGTGCTTGTGGTAGCACTTCTCTAACTGAAACTGGACTGATTTTGTATATTTAACCCTTTTCACTCTCTTTAATTTTCAAGTCTTATATATATAAGTTAGAAGCTTATGTTTGAAGTTCCACTTCTGGAATAATTTTATCAATTGACAGCATTAATTTAAAAAAAAAAAAAAAGGCTCTTAAATTTTTATTGTGAGCACTCTTGTGTATGCTCATGTACAAATATACATCTGTACACATATGAAAACAGAGAAGTATTATTTATAATTTGGGACTAGAATATTATGTTAATGTTAATTTCTTGCATGTAGAATAACTGAAAAGTCTTTAGAATGAATAACAATAATGATCATAAATATCTAACAAATGACTTCTGAAGAAAAATCTAGGTGTACTTAATAGAGAAAGGAATATTAATGTGATAGATATACTTTTCAAAACTAGCTATAAATAAAAAGATGGATAACGTGAAAAGAAAAAGGTGTGTTTTATGTTTTCTATGAACAGAGTGATATAAAATAAGCTTAATATGCACTTAAATTATATGAAAAATGTTTATAAGGTAAAAGTTAGAATTTACAACTTTAGGAAAATAGTGATATATACACTGACAATATTTTTTTTTAACAGTAATTTAGAAAAATATCAGAAATGGTTCAGTTATAGTTGATTTTAACTTTGCTAGAGGAGGATCAATTGGATGACCTTCTTGGATTCCTTTCAACACCTACTTTACAACTATCTATAAATAAAAAAGACTGAATAAACCAGAGTTTTGAGGTGGCAGATGTTTTTAGCATACGTACTAAAAAATTAATATTCTTAAACAGAGGAGGTTAGGTCAAAAATAATATAACTAAAATAGATATCATCATCATCATCATCATTGCAAGGTAGATCAGTCTTCAGTATATACAACTGTGCCTCTCAGAAAACTTCCAAGAGGAAACTCTAGTCCTTCGTTACCCTGTCCGTCCATCCTGTGATATTTGGACTGTGTCTTTTTTCCTGTTATTCTTTTTCAGTCTCTGTGCTCTGCTACTTCTCCAGCTTCCCCCATGATACTGAGACCTCTTCACATTTTCTAGTCATTTTATTTTGTGTAGTTGTAATCCTTCAGGCTCTGAAACACTTCTCCAGTGATATGTCTACTAGTTTGAAAAGAACAAAACAACTTCTTCTAAAGGAAAAGAACAAAATATGATACAAAATGATAATTGTGAAGAAAGCATTGTTTAATTTTTATTTTACTTTTTAAATTTCTTCCTAATATCTAAATCTCCCCTCTTTTATTTTAAAACCATTCCACCTCGTCGTATCACTTCCAGCTCTTGTAAAATGTCAAACTTCCTCCTATTTATAAGCTAACTTTAAGTACTGAAAAGCCACAACGAGGTCTTTTCAGAACCTTCTCCAAGATGTTCAAGTCCATCTCCCTCCTCCCTCTACCTTTCTTCACAGGAGAAGTGCTCCAGCCCTCTGATCATTTTCATAGTTATTCTCTGGACTCGCTCCAACAGCTCCATGTTGTGATTTGGCATTTGTCAATTCAAATTCTGTTTTTCTTTCTAGGGTATTTGTTTAGAACTAGATAATGAATTTAAGCAAATTAGATTCATACTCATGAACGTGAACTTTTTATTTCCAACAAATGCAGTCTAAAGTTCAAAATATTAAATGGAGAATAAAATTAAAAAAAAAAAAAAAAAAAAAAAGGATGCTTATGATTTTTGTCTTTACTAGCCTGTTACTGCAGTCTGTTACTCTGAAGTGGCAATTGCCTGAGTATTTATTAAATAACCCTAGAATGAGCGAAATTGTCATAGCATAAATGAAAGCACTTATGCAAAAGCTAATTCATCCTGCTGAAGGATTGGATAAGACAATTCATTTCCATTCCAATGCATTTTGCACTATCATGCAATTTATTTTAAGACAAGGAAGATGCAGAACTCTTGGAATGGGTCTTGAGGAAGACCATTAAGATAACCAGAGGGCTGGAGCACCTCTTGTATGAGGAAAGGTTGAGGGAAATGGGATTGTTTAGACTGGAGAAGAGAAGGGTCCAGAGAGACCTCACTGTGGCCTTCCAGACTTGAAGGGAGCGTATCAACAGGAGGGAGAATGTCTGTTCACATGGGTGGATAGTGATAGGAGAAGGGGGAATAGTTTTAAACTAAGACAAGGGAGGTTTAAGTTAGATATTAGGAGGAATTTTTTCACTCAGAGGCTGGTGTCACACTGGAACAGGTTGCCCAAGGAGGTTGTAGCTCTCTGGAGGCATTAAAGGCCAGGCTAGATGTGGCTCTGAGCAGTCTGGTCTAGTGCTTGGTAACCCTGCACATAGCAGGGGGTTGAAACTAGATGATCTTTGAGATCTTTTTCAAACCAGGCCATTCTACATTTCTATGATACAGAGAGAGAAGCACAGCTGTATAAATGTCCTGTTTCGACTAGATTGGTCAAGAGGAATCTTGAAAAATACATGTGAAATAAACTCATTCAGAATTTTCTCCTGTGAAGGCCACACTACCATGTTAAAAGCAATATTAATTTTTTCCTTATTTGAGTATAAGGAGAATAAAACTATACTGCATTGCCAAGCATAACAAAATAAGAAATATGTCAAATTTTGGCTTTATATTTGCTGGTTGTATATGCACATTTAATAAAATTTCCTGCTCTCTGGAAGATCTATGTACAGTAATCCATGTGCCTATTAAGTTAATGCATAGAATTTAAGTGATAGACAAATCCTTCAAAATCTTGAATGCATTTCATCCATGCTAGCTCAGTTCAATGGCAGTGCTTTTATTTTCAATACATCATCATCATCGAGATTTACTGGTTAAATTTCAACACAGGTTTGGAGAAGAGGTGCTGATTTTTTTTTTTTTCTGAAGAAGTAAAATAAACTTTGTATTTGCTCATCATAATGCTAGTGTCAAGCAATTCTTATTAAAGCAAATCTTATGAAATAAATTAATACTATATTTGCTTCTGTTTTGCAAACAAAGATCAATTCACAGCTATTGGCAATATCACTTGAAAATTTACTTTCATTTGCTTTAATCCTCTCCTGTCCTTTTTCAAAATGGACATCTTAGTGTATTAGCTTATATTATTTCAAAGTCTTTTGATTGGGTTTTGTTTCTGTTGTTATACTTTTATTATTATTATAATTATTTCTATTAGCTTTTTTTACCCAAGCATTTAGGATCTATGTTTGATAATACTGAAAGTATTACGGAAATAATTTTTGAAAATGTTCCAGTCAGTGTTCTTAGTATAACAAGTAGCTCAACCAGGAATTTCAGAACCAGGGATGATTTTTTTTTTCCTTGAATTATGTAGCAGTGACTATGTAGGTGAAGGTACAGGGAGAAAAGAGACTTTTATAATATTACATAATAATATGAGTCCTTGTTCAGTCTATTCTTCAAAGTTTCTGACCATATTTGCTAAGGGAATTACAGGAGTGATCACCATATTTTTTTTTCAGTGGAATCAGTAATATTTTTTCATTTCTCTATATAGCTTATTTTTGTAAGAACTGTTGGAAAAACTAGGGACAGCAAACTATTCTACAGCAAGATTGACTAAAACCAGCAACAATAACAAAAATTTTTGTGAGTAAATCATATTTATGTACAGCTGAGTAGAATAAAAGATAAATGGAAAAACAAATAAACAACAAAAAAAACCAAAAACAAACCACCAACAAATATGGATGAACGAGACAGTGAATTCAAATTAAATTATTGAAACATTGCATTTTTATCATTTGCTTATATGTATGATTCAAAGTCTTTACTTAAAAGGGGTCAGCTTTATTTCAGTTTTGCAGGATATCACTGGTAATCTTTTTTTTTTTTTTTTTTTTTTTTTTTCCTACAAAGGGAAAGGATGAGATGACCTCCAAACACAGGAGATAATCAGAAGGAAAACAAATTTGTCGATGGACACTGTACATGTATCATGCTCAGGACTGATCGCTGAGTGCAGAGGTAGAATTTATCTCCACATATTATAGTCCATGTAGAGAAATACGTACCTTCAGGGAAGTAATTTATCTAACTGATGGAAGAGGACAAAGCTGAGTAATAAAAAAGTATGCACATCTAACTTAAGGAATTTAAAGATGAATCTCAGCACAAATGTCCATAACTGTCAACACCAGAATGCACTAAACAAACAAACAAACAAATAAATAAATAAATAAATAATCAGTCTTGTGTGCTAAAAAGAAATCTTATACTGCATGAAAAATTGTTAAAAAATAGATCTGTATGTTTTAATTGGAAAGTGGCATAGATCTTGTAGGTTCTTATCTGGTGATGGGAGCAATTATGAAGGTAACCTAACTGCAATGTGAGAAGTTTTGACACAAAATGTCTGCTAAACACAGAGAATGTATCTACCAGCCTGAAACCAGGCCTATGAATATAACATGGGAACCAAGGACATCCTTGAAATGTTGATGTTGACTCCTAAATTCTGCAATTATCCATACTCTGATGCACATCAACTGGAAAACTGCCTGATGGAAAGGGACCTTGGTGTACTGATGGACAGTCTGCTGAATATGAGCCAGTAGTGTGCCCAGGTGACCAAGAAGGCCAACAGCATCCTGGCTTGTATCAGGAGTGGTGTGGTGAGTAGGACTAGGGAAGTAACCCTGCCTCTGTACTCAGCACTGGTGAAGCCCCACCCAAGTACTGTGTTCAGTTTGGGGCACTGCAGTACAGAAAGGACATTGAGGTGCTGGAGCAGGTCCAAAGAAGGGCAAGAAGGCTTGTGAAGGGCTTGGAGAATATGCCCTACAAGGAGAAACTGAAGGAACTGAGGCTGTTTAGTGTGGAGAAGAGCAGAGTGAGGGGAGACCCAATTGCTCTCTTCAAATCCCTGAAAGGTGATTGCAGAAGGGTGATTCTCACTGGTGACAGGTGACAGGACAAGGGAAAATGGCCTCCAGTTGCACCAGGGGAGGTTTAGGTTGGATATCTGGAAATACTTCTTTACAGAAAGGATTGTTAAGCACTGAAATAGACTTCCCAGGGAGATGGTTGAGTCCCATCCCTAAACATGTTTACTGTCTGGATGTGGTGCTCAGGGACATGATTTAGCAGTGAGTTGTTGTATACAGGGTAGTATGGTTAGGTTGAACTTGATGAACTTTAAAGTTTTTCCAACCTGAGCAATTCTATGATTCTATGATTCAGTGACACAGCTTTCCTTCATATGTACTTCCATATCAGACATGAATTTTTCAGACTGTGTCTCTGCTGCTATCTGTCACATGGCATCAAAATTTAACAGAATATTGGTGGTAATTCAGTGAACTGAATTTAAGCTTATTTAAATTCTTATTCTTGTGCAAAAATATACATCACATTGATTACAGTACTTAAATAAGAGAATTATATTTAAAGAAACTACTCTTCAAATTTCTTAAAAACTCCATATTTCTTCCATGCATACACCTTCCCTACTCTTTACACACTCTTGACTGATGCTTCTGCTTAAAAAAAGACTTGTTAATGAAGATTAATATGAATTTCCTTTATTCACTTTTATTTCAATAGGAAGAAAAAAGCACAAGGTTCATGTGTCCATTCAATTGTTCCTTAGATTATATTTAAACTTCCCAAAAAGAATAATGCAGTGCATAAAATGCTTACATGTAAAAAATCATTTCCTCAAAGGAAAGCTTATTAGTACAAGACTGCAAAACACTTCATCAGAATTGACAGACCACTTGATATCCAGTAACAGTGCTGTTAATTTCGTGTCTAGCAAGTATATCCATGGCACAATGGGGTCCCATAATACAGGATACAGATATGAAACAGCTATCTAAATATCTGGAAACACTGCAGCTGAACAAGCACCCTACTTAACTCAAGTTAAAACATTTAGCTTTTTATCTGAGTTGGTTAAGCCTGTGTTAAGTTCCAGTCTATTTATTCTTCTACTGGTACCAAACTAGCTTATTTTGATCCACATAAAGCATCATTGTCCAACCTTTTGACTTATCGGGGCTGCAGTGAGCAAACAAGAATTGCCATGTACTGCATATAAAATATATAATAAATTTAATGTTTATAAGTAATAAAACTTTTTAAAGTGTATTTTTTATTAAAACATTAAAAAAAAAAACAGGGAACAACACAAGCATGAAATTAGTGGAATATTTGACCATGTTTTTGTGAAACAAATCCATCAGGCTGGTTGGATGGGAGTTGTTGCTGTTTCTAGTGAGGTCTCTAGGTGTTTGTCAGAGACCTTTGATGAAATATTACTCTTCCTGTACTTCTTCCCTAACAACATTTGTTCACATATGTACATGCTGCCAGAAAGTGATGAGATGAATGAGGCATGAGTATGAAGCAAGGGATATTTTTGTCTGGTAAAATAGGCTTATGAAAGTCTGGTAAAGAGGCACAACCAAATTTTTTCTTTGAGTTGAATGTCTGATTGCAACTCTGCAAAATTCATTTTAAAACTTGCAAGTAACATATTTATGTTGATTAAAAATAGAGACACAAATATAATATATATATATATATTTAATATATTGAAACCCATACTCAAATTTCTTTATCAAAATGCAAAGCGTAACTGCTTTTCACAGGACTGTGTTTAGGTAGTGTACCAAAATGCATGAACTTATTTGCTGTAACTTCAGCTTCCCATAGTTTAAGATTCATTTCAAACACTGTTATTGTCTGAAATACAGTATATAACATTGTTTTCACCTTGGAGTTGCATATTAAACCCATTTAAATGAGCAGGTAAATCCACCAAAAATACTAAATTTTTAATCTTCATGTTCTGGCACAAATTTTCCTTTTAATTCCATAGAAGACTTGATGTAACTTTACAAAGTCTTTCTAGCTTTTTATCCCAACTTAACCACCTTCCTTCAGAAAAGTAAATGATAACCTATAATCAACATCTATATTTTTAATGAACTCCTAGAATTTTGATGATTCAGTCCCACGGACTTCATGAAATTCACAACTTAGATGATGATTTGCATGATATTATCTATTTTTAAATCTTTTGCATATAAATGTTCTTGATATCTGATGCAGTGATACTTTATCAAATGTGAGTGATGGGTGGTAATTGCATCATCTTCTATTAATTTTATGTCTCTTTTTTACTGATTGTCATTGGGGCAGCATCAGTAGCTATACCAGATATATTGACAGAGGTTAAAGAAAATTGCTATAATGTATTTTTTACTGCTTAATACAAAGCAAGAGATTTAAGTGCGTCTTTCAATGACATCAAAGAAGCCATTTTTTTTCAGTGACATTTTATTCATTATCAGTACTTCTAATGAAAAAAAAAGAAGTTGAGCCATATCTGTAACATCAGTAAGTTCATCTATCACTAAAGCAAAAAAAAAAAAAAGAAAAAGGAAAAGAAAAGAAAAGAAAAGAAAAGAAAAGAAAAGAAAAGAAAAGAAAAGAAAAGAAAAGAAAAGAAAAGAAAAGAAAAGAAAAGAAAAGAAAAGAAAAGAAAAGAAAAGAAAAGAAAAGAAAAGAAAAGAAATCAGCAGTCTACTCTCTCTCTCTCTTTTTTTTTTTTTTAATAGATTTTCTTATTTCTTCAGTTCACTTGGCTATAGTCTGCTGAGACAAACTGATTTTAGAAAAATCTGTTGATTTTTTTTTTGTCTGTTTTTAATCAGGACACATTATATCTGTCTTGCTTTCCACACATTGCTTATCAAACTCACCAACAGGAAATGGTTTTGAAATTTTTGCAGTTAGATTTGCTATCACATAACTAGCTTTTATAATAGATACCATTTGAGTTTTAACTTCTAAAAAAATGTTGTTGGGATGACAGACTTTTATCAGTGCCACTGTTTTGTCTTTATGAAGAATTCTTTTATATACATCTAATTTGACAGCAAGTTTCTGCATATAATGTCTTTTTCAAATTGTAATCTTTGAAAACTGACACTATTTCCTTGCAAATTAAGCATAGTGCCACATTATTTGTCAGCATTGCACTCTACCCTCCCTATGTCCCAGGCCATGCTGAGCCACTCAGTTGGGTAGATATGCCACCATGATGATGCAGCAGCAAAGGACCTTGGCTGCAGCGTGAGATGAATCGACTAAATGCAGCCCATGGGCCATAGGTTGGACATGCTTGACCATTAGAACAAGGCATTGAGCAAGCAGACACTGGCCTTGGTATGTTCTTGGAGACAAAGAACGTTTTGCTCAGCACAAAATCACTTCCTTCTCCAAGAATCTGATATGAACAGCTCATTGAAGTTAATGTTAAAACACACTGGCTTAAATGCAATATGAAGCAGACTTCAGTTTTCCAGCGTGAAGAAAGAATTAAATCAGCATGCAGAAGTGCAATGGAGAAGAGTGAAAACAGGCAAATTCTGAATATTTTCTTTTTATCTTCTCTACAAAAGAAAGATGGCCCTAACATACCTATTAGACTAGTAAATAAGAAACTTCAGCTTCCTCAAACACTCATTGCTGTCACTAGACATTTAAATGACTCCATTTAGCGCGGCAGCATTTCTTTTTCTCAACACTGACTAATAACATGCTGAGATAGTTATACTCTTCACAAGTGAAGTTTTATTGAAGAATAGCTTTTATTGAAGAAGGTGAATGCCTGGGGATTTTGCTCTTAAAACTGTAGAGGACATTCTGAATACAATGTTTAAAGAGGAAAAGAAAATTAAAAGAAGAGGTTACTGAGGGAGATTAAGGGTGAAGGAGGGAAACAAGGGGAAGAGCTAATGAAAGAAATTAAACTGTTTGAGAATTACTTTGCAGAACAGTAGCAGATAATAAATCATGGTGTTGTAGGCATTCAAAAGCTGAAGAATAAAAATAGCAAGGTTGTAGAAGTTACACAGTACATTTCTGCAAAACATAAAATGAAAACTACAGTATTTTGAATGCTACAAATATTCCACTATTTTTAAATTGTCTGTTTGTATCTTTCTTTTTATTCTTTTTATTATATCACTGTAAACATGATTCAGTGACATTTGTACATCTATAAAATTCTGATTATAGCTCCTGCAAATTCAAACTCTCACCATGAACTTGAATCTATCCAGTTCCTTACAGTTGCTAAACATATATCAATCTATCCTTACTAACATACGAATGTCATTGTATTAACACACCTGATTTGTTACTGATGTCCAAGGGTAACTAGATTACAGATTTAAACAGATTATTTGAAGCAATGAAGTGTGAGATAGACGAGTAGACAGTGAGGTGGATTGAGAACTGGCTGACTGGCCATGCTCAGAGGGTCATGCTCATTAGTGCAGAGTCTGGTTGGAATTCTGTGAATAGCAGTGCTTCCCAGGTGCTGGGACTGGTCTTGCTTAATTTCTTCATCAACAACCTTGATGAGGGGATAGTGTCCACCCTCAGTAAGTACGCCAAGGATACAAAACTGGGAGGAGTGGCTGACACACCTGAAGGCTGTGCTGCCATTCAGCGAAACCTGGACAAACTGGAGAGATGGACAGCAATAAACCAGATGAGGTTTAACAAAAGTGCATAGTCTTGCATCTGGGAAGGAATAACCATTAGTATTGTATGTATACAGGTTGGGGCATGACCTGCTGGAGAGTAGCTCTGCGGAGAAGAACCTGAGCGTCTTGGTGGATGACAGGTTGGTCACAAGCCAGCAGTGTACCCTGTTAACCAAGAAGGCCAATGGGATCCTGGGGTGCATTAAAAGGAGCATGATCTGCAGGTCAAGGGAGGTCAACCTCTGCCTCTACGCTGTCCTGGTCAGGCCTCACCTGGAGTACTGTATCCAGCTGTGGGCTCCTCGGTACAAGAAAGACAGGGATGAATTAAGGAAAGTAAGTTAGGTTAAAAGTTATGTGCCTTCACGAGGTGTTGAATTGCCAGCTGCAGATTTGACTTGGCTAAGCCAGGGTCTCACTGCCGATAAGAGATGCTTAGACAATTAGTGGACAGTAAAACCACAAATTAACAAAGAAGCAGAGGATTGGTGAACGGAGTTGTGGCAGATGAGATGACCAACCAGAGCCAGCCAAGCATCCTCCATCCTAACCCAAGCCCAAGAAAATAAGATGACGACCTTCATAGGAAAGACCATCAAGAGATATGCATGTGTAAAAGAACTGAGACTTGGGGCAGGGTGGGGTATGTCAATCATTTTGGGGACCCATTGTAATAACCCAGCTTTTTTGGACATCTAATGCATATGTAAGCAGCTTGCTCTTTAAGTATGTGCCTTTCTTGCTCTGTGGTATGCAAGCTAGGTAGGGAATATCCCCTGTTGCATCTGGTGTGTGCACAGTGCTGATTAAACATGCCTGCTTCATAACTTCATGACTCTGTGGTTATAGAGTTTGATTTCCGCACATCAGGCATCTCCTAGAGAGTCCATCAGAGGGCCGCAAAGATGACAAGGGGCCAGGAGCATCTCTCCTATGAGGAAAGGTTGACTGACCTGGGTCTGTTCAGCCTTGAGAAAAGAAGACTCAGAGGGGATCTGATTAATAAGTATCTTAAGTGTGGGAGTCAATGAGACATGGTCAACCTCTTTTCAGTGGTCTGTGGGGACAGGACAATGGGAAACAGCCATAAACTGGAGCATAGGAAGTTCTGCACCAATATGTGAAGCTAACTTCTTCACAGTGAAGGTGACAGAGCACTGGAGCAGCTGCCCAGAGAAGTTGTGGATTTTCCCTCTCTGGAGATATTCAAGATCCGCCTGGAAACCTGCCTGTGTAGCCTGCTGTAGAGGGCCTGTTTTGCAGGGGGTTGGACTTGATGGTGTTTGGAGGTCTCTTCCAGCCGCTACAGTTCTGTGATTCAGTTTCTATGATTCTATGATTTATTCACTTTTTTTTTATAATAATAATGACCTCGGAAGGGAAAATAGAATAGGCAACATAAAAATATATATACACATTGTTTTTAAGAATCTATTGATATTTAAATATTTGCACTAGTCAGCTCTGAATAGTCCATGTGTCTGTATTTGATTATTAAATGGAAGTTTTAAGATGAATAATTGAAATTTGGAGAAAAATCATATAGAAGTTTTCATAAAATATATATATATATATGCTACTCATGTATTTCATAGCATTTTTTTTTCCCAATGATAATGTGTACATGTATGTATAAATATTTTTGTGTGCTGATCCACCTGAGAGATTGCTGGTGCAGTACCAGAATTTGATCCTATATTAGTATTCACACTAACTCATTAGGCATTCCAACATATTTGCAAATATGCAGATATTGATGATTAGTAGTCTGCTTCTGGGAATATTCTTCTGGAATTTCTACTATTTCTGCTATGTCTTTGTGCATATGTACATGTATCTGAACGTAGTATATGTTCATATAAATGCTCGTATATGTGCTATATAATAAACTGATATGATAATCAATTTATCCTTCTCCAAAAATAATCTTGATAATCTCTGATAAATGACATTTTGACGGATGAAGATATTTTATTTTTTATATCTTACTTAACATGAAAATATTAAGGCCTTGCTCTATCCTGCACAAGATTAGATTTTTTTCAAGCAAGGTAACATAAATGGAAGCACACAAAAATATAATGTAAATAACTAAAATTTATATTGTAAAATTAACTGGAAACTGTGTGATAACTGATGCTCACAGTTGTTTGAAGAATAAAATCTGCTTGATGTTGGAGAATATTGCATATTATTTACATATAAACTTTAACTTAGCTTTTATTTCTGCGTGAGAAATCTCTGTTGAAAAATTTGTTTGTATCCTGCCGATTTCATAAGTAAAGAAGTGCATCTTAGAACTGCAAAATTATTCATGCTCTAAGCACCTGAAATAAATACACATGAAATATAGAAAGAAAAAAAAAAAATTGGTTCTCAGTCTAAATCAGATACAACATTTCAGAACCTGACAATAAAAGAACAATGGATTAAACAATAATTTTTACAGGTTCCAATCAATGGCAGATGCTTTGCTGAGAGCAAACCTTTTCAAGTTAGAATTTTCTACAGATCTTAAGTGAATGAAATTGTAATTAAAAATAAATCCCAAATAAAATTACAGCAACAATCAGTTTTATTTATTTTATTTATTTTAATAACAAACAAAAGAGTTAAATAGAATGAACCCTGTTTTACTACTAACCTCTGATTATTTTTTGCATTGTTGCTTGCTAAATATCATGTGTTAATAGTAGATTGATTTTCAGGCTCACAGTTCTCTGAAGAGTTCAGACTCATACAAGAGAGACACAAGTTGGTTTGCAATGTTAAAGAATTAAATTAATCCATATCTCTCTTAAAAAATGACATATCTTTTTAAAAAGAAAATTCTCAAATTTTAATGTGAGTTAATTTACAAGAGTTATATACAGGTCATATAGAAATAAAAATGGCAATAAATCTGAACAATTCTGGGAGAGTAGTTTTGAGCACTCAGCAATAACACTGAAAAAAAATATATCACATTTTCTAATTTTCTATGAATGAGCGAACTGACAGGATTTCAGACTGAACACATCAAAGCTCTGAGGACAGTAACACATCTGCATGACTGATCATCATAAACTGAAACCCACCTCACCCACACTCTCTGTCCCAGAGACTTATTTAAGATCAAATTTAGGTACCCACACTTGTCCTGAGCAATAGTACCTGTGCTCAGCTCTGCTTTTAATCATGACTCCTATCCTTGTATTGCTGGTAGCTTGTCTTCTGGATGGGCATGTTGGGCCTGCGTTGCACCTTGTCTCTGGTTTGGTCTACTGGATGGACTTAGCACTCATGTTGCAGCCTTGACTACTTGACTTCTTTTTTTTCTGCCCCTGTCTCCTTTTCCTCCCAATCCTCTGGAACTGACATCCCAGTATTATAGCTTTCTATGTTCAGGCTGTCTGTAGCCCCTGTTACTAGCTCTGGGGCCTCTGCTGTGCTCAGATCCCACAGGACCATGTTCCATCAGCAAGAATACTCTGGGTGCTAGGGTCAACCTTGGCTCACGGCTTGCCTGCCCTTAAGAAGTTCTTGCAGCTCCTGATGGTGCTATTGTAGTCTGGCAAACAAGGCTTTACATTATTAGTCCTGGCAGTTCTAGGCCTCAGGATTCCTCTGAACTTACGGTAAGTGGAATATGAGAGCTTCTGCCTCATTAAGTTCTCTATTTAAGGACTACTCAGCATAAATGAAGTAATGAGTAAAAAGAAAGTTATAAATTAAACATGTGGATATACAAACCTAAGAAGCAGGTGATGACAGCTGCAGAATTGAAGACCTGAACTCTTCAGTCATTGACAGATAGACCATTAACAAAACAACTCAGGCATAGCTAGCCTTTAAGAAGGTCAGCTTGAACTTTCTAAATGATAAGGGTGAATCAAGACTAACAACAGTATTATGTGATACTTGAGGAGGGACACTGGGACACTGAAAAAATTTACTGTAAGTTGTTTAGGGGAGGGATCAAAGGGGGAAAAGGAGTGGGTCAGAGCAGAGAAGAACTGTAGAAAAATAGAAAGAAGGGTGACTACAAGGGATAGATCACGTGTAAGTAAACTGTCAGTCAGTGTGTTTGCCAAACTAAGCCCAGTGCCTGATCACAGAATCACAGAATCACAGAATGGCTAGGGTTGGAAGGGACCCCAAGCATCATGAATCTCCAGCCCCCCTGACACATGCAGGGCCACCAACCTCCCCATTTAATACTAGACCAGGCTGCCCAGGGCCCCATCCAATCTGGCCTTGAACACCTCCAGGGACAGGGCATCCACAACCTCTCTGGGCAACATGTTCCAGTACCTTACCACTCTTTCTGTAAAGAATTTCCCCCGACATCCAACCAAAATCTCCCCTCCCTCAACTTAAAACTGTTTCCCCTTCTCCTGCAGTTATCTACCCTTTCAAAGAGTTGATTCCCCTCCTGTTTGTAGGCTCCCTTTAGATACTGAAAGGCTGCAATGAGGTCACCCTGCAGCTTTCTCTTCTCCAGGCTGAACAAGCCCAGCTCCCTCAGCCTGTCCTCATAGGGGAGGTGCTCCAGTGCCCTGATCATCTTTGTGGCCCTCCTCTGGACCCTCTCCAGCAGTCCCTGTCTTTTTTGTACTGGGGACTCCACACTTGGACGCAGTATTCCAGATGGGGCCCCACAAGAGCAGAGTAGAGGGGAACAATCACCTCCCTGTCCTTGATGGCCACCCCTCTTTTGATGGAGCTCAGGATACCATTTGCTTTCTGAGCCGAAAGGGCACATTGCTGGCTCATGTTTTTTCATCTATCAAGACCCCCAGGTCCTTCTCCACAGGGCTGCTCTCAAGGACTGCTCCTTCCAGTCTGTATAGGTGCCTGGGAT
This sequence comes from Phasianus colchicus, assembly GCF_987193195.1. Classification (NCBI taxonomy): domain Eukaryota; kingdom Metazoa; phylum Chordata; class Aves; order Galliformes; family Phasianidae; genus Phasianus; species Phasianus colchicus. The sequence continues at coordinate 159,439,235 of NC_143436.1, forward strand.
TCCTCTGGCCCAAGTGCAAAACTGCACTTTGCTGTGTTGAACCTCATCAAGTTCACCCAGGCCCACCTTTCTGGCCTGTCAAGGTCCCTCTGAATGGCATCCCCTTCTTCTACTGTGTCAACCGCACCACTCAGCTGGGTGTCATCAGCAAACTTGCTCAGGGTGCACTCGATTCCGTCATCAATTCATTGATAAAGATGTTAAAGAGCACTGGTCCCAGGACAGACCCCTGGGGGACGCCACTCATTACCAGCCTCCACCTGGACATAGAGCCATTGATAACCACCCTCTGTCTGTGGCCTTTCAACCGATTTCTTATCCATCGAGTGGTCCATCCATCAAATCCACATCCCTCCAATTTCGAGATAAGGATGTAGTGGGGACCATGTCAAAGGCCTTGCTCAAGTCCAGGTAAAATGACATCGGTCACCTTTCCCTTGTCTGCCAGTGCCATCACTCCATCATAGAAGGCCACCAGATTGGTCAAGCATGACCTTCCCCTGGTGAAGCTGTGCTGGCTGTCTCAGATCACACGCTCATTCCTCATGTGATCAAGCATTTCATCCAGAAGAACCTGTTCCATGATCTTCCATGGCACAGAGGTGAGACTCACCGGCCTGCAGTTCCCAGGGTCCTCCTTGCTCTCTTTCTTGTAAATGGGAGTGACGTGACCCTTCCTCCAGTCATCCGGGAAATCTGATCATTGCAATCTTCTTAGTAAAAATTGTTGTTTTCCATCTTCTGTGTAACGTCACATTTTCTACATATGACTAAGTGTCAGCAACTGGAGAAAGATCTGTGAGTCATGGGATCCATAGGTTTAGGTGCCTTCAAATGGAGAGAGAGTTACATAATAGGATTGCGGAGGAACCCCTACAATCCCTAGATAGGCCCATATGCTAGAACCCAGAGGAACCAAGGCACATGCTGAAATATTTAAGTGCCAGAAAATTAGCAAAAAGCCATCAGTCACAGGGTTGTATGTATATGTGTAAGCAACAAGACAAACTGGCATGGAAGAGTGGTATGGGTGCCATCAATCTGAGAAAGAGTTGCAAGTTGCAGGGCTCTTTGGTCTGTGTAGACCTTTGGTCTGTGTGTAGACCTGCAGTCTACATGTCTGACTGTATTCATGTCCTGTCTGGCCATGCTTGTCTTGAGTACACAGTCAGCCTTGTTATTGAATGCACTTGTAAACAACAAAGCAGTTGCCTCATTTGAGAAGCTGGAACGATTTTTGGCTCAAAGCTTATTCAGCTTTGAGAAGTAGTTACTTGGTAATCTGAGACATAACCTGCTTGATAAGCTTTTGGGGTTAATGGTTACCATGAGCAGAGTGGTAAGAGAAACACAGGCAGTTGGGCAACCAGGAGAAACTGTTTTTGACTGTTGCTTGTTTTGGGCATTTTAGCTGACTTATAGGGGTCATCTCGGAAAAGAGGACCATCATGCAGTCAGTATGCATATCTAGCAGCCCACCACGTGATCAACTGCCAATTACCCAATGGGAGATGCTTGTAGTATAGACATACTGTGGCCCCTGACAAACGTAACATAAGTACCCCAGGCAACAATCATCGCCCCGATGAACAAAACATAAATGCCCCTGACAACCAACTGCTGCCCATGGCAACCAAAACGATGCTATGAAGAGGAGAAAGATCTGAAGAGTTCCTAGGTAGAATGGGTCCCACTCTTCAAAACTGCAGCCATGAAGGTCAAGAAGACATCACCGACTTGCTGCCTCCCTGGGGACCAACAAGACATCCCTGGTGCTGACTATCACTGCTTTATTAACCATTCATTAGGACTTCTCTTTTTACTATGACTAACTTCCAAATCTTCCCTGCATTCTCTAGTTGATTAGAATTTGTAATAAATCAAATGGGCAGCATTTCTCTTCTTGCTGACTTAATCTTCCTCTGGGTATATATATGTTGAACCATCTTCTCCAATAATTGGAGCAAGACACTTCAACTAACAGACTGGGATGGAGACCTCTATATCCGAAGGTAAACCAGGAAGGGCTCCAGCTGTCAGGAAGGAGACATGAGACTATGGAGTCTACTGGATTTGATGACTTTCTTAACAACCTTAATGTTTGTTTTAGATGGAAATTATTTTAGATTGTCTTTATTTTACAGTGATAGAGATTGTCTAGTAGCCAAGTAACTGCTTCTTAAACTTGTTTTAGATTTAATGTAACTGCGCAATCTTGTGCTGCAATTCTTACTTTCAGTAGATAGTAATTACTAGTAGATTTTCTGCATGAAATAAACAGTTCACAACTGTAGAATAGTATGTCACAGCGTTGTTTGAATTATCAAGCTTAGATATAAAGAGTTCATGTAGGAACACAAGAAGAATAGAAGCAATACAGAACTAAAAATGAAGACAAACTTTGTGGGAAAAAAAAAGACCTGAGTTTCTCAATGACCTAAACTATCCTATGAACCTACAGACTTATTCTTGGTTAGTTATATAGTATGAAGTGGTGGAAAAGCAGTCTGGAATAAAATGATGTTTGTAACTTACTCTATAAATTGTTTTAATTGCTCATTAAAACAAAACAGTAGATTGGGACTGTAAGCCACTGCATTAAAATGAGTTAGAATCAGGTTCTCAAATGTCTAGGTAAGTTTGTGACTTTGCTTCATTGAGAGCATGCTTGCTTTAATTCAAGTTATGTTTGCATATATTCTGGACATTTACTGAAGTAACAATTTCTCTGTGAAGTGAAGAAGGCTGGGGTACACATCATTTGCCCTGGGCTGAAGTGAGATCACCTCAAGTTTGCATACATAAATCAGGAAATGACTAAAGGAAAGCATTATGGAAAAAACTCTTATAACCTTTTCAGGAAATGAATATGAGTGGGTTTCTCAGTGAAGAGACTGTACATCAATGTGCATATGATGAGGAACAAATAAGGAAAACTGTAAGTTTGCATGCAGATCAACTATTACAATTTCATCTAGTTCACAGAAAAATATTGGGATAATTCATATGACTAGAATGTTTCTGTGAGTGGGAAACAGGCACTTCAGGAAAAACAGATCAGAAAGGGAAAGAGAGAAATTGCCATTTAAACAAAAAGAGGAGACAAAGGAGAAAAGAAGAGCTTTGCTGAATATTGATAAGGATCCTCATGTTTGCAGGCCTTGGCATTTGTGGGATATGTTAATCAGTCTGCTGGAAGTACAATATAGAATCATAGAATCACAGAATCATAGAATGGCCTGGGTTGAAAAGGACCACAATGATCATCTAGTTTCAACCACCCTGCTAAGTGCAGGGTCGCCAACCAGTAGACCAAGCTGCCCAGAGCCACATCCAGCCTGGCCTTGAATGCCTCCAGGAATGGGGAATCCACAACCTCTTTGGGCAACCTGTTCCAGTGTGTCACCACCCTCTGTGTGGAAAACTTCCTCCTAATATCTAACCTAAACCTCCCCTGTCTCAGTTTAAAACCATTCTCCCTTGTCCTGTCACTATCCACCCTTGTAAACAGCTGTTCCCCCTCTTGTTGATATACTCCCTTCAAGTACTTGTTGGAAGTATCCAAATAATTTATCAGGACGGTATCTCTGATAAAGCAGATTTTATTCACAATTGAAATGGTGAGCCTCCTGCAAGCAGGAGAGCCCCCAGAAAACAGTATTACATCTTTTTATGCCTTGTTGCCCAGCACTTATCTCTTTCTCCCCTAGTTCCTCATTGGCTGAGTACTTTAGGTTCACAGTCTTCTCAATGCTTCACTAAACATACAAACACTGGACAAACAAAAATCTTCACTGGCTAAGCGTAAACCTCTAATTAATTAATTTCTGAGCCTTGCTCCACACTTGGTCATTGTTTCTGGATATCTGCTTGTCCTCCCTTGCATAGAGATATGCTTGGAAGGAGGACAGAGGGGACTATCTTGATACCTGCCTGTCATATCCCAACCTTCCCACAGAGTAAGACAGTCTGACCTTGTTTTGAGGCTCCATCTTCTTTGATATTTGTTAAATCTGTTTTTCTTTTGCTGGGAGCTTCTTATCCTAACAGAAAAACCCTACAATATGTTCTCTAATTCCTAACACTATACTCAAACTGTTTGGAACATCTATCGCAGTTTTGCAAGAAAGAATTAATCACGTATTTTAGCAATTATGTTTCTAAAACATGCTGCTAACATATACAGTATTTCTACTTTTTAGATTTCTAAGGATAAGTTACAGAATACAAACACATGATATTCTATTTCTTCAAACCAACTGCCCTTTTTAATATCCAATGCAGAAACAACATTCTATTCCCACATACTGGAAGGCCACAATGAGGTATCCCCGGAGCCTTCTCTTCTCCAAGCTAAACAAAACCCAGTTCCCTCAACCTTTTCTCATAGGAGAGGTGCTCTAGCCCTCTGATCATCTTAGTGGCTCTCCTATGGACCTGCTCCAAGAGCTCCACGACCTTCTTGTACTGGAGGACCCAGGCCTGGACGTAGTACTCCAGATGAGGTCTCACAAGAGCTGAGTAGAGGGGGACAATCACCTCCATTTCCCTACCAGCCACCCATTTTTTAATGCAACCCAGAACACTGTTAGCCTTCCAGGCTGCAAGCCCACACTGCTGGCTCATGTTTAGCTTCTCATCCACCAGGACTCCCAACTCTTTCTCCGCAGGGCTGCTCTCAAGGAGATCTTCCCCCAGTTTGTACCTGGGATTGCCCTGGCCCAAGTGCAGCACCCTGCACTTAGTTTTCATGGCCCACTTATCCAGCCTGTCCAGTCCCTCTGGATGGCTTCCATTCCTTCCAGTGTATCGACCCCATGGCTCAGCTTGGTGTCATCCGCAAACTTGCTAAGGGTGCATTCGATGCCATCGTCTATGTCATTGATGAAGATGTTGAAGAGCACTGGTCCCAAGACCGACCCCTGAGGGACACCGCTTGTGACCGGCCTTCACTCTGACACAGAAGCATTAATCACAACCCTTTGCTGCATCCAGCCAGCCAATTCCTAATCCATCAAACAGTCCAACCTTCAAATCCACACCTCTCCAATGTAGAGAGAAGGATGTTTTGAGGGACCATGTCGAAGGCCTTGCATAAATCCAGGATGATGACATCCACCACCCTTCCCCCGTCTGTGAGTGACGAAGCCGTCACTCCATCATAGAAGGCCACAAGATTGGTCAGGCAAGATCTGCCCTTGGTGAAGCCACGATGACTGCCTCGAATCACCTCTTTATCTTGTATGTGCCTTAACATAGCTTCTAGGAGGATCTGGTTCATGATCTTCCTAGGCACAGAGGAGAGGCTCACCGGACTGTAGTTCCTGAGGTCTTCCTTTCTCCTTTTCTGAAAAATGGGAGTAATGTTTCCCCTTTTCCAGTCACCAGGGACTTCACCAGCCATCCATGATTTTTCAAGTATGATGGAGAGCGGCTCAGCAACCACATCAGCCATCTCTTTCAAAACCCTAGGATGGATATCATCTGGTCCCATGGATTTAAATATGTTCAATTTTGGGAGGAAGACTTGGACCCTGTTCCACCATTACAGTGGGACAGAAACCACTCCCACACTCTCATCTAGAGGCTCGCGGTCCTAGCAGACATGGGAAGCCTGACCACCCATGAAGACTGAGGCAAAGCTTTTTCTATGTCTGAGGAAGCCAGCTCCCTGTTACCTTTCATCAAAGGGGGAACACTGTCCTTGGCCTGTCTCCTCCTGACTACGTACATGTAGATCCCCTTCTTGTTATTATTCACACCCCTTGCCAAGTTCAGCTCCATCTACGCCTTGGCTTTCCTATCTCTACACACATGGACAACAGCCCTGTATTCCTCCCAGGCTACACAACCCTGCTTCCACTTTCTGTACATTTCCCTCTTTTCTCTGTGTCATGGTTTTGTGATTTTTGGTTTTCGGTATTCCACATCATAACATCATGTGGGGCAGTGGGAGTTTAACTGTTGGTGCTCAAGCTCTGGGTACTTGCCTGGAAGAGAAGAAGAACTACATTCCCCAGGGGACTTTGCGGTCACAGAGAGTCTCGAGATACAACTCCTGGCAGGGTCACCTGATGCACTCTTCTTAGCCTGCTCTTCGTCGGCTCTCCTCCCTTTTTTCTCCCTGCTGCTCAACTTGACGGCGCATCTCACCTCAGCTATCCACGTTGTGGTGAGGCCTACCCACCTTTCGGACATTCTCTCATTATATTTGATTTATTAGCTTCAAATTTAATTATATTGTATTATAGTGTGTTATCTTGCATTCCGATAATATATTTAGTAAATTAGTTTGTTTCTCCTCAGATCGTTGCCGCTGTTTTTAATTATTTTGGGGTCCCCTCTTCCCTTTTTTTTCCGGAGGCGCGGATCTGTGGATCCCTCCGCCCCGCTAGTCACGGAACTGGGCCGAACCAGCCCGTAAACAGTTGACACTCTGTTTAAGCTGCATCTCCTTGCACAGCCATGATGGTTGCCTGCCTCCCCTGCTCGACTTCTTCTGCTGGGGGATGAAGAGCCTTTGTGTTCTCAGAAGGGTGCCCTTACAGAGCTTCCAGCTTTGTTCTTTGTCCATGACCTTAAAGACAGTTTCCCAGGGGATCCCACCCAGCAATTCCTTGAGCAGCTGGAAGTTTGCTCTACTAAAGCACAGGGTCCTTGTTCTGCTTTTTGCCAGGCCTGCATTCTTCAAGATCACAAACTCCACCAAGGGATGGTGACTAAAGCCCAGGCTGCCTCCAATCTTAACCTCCCTAGTGCTCTCCTCTGCATTAGTGAATATCAGGTCCAGTAAGGATTCACCTTGGATTGGTCCATCTACTACCTGGACCAGGAAGTTGTCCTCAACAGATTCCATGGATCTCCTGGGTTGTTGGCCACCCACCATGCTTCTATTCCAGTAGATATCTGTGTGGTTGAAATCCCCCATCAGGACAAGAGCCTGCGAGCACAACACCTCCTGCAGCTGAAGAAAGAAGGCTTTGTCAACAGGCTCCTCCTGATCAGGTAGCCTGTAGCAGACCCCAACCTCTAGATGCCCTCTACTGGATCGATCCTTGATTTTTACCCACAAGCTCTCGACCTGATCATGGCTGCTCCTCAGACACAGCTCTTTGCAATCTATCCACTTCCTAACACAGAGGGCAACTCCACCCCCCCTACCCTGTCTATCCCTTCTCAAAAGCCTGTAGTCCTCAATCAGGGAATTCCAGTGGTGGGATTCATTCCACTATGTTTCCATGATAGCAATGAGGTCATACTTTCCCAATTGTGCCATGGTTTCTAACTCCTGTTTATTTCCCATGCTGCACACATTGGTATAGAGGCACTTCATCTTAGCTGTTGGCCTCATTGCCTTCTCAGAGGATCCCTCCCTAGTACCTCCAGGACAAGTCTGGGGTTTTCCCTTACCGCCTCCCAAGGTGACAGCATTCCTACACACTTCTCTGTCACCTAGTACACCCTTTTCCCTATCATATCTAGTTTAGAGCCCTGCTAACCAGCCAAGCCAGCTTCTTCCCAAGAATATTTGTGGCCCTTCTAGTCAGTTGGCTCTCGTCTGCCGTCAGCATGCCCCCTTTCTCAAGGCTGCATCCCAAACCACAGTACCCAAAACCCTGAGTGTGACACCATTCGCAAAGCCATTCATTCAGCATGTTCACCCTCCTCTTTTTGTGTGGATCCCAGTCACCAACTGAGAGGACAGAGGTGAACACAACTTGTGCTCCCAATCCCTTCAGAAGTCTTCCCAGAGCTCTGAAGTCCCTTTTGATCACCCAAGAACTTCTTTTGCCTACCTCTTCATTTCCAATGTGGAAAACAAGTAATGGATAATAATTGGAGGGTTTAACCAGGTGAACGATGTTTCTGGCAACATCTCTTACCAGGCAGGCAACACATCTTCTTCTTCTGGGTTTGTGCCTGTTTAAATCTGCCATTGCCCTGGCCATGCCCAGGCTCCAGGAAAGTAAAGAGCATTCTAAAGTTCTTTGTTGACAACTTTCTAACATGAGTGATCGGAGAGCTGATAGGAAAACATTCTGCTGAACCTTGTACTTAACAAAGAAGATATTTGGTTGGAGATGGGGAACTACTGGATAGAGTCCAACAAAGGGACATTAAGAGATTGGGGCATCTCACACATGAGGAAATGCTAAAAGAGTTGGAACTACTCAGCTTGAAAAAGAGAGAGATTGGGATGTGAAGAATGCTATCAATGCCTGTAAAAAATTGAAAGGGGAAAATGAGAAAGAGCTAAACTTCTGCCAAGAAGCAATAAGTACAAAGTGGAATACTCAAAATTTGTTTTAAACAAAATACATTTTCATTTTTTCTACCTCTCTGCTTGTCATGGTTTTGTGATTTTTGTTTTTTGGTATTCCACATCATAACATCATGTAGGGCACTGGGAGTTTAACTGTTAATGCTTCAGTTCTTGATACCTGCCTGGAAGAGATGAACTACATTCCCCAGGGGACTTTGCAGTCACAGGGAGGAGATATAACTCCTCGCAAGGTCACCAGATGCGCTCTTCTTCATCCGCTCTCCTTCGTCTGTTCTTCTTCATCGCATCTCCTCCCGTCTCCCTGCTGCTCAACTGGACTGCGCATCTCACCTCAGCGTTCTGGTGAGGCCTATCCACCTTTTGGACATTTTCTCTCTCATTACATTTGATTTATTAGCTTCAATTTTAATTATATTGTATTATAGTGTGTTATCTTGCATTCCAGTAATATATTTAGTAAATTAGTTTGTTTTCTCCTCAGATCGTTGCTGTTGTTAAAAACATTATTTTGGGGTCCTCTGTTCCCTTTTTTCTGGAGGCACAGATTTTGTGAAATCCCTCTGCCCCGCTAGAATCATGGAACTGGGCTGAACCAGCCCGTAAAACTTTGACACTGCTTTTCTGCCTCTTTGCCTCTTCTGTAAGAGAGGATCAGTTTGCACTTAGGTTGTAGAGTCTCCTTTGGAGATATGAAAACTTGACTGGGCTATAATCTCCATGAATCCCCACTCTGAACAGGCGGGCTGCAAATGACAGTCTCCACAGGTCTCTTTTCTACTGATTCAATCACAGAGGATGTCTGAGCTTCATTGAAACCATAGCTTTTTTTTTTTTTTGTGTGTGTGTGTGTGTGTGTGTGTGTGTGTGTGTGTGTGATAGTTTAATGATTTTCTGGAGCAAGGAGGAAACTTCAAAGACAAACCCTTGCTCCTTCTTCTGTGTAGAAATTGATTACACAGTTTCTTGTTCATACATGACTTGCAATTTGTAGACTATCTAAAAGTTATTCAAATTGCATCCTTACATTTACAGGTAATGAAATATTCTGCAAAGTAACTTTTAAAACTTCCCCTCTCCCCATAATTTTTGTTCTCCATCATATTTAAGACTGGAAATCAATGTGTTCCCTTGTGATAAATTGTGTAGAACAGCCTAGGAAAACATTTGAACATTTGAAGTATTCAGAAATTTGTTCTCTTGATATTGTGTCAGTTAGCATATGAACAGTTTAAAATAGAAAAGCATTTGAGTATAGCATGCAAAAGAGAAAAAAACAATAACAACAACAACAAAAAATATGCTTTTCCAAAGATATATGGAGGACAAAGCTAAAAAGACCAATGGCTAAACAAATATTCAAGAAATAAAATGAAGTTTCAGAGAAGATATATATTTCGAATAAGACTTTCTCCATTTGTTTTTTAACAATGTATGAGGGTTTATCTGGAAGATACATTTTATGCCTATTTTCAATGTGATGCAGAAAGTTAAGTGTAAGAAATTAACTTGGGCCCAATATTATTTACCCAAGGATTCTAATGAGATTCAGCATTGAAACAGATGAAATATCAGTGAAGAAGTTTAGCTTCTTCATTAAATCAGTTTATTTCCCGGAGGAACACAAAAGGCAAAGGTTTTTTTTTTTTTGGCAAAGCGTAACTTGGCACATTCCATGACATCACTGGTAAATAAGTGTGACACCTATGTCACGCATATTGAGTTAGAGTGTAGTAGTACTGGAAGTAGTGAATAGAGAAAGAATTACTGTCTCTCACCACAGGCTTTTCAAGAACCTAAAGAAAATTTATATGTCAGTAATTACATATATTAGGCTGATTAATAGATGTGACTCAAATGCTTTGAATGCTTAAAGTAATCTAACAGATAAAGATATGTGCTGGGATCTGTAAACTGTATTCATAAATTATTTGAGGGCTGCTCTGAAAGTAATCTCTTCTACTTTATTACGCTGGCCCACACTGTCAGAAGCAGATGGTGGCTCGGCAGTAGAAGTGAACCTTCCCTCCAATATTCCATTTTTATTTCTATTTTTATTTTTTTTATTTTTTTATTTCTTTTTGTGAAACAGATGGCAGTAGAGGGCCAGTCTGACAATACGACAGATCAAAGGTGTACCACTGAAATCCTCCAGGCAGAACAAATGGCACACACTGACATTCATTGATGTTTGTTGGAAGTGAGCACCATGAGGTAGTGGGTAGTGTGTTTCAGCAGTGACAACAGAGCCATGAAAGACAAGCCACATTCTGTATTACCATCTACGGCTATCACACCACAAAATGAAGAGAGTCTCATCCATGAGAATCAGCCGATTATTATTAGGGAAGTGTATGTACATAGCTGAATATCAGCTTTAATGCGTTGGAGATGATGGTAACAACATTGGAATATCATAAAATTTGTTCCAGATGGGTCCCACAAATGCTCATACAGAAACAAAAGCAACTAGATGATTGAACCAATGAAAATCTGAAGGTGACAGTTTCCTGGATCATAACATTGCTAGTGACAAGATGTCACCACTACGGGCCAGAGTCAAAATGGTAGTTCATGGAGTTGTGAGATGTGAATTCCACATCTAAAAAAAGATTCAAGAGACAGCCCTTAGCAGATAAAGTGCGCTATTTTTGGGGGATAGGAAATGGATAATCCATCTGGATTTCCTGAAACCTGGACAAACCATCAACGTTGACTTCTATATCTCAACACTAAGCTGAAGGCTTGAACTCCCAGAATCAGGACAGAGAAGAAGACAGCCTTTCTCTTGCAACACAATAATGCCAATTGCTTCCAATGACTAAGATAGAATCACACAATAATTCTGATTGCAAGTGAATCATCCTGTTCAGAATAGAGATCATTCACAGCTCTAACCCAACAGGACCTCCATTCTCTAAGGAATGCACAGAATGTTTGGGCAATCTGCTCTAGTTTTTTTACTGTTTTCATGGTGAAGTTTGTTTTTGAATTGGAATTTCCCTTTCAAATTCATCTAGTACCTGCATTACTCTGAACAATGCATATTCTTTGGTTCAAAAATTATACAGCAGAAGAGTAAAGAGGATGATTAGGGCTACATTGAGGTTTCTGTAAGAGATAATAATAGACTAAAACCAGAATTACAGTGTTGAAAAAAGATACGTGAAGACTATCAGATTGTAAGTGTCATGAAAAGGATGAAAATTCTATTTGTGTATCTGAAGTAAAAGCTAGGTGAAACTGAAGCCAGCAAGTGAAGAGTAAAAACATCAGTAAAATAACATTGTGAATTATTTGAAGTCTCTCAGAGTGAAAAAGCTTGTTCACCTAGATGTTTCAGCCAAGGTCCCTGGTACAGTGATCAGATGTGTTTCATTATGGCAAAAGGCATATTCCAAGTATGATGTTAATGAACAGAGTGTGGTTGGAATAAATAATACCAACTAAAAGAATACCTTCAAGATTCCTTTAGACATAGTACATTTATCACAATTTGGGGACTGGCCATTTGAGCTCCTTGCCACAAGATGATAAGATGAAGAACATCTGAACAATATGTATTCTTTGTCAGGAGAAACAGGCAAGACAAAAGAGGCATCAAAAGCTACACCTACAGCAATAAACAGGCTTGTGCACTGAGTGTTAATGTGAAGAATGTTATGGATTTTTACAGTGCGCAGGCATGTACAGTGTGAGTGCTAACTATGCATAACACATCACCTTCGAGTATACTGTAGTCAAGATCAGATATGAAAAACCTCATAACCTTATATTTTTATGTGTCTAAATTTAAATGGAATCTTAAGTAAATATCCCTAGTACTATGATCTTAACAATTATTAAAAGCCATGAAAAGATTGCATAATTAGTTACACAGTTTATGTGTCAGAATTAGCAATCAAATTTCTTTCAAAATTATTTTTTTCTTTAGGGATAAAGGTTTTTATTTCTCCAGTAACTATCTGGATGACATAGCAGCCTTTTAGGTCAATCTACTAATAGGCTTAAATATTTTCAGTTTTCACCTGCAACAATTATGTTTGTGATGGTGAATGAATATTCTAGCATCATACTGTAATACATTTCGAAATCGGATAGAAATTCTTCTGGTTTTTGTTGTTGTTGTTGTTGTTGTTCTTTTATGCTTTGAGAACTTCTGATAAGAGGAATCTAATAATAAATAAATCAAAATACGAGAGACATTTAACTGAATTGTGAAAATATATTATCAGGATATGTTGTCAGCACTTTGAGAAATAATCAGCAGGGTTTATGAGAGCCTATACAACTGATCTTTAAGGAGTTTGCTCCATGCACGTGGACTCCAACTTTGTAGATTTCCACTGTTCCCTCTACTTTTTCCAGGTGTTCTTTCAGAAAATTATAGAAATAACCTCCAGGACAGTAGATTTTCATGGAAGATAACAGTGAAGAAAGAACATTTTCTAGCGTGATGATAAAACTTTATTTCTTAAGAAAAATAAATTGCAAAAATAAGTTTGACCTTTCCAAATTTCAGGTTCTAGGAAAAATGAATTGCCTCCTTATATGTTTGCATACTGAATTTCTCCATAACTCTGAGCCTCAAATTCTCTTTTTTTTTACTTCCTAGGGATGTTCAGACTAATACTGTAGTCTTCAATGCTTCACTTTACTGTGGGAGGAAGAAGAAATAAACAAAAGTCTTTCTACGGCAGCACTTTCTAAATACTTCTGTGGCTTCTGTGAAACTCATTCTTAAAGATAATCTATACAGATCCTTTTCTAGAAGTTTAATTTAGAACTACTTACAGAAATGACTGACAGATAATAACCTTAATTTATCCACAATTTTCTAGTACAGTTAATGTCAATGTAATTCAGTCTGTCACAGCAGCTTTTTAATAACACTTTTTGTTCTTTCTCTGATGTGTTCCCCCACCATACATTTATAGTAAGATAGGATATTAATAAACAAACTGTGGATCTTGTTTTCTTCCATGTACCAACTTTTTTTTTTTTAAAAAAAAAAACAATTAAAAATTCTAATAAACTAATTTAAACATGCACATGAAAACACATAATCTGAGAGTATCCTTCCGGAAACTTAACCAGAAGTATTAAATTTAGCCAGTTCTAATGGACAAGAGTCATAAGTTTCATGCAAATATTTCATCAACAAATATTCACTTTCAACAGATTTCACTAAATACCAGTTTAAGAGACAAACTGGGAGACTTCCATAACCAGTAGCTTAAGAAAGCATGGCTCAGATATCCTTCCACTGGATATGGTAGAAACTTATTTATTATGAATGGATTACTTAGTTTTATATATATTTTTGATGCCAGTTTGTATTTTAGCAATACTACAGTAAATTTACTTCAAGATTACTGAATAATATGTTCATTAACATTACCTATTTTTCATTCACTTAAATTCATTACTCAAATTCATTGCATGCCAAATTATGCATCAAAATCATCACTTTCTTCACTCTGACAAATACTCTCTTTTCATTACAATTAACTCTGATTATTTGTTATGTGGGCGAAGTAGACAAACTGTAAATATCTTATAAAGAAGTATTGAAAATAGATTAACATTGTTTTCCAGAATCTGTTATCAAAAGTGTTATCAATTTTTCAATTGTTATATACTTTCTCCAGGTATATTGCTTAGAATTTGAAAACAACTTGTCCTCACTAACTAGAAAATAGTTTTTATCTTCTGAAGTTGCTGAGAAGGTGCTTTTTGAGATTTAATTTTTTACTATCTGTAAATATACGGACAAGATTCCTTGCAAGACTTACAGTTAAAACAACAGAACTCAACATCTTTCAGGACAATGGTCTTCAAAAATTTTAACATCACAGTGTTATTTGTACGATGATAGCAAGAAAAAATCTTATCTTCTGTGTTTCTTGAATTCTAATTTGCAGTGCTAGCAAAAGGAAAGAAACAATGCACTGGTGGGATTTTTCTTCATGATGTCAACAAGGAACAGATGATAGTATAGGGAAAGAGAACCATAGAGTATAAAAAGCAAACAAGAATGTTTCTGTTTATAGATTACTGTGACAGATACCTTAAAAATACATAACGTGAGTAAAGAAGTGTCCTAGATTATTTATTTACAAAAGGAAAACACATTCTGTCCCCTATTTCTTGGAAAAGAGTTTTGTTTTTCCTTTTAGTTTATGTTCAGAAAACTTTATTGAAACTTTTAATTTTAAATGGTAGATTTTCTTGCTGCAGCAGGAGCTCTGACTAAGTGCCTACTCTTGCCCTATACAGTTATTACATTATCAGTATAACTATTCCCATTGTACTTAAGAGTACTATAGAAGATAAGTTAATGTATTATTTATCAGTAGTTTTTCTTTATTTTATATCCTAATTTTTACTTAAATTAACTTGATCATTAACAGAAGCTGAATTTCTCTTGGCTTTCTGTCAGATTGTCCCCAGAGCAAAGAGAAAGTTTGGAGGTAATGCGTTTTTTTTCTATATATAAAACAGTCTCACATCCTAATGTTAGCTGAAGTAGCACATTTCCTATCATTTGAATTTTTACCTGATTAATGAGTCCCAGTTCTGGCTTGAAAAGCACCCGAGTCCCTATGAAACATTCCTTTCAGTGAGGATGATATCTTGCAAGTCGAGGCTAAAATACTCTTGAGTGTGCACTCTTCCAGTGCTGAAGAAGGATATTTATGTTACACTGTAAACAGCAGAGATAATAGCACAATCCATCCTCCATTCAAAGTCTGCTAACTGATTCAAATGAGTTACAGTGGAGAAATATTACTGTTTCATCTCCCTTTCTTCCTTCTTCTAAGTAATCTTAGAGGCTAGCTCAGTATATTTCTGAAAACATAGTTCTTAGCTGAGCCTCAGCATGTTTTCTAACTCAGAGATATTTTGTATGTTAGAGCATCGTTTTGCTATTGCTTTTTGAAGAAAGAGAATCTGCAATAGTAAAGATGACTGATGACTTTCCAAAAATAAAATTTGTTCTACTCTGAATATTTATTTGTTCATTTATTTATTTTTAACTCTCAGTTCTGTGATGCTTACAAAATTGGAGCTTGATGAAACATTTTTCTTTTTGTTCGTTTTTTTTTTTTTTTTTTTTTTTGGCTAAGGGTGACCTCCATAAAATGGAGTTTTGTTTATTTAATCATTTAATTTGATCTAAATTCACAAAATGTTGTTGGTTAAAGTGAAAAAACAAAGGCCTATACTTTCACAAAAGTGCTAATGGTGAAATACTCAATGTAATAGGTTTGAAGCCCTGAAACTGGAGGGTGAGGTGAGTGAGGATGAGGTAGGAGGACTGTCTCCAAGCTTGTCTAAGGTGAGACGTCCAGCTCCACGCTTAAAGACTGCCTCCTCCAGTAAAGAAAGGAGGGTCATAGTCATAGGTGACTACCTTCTAAGAGGAACAGAGGGCCCAATATGTTGGCCTGACCCTACCCGTAGGGAGGTGTGCTGTTTTCCTGGGGCCCAGGTCAGGGATATTTCTAGAAAACCAGTCTGATCTGCCCCTCTGTTTATTATCCCTTATTGATAGTTCAGGCTGGCAGTGATGAGGTCACTGACAGAAGCCTGAGGACTATAAAAAATGATTTTAGGGGACTGGAGATAGTTAGTTGATGAAGTAGGCATACAAGTAGTATTTGCCTGTATTCCTACAGTGGCAGGGAAGGACACTGAGCGGACCACAAAAACCCATCTTATAAACATATGACTGAGAGGCTAGTGCAAACACAAGAATTTTGGGTTCTTTCATTATGGGGCAGTCTACTTGGCACCTGGCCTGGGGTCTGCAGATGGGTATCACCTGTCTCGAAGGGGGAAATGGATCCTTGCCCAGGAGTTGGCAGGACTTGTAGAGAGGTCTTTAACCTAGATAAGAAGTGAGAAGGGGATAAAAACAGGCCTGCTAGAGATGAGTCTGGAGGCATGGTAATGGGATTAGGGGTGAGGTGAGGTGCTCAGCTGAAGTGCATCTACACCAGTGCACACAGCATGGGCAACAAACAAGAAGAGTTGGAAGCCGTTGTGCGGTAGGCAAGCTATGATCTAGTTGCCATTACAGAGACATGGTGGGACCACTACCATGACTGGAGAGATGCAATGGCTGACTACAAACTCTTCAGGAAGGATAGGCAAGGAAGGAGGGGTGGTGACGTGGCTCTCTATGTTAGAGAGCGCTTTGATGTTGAGCTTGTGGCTGGGGATGATAAGGTTGAATCCTTATGGGTAAAGATCAGGGGAAGGGCTGACAAGGCAGACGTCCTGGTGGGTGTCTTTTATAGGCCGCTGAGCCAGGATGAAGAGACAGATGAGGTATTCCATGAGCAGTTGGCAGAAGCTGTGTGATTGTCAGCCTTTGTCCTCATGGGAGATTTCAACTTCCCCGACATATGCTGGGAATACAATATAGTGCAGAAGAAGCAGACTAGGAGGTTTCTCGAGTATATGGAGGATAATTTCCTGATGCAGCTGGTGAGAGAGCCTATGAGAGGAGCTGCCCCACTAGACCTGCTGTTCACAAACAAAGAAGGTCTGGTGGAAGATGTGGAGGTCGGGGGCTGTCTTGGACAGAGTGACCATGAGATGGTAGAGTTCTCGATTCTTGGTGGAGCCAGAAGGGGGAACAGCAAAACTGCTACCATGGACTTCCAGAGGGTAGACTTTGAATTGTTCAGAAGACTAGTAGGGGGAGTCCCCTGGGATTTAGTCTTAGAGGGTAAAGGTGTCCAAGACAGCTGGTCACTTTTCAAGAAGGAAGTCTTAAAGGTGCAGGAGCTGGCTGTCCCCCTGAGCCACAAAATGAGCTGGTGGGGAAGAAGACCGGTGTGGATGAATAGGAAGCTATTCTTGAGGTTCCAGGAGAAAAAGAGAAACTATCTCCTGCAGAGGAAGGGAAGGGCAACTCAGAAAGAATACAAAGGAATTATTAAGATGTGCAGAGAGAAAATTAGAAAGGCAAAAACCCAACTGGTTGCTGGGTAAAAAGGAAACTCTTCTACAAATGCATCAGTAGTATGAGGAGGAACAAGGAGAGTCTCCATTCTTTACTGGGTGAGGCTGGGAATGTGTCCACTGAGAATAATGAAAAGGCAGATGTTCTGAGTGCCTTCTTTACTTCTGTCTTTAAAGGTCAGATCAGTTATCCTCAGGATACCTCACTCTCTGACCTGGTAGTCTCAGCTGGGGAGCAGACTAAACCCCCACGATTCAGGAGGACACAGTCAAGACCTACTACTCCAACTGGACTTTCACAAGTCCATGGGGCCAGATGAGATTCACCCGAGAGTGCTGAGGGAACTGGCAGAGGTGATAGCCAAGCCACTTTCCATCATCTATCAGCACTCCTTGTTGACTGGTGAGGTCCCAGAAGACTGGAGGATTGCCAATGTGACTCCCATCCACAAGAAGGGCTGTAAGGAGGACCCGGGGAACTACAGGCCTGCTAGCCTGACCTCAGTGCCAGGGAAGGTTATGGAACAGATTGTCTTGAAGGAGATCACGTGGCAAGTGCGGGACAACTGGGGGATCAGGCCTAGCTAGCATGGGTTCACGAAGGGCAGGTCCTGCTTGACCAACCTGATCTCCTTCTTTGATAGTGACCCGTCTGGTGAACGAGAGAAAGGCTCTTGATGTAGTCTACCTAGACTTCAGCAAAGCCTTTGATACTGTCTTCCACAGTATTCTCCTGCGGAAGCTGGCAGCCCATGGCTTGGATAGTTACACTCTTGGCTGGGTAAGGAACTGGCTGGAGGACTGGGCGCAGAGAGTGGTAGTGAATGGAGTTAAATCAGCTGACGGCCGGTCATGAGTGGTGTTCCCCAGGGGTCGGTGCTGGGGCCTGTCCTCTTCAATATCTTTATTGATGACCTGGATGAGGGCATTGAGTGCATCCTCAGTAAGTTTGCAGATGACAAGTTGGCTGGTAATATCGATCTGCCTGTGAGTAGTGAGGCCCTACACAGGGATCTGGATAGGCTGGATAGCTGGGCTAAAGCCAATGGGATGAGGTTCAACAAGACCAAATGCTGGGTCCTGCACTTTGGCCACAACAACCCCAGGCAATGCTACAGGCTTGGGGCAGAGTGGCTGGAAGACTGTGTAGAGGAAGTGGGACCTGGGGGTATTGATTGATGCTCAGCTGAACATGAGCCAGCAGTGTGCCCAGGTGACCAAGAAGGCCAGTGACATCCTGGCTTGCATCAGAAACAGAGTTCCCAGCAGGAAAAAGCATGAAAAAGGAAGGGGATCAATGGGATGAAGTGAAGTTCCACAAGATTAGGTGCCAGGTCCTGCTCTTTTGTCACAATAACCCCATGCATTTTGCAGAGTGGCTTGAAGGCTGTGTGGAGGAAAAGTATCTGGAGGTGTTGGTAGATGCTTGGCTGAATGAGCCAGCATTGTCTCCAGGTGGCCAAGAAGGCCAGTGGCATCCTGGCTTGTATCAGACATAGAGTAGCCAGCAGTACCAGAGAGGTGATCAGTCCCCTGTATTCAGCCATGATGAAGCCACGCCTCAAGTACTGTGTTGAGTTTTGGGTCCCTCACTACAGTAAATGCATCAAGTCCTTGGAGTGTGTCCAGAGAAGGGCAGTGGTGATGGTGAAGGGTCTGGAGCACAAATCTTAAGAGGAGAAGGTGAGAGAACTGGGATTATTCAGTCTGAAGAAGAGAAGGCTCAGGCCAGACCTTGTAGCTCTCTTCAACTGCCTTAAGGAAGGTTGTGTCTATTTGGAGTGTTGGCCTTTTCTCTCAGGTAGCTAGCGACTAGAATGTCCTCAAGTTGCATCAAGGGGAGGTTCAGATTGGATATTAGACGAATACTTCTTTAGAAGAGTGATCAGGCACTGGAACAGGCTGATCATCCTGATTGGTGATCAACCCTGGAGATGTTAAAAAATCTGTAGAGGTACAAATTCTAGATTCTGAGAGATATAGTGTGACCTATCAATCAAAAGCAGCAAGAAAGCAGCAAAATTACAATGTCTGTATGCATTCCTCTTGTAATGATTTCATGGCATTTCATTGGTATTCCACATCATAGCATCATGCAATGCACTGGGATTTAAAGAGTTAATGCTGCAGCTCTGTGGATTGTCAATAGTTTCCTTAAGTTCCAGTCTTCTGGTCTCAAAAGAGAAGACTGAATGACAACTCCCGGAAGACTTCATTTTTCTGTTTCTATTTTCTGTTTTGAGGGAAAGATAAAATGCACTGGGAGTTACGAGATTGTTCTCTCTTTTTGCTCCATGGCTGCTTTGCCTACCACATTTGAGGAAGCACTTCAGTTTCAGAAACTCTTTCACATTTTACTTGACTTACAAGCTTCAATTTCAATTATATTACATTATATTGTATTATCTCACATTCCACTATTATTTTTAATAAACTGAGTTTTTTTTCTTTTGTCTCATCAAGACTGTTTTCCTTGTCGAGGCCCACCTTCCTGTGTTTTCCCTTTCCCCACCATCCCTCTCTGGGTTGTGGATTCATGGATACCTTTGCCCTCTTTTCATGGAAACCAGGCCAAACAATGAAAATTTCCTAGTGTATCGTATGAATAGATTATATAGGATACTTATTAACTCTAAACTATAGTCTAGAAAACTGTTTCTGAACTCTAGTTTTGCCTTGTTTGAATATCAAGATCTTGATATGAGAACCAAAAAGAAAGAAAAGAACATATGCAAAGTGAACTTGTCTGTAGAATTAGTTATATTTCACCAGATGCTTTCAAATTTGCGGACAAATGGTAAGCCTTATCCAAACATTTCTGTTCTTGACCACTAAGTTTCACAAAACAAAAAGCATATCTGATTATTCCTCCTACTTATTCTTGGATAATGCTGAAATAGAAAATTAGTTATGTAGAAGTGAGATAAATACTACCGGGGGAAAAGAAAGTATTCAATAGCATATATCAAAAGAAAAAAAATAAGAAAAAAATATTTTTATGTATTCATAACAAATATCTCAAATTGTTAGTTCTTAGAAGAAAGTGTAAAATAGATACAAGCTTGTATAATGAAGCTGAAAAGGTAGCAGGGATTTCTAGTGCTCTTGTGTTTTCTGGAATCACAATAATTTAAGGAAAAAAAAGTATTGTATACTGAAATATATTTTATAATCCATCATACTATTTATACTAAAAGATTGTGTTTCAGGTAAAATGTGATTTAAGAAAACTTATCCATTTCATTATATTTCTCAGAAAAGTGGACTTTTCCTTTAACATATCTATTTCTATCTGAAGAACGACATATTGGTAGAATGAAAATAAATGACAGTGCTATCTCCAAAGAGACAATGCATTATTTCAAAATGTATGAAAAAGCCCTTGCTCTGCCCTATGACAGTTAAATGCTCAAAGTAAGACAGGCAAAAAGTGGATTTAACTCATTCAAGGAGACATGAAAAGTCAACTTTTTTTTTTTTTTTTTTTCCCCCCCTTGGAAGAAAAAAAGAGAAATGAAAGATGAGGAAGAAAGAGGAAGTGTGTTGTATTAAAGACATTTTGTGGCCTACACAAAATGAAAACAGCTGGGCTGAATCATTAATGTTTCTTTTGCTTAAAGGATGGCCACCAATTAAAAGAAAAAAAAAAAAAAAAGATTGATTTTTAACACCATTCATCTTATAAGAGGATGAGAATATAGCTACAATTAAAATAAGAGCAAAAGATGAAATCAGCATATTAGATGATGGTCAATGCAATGATGAATACAGTGAATAGGTAACTTATTGCTCAGCATGACTTCTTATTTCATGGCTGTAATCTCTGAAATTATACATTTTGTTATCAGTAAACAGAAACTTTGTTTCATTGTTACCACAGAATCATAGAATAATAGAATCATTAAGGTTGGAAAAGACCATTAAGATCATCAACTAGAATTGACAACCTGTCATAACTGTATCCCCTAAACCATATTGCATCACCTGTTTATTTCCATTGTCTTGGACATCTCCTGGTCCCTTTAGGTCCCCTACTGAACCCTGCCCACAAGCAGCCATATGTCCACAATCCCCTACACACCTGCTGTATATGCAGAGGCTCCCCAGCAGTGACCAGGAGACAGCATTAGATGGAGACCTGCTGCTCTCTGTAGGTGCTTCTGTCCCATTTCTGGGTTGACGAGCACCCAGATGGCCCTCTGTATGGCCATCATGTAATGATTTTCCTTGTTCATTTTAATATTCAGATCTCTTTTTCTGAGTTGGTTTGAGTAACATTATATTAACATTTGAATATGATTTGAGATTTAAGATCTTGAAGTTAAGATCTCATTTTCCCTGTCCCTGACAGTGATATCATGTTTCAGTGGAAGCAAAAATTGTGCAGAAGACATTTGTCATTCTTATTGCATTTGGAGACAATATGCGAAAGATTGCTTTAAGAACAGAATCTTAAAACTGCCTACAAAAGTTTTGTCAATTTTTTCCAATCATCACAAGACTTTTCTGTTAATTATATTAACAGAACTAATTATATTAACCATCATATTGGTTCACAATAACAAAAGGAAGTGGTAAGGTTTTTTTTTAAAATTATCTTTTAAAATTTATTTTATTAATAGAAACAATATATTCTAGCATTTCTTTTGTACTGCATGACAAATACAAATATAAATATAAATAACTCAGTAAATCTTAAAAAAAAAATTATAAATGTATTGTTCATCAGATGTATATATTGAATAATGTCTTTATTTAACAGGTATAGTATAGCAATCTCATTGTCTTTGCATATTTTTTTGCTAAAGGTCTAATTAAAATTTATCTGAAGATATGCACACCATTCTGGAATTGCATTACATCACATTCTCTAGAGAATGATTATACCTACTTCAAAACAAAACGTCCAACATCCAAAATAGTCTATTAATTTCTTAAAGTAGGTACTTTATAAATGAAATGTACTGAAATTTTCTGGACAAAAGATGAAAATAGATCTTAAGGCCAAGTATTAAGTAGTATCAAGTTAAATGATTACTTTAATGAAGAAAAATAATTAAAAAAAAAAAACAAAAAAACAGGTATCAAAGAAAAGACTGCTTGAAGCAAAAAAAAATGACACAACTCTATTCTCCATCTGTACATTCAACAATATGTATTAGAGTAACACTAATTACTCTAGATGGGTAGCAGAACATTTTAACCATCTCCTGCTGCTTTGTACTCCTAACTGACCTAGAATATCCCACAATTTCTGATGAGTTTAATTTAAGTTGAATGAAAAGAGTCAGCTGGCACTGTGTGAAAACTTGTTGTGTACTCTTGAAAGATCATGAAATGTGACTTTGCATCTGCCACAGACTATAGTAGCACTTGTGTTAGTATGTAAAAATGAAAAATTATAAACTAAGGCAAAGAAAAGAGGCTTATCTTGTGTAATTCAAAAGGCATGAAAATAACGGGAATGAAGAGAGTAAAGAGAATAAAATAGAAGTTGAGAAAAGTAGCTGACTAAGCTTTCATGTTCAGCTAAAAAAATGAAAAGAATGAGCAATGTTTATAACAAATATTCTAGCTCCGCCTCAGATCCTCATTAGATGTATAAATGCACCATACAGTTTTGTGATTTGGTTTTTAGGAAATAAGGGAGTCTACTTCTATAGGCAAAGCAAAGTCATAAATTGCAAGTAACCCAGTCTTGACAATGAGGATATTGTGTGTAAAAATAAGTACTGGAGAAACTATAGGGAATAATTTGCAGGGTGTAAAGAGCAAGTGTAGTCAGTGATGGTCTGTGAAGAGTTAGTGACACACAACTATCTGACATTCTTTCAATAATCATTCATTAATAAAATACTCACTATTTTTCATACTGTGAAATGAGTATTAGGAAACCATGTAGCCTTTAACACCCATTTCCAATAAAGGGTTTTGGCAGTTTCCCTTTTGTTTTTACGAGCTTAACTCATAAGACACCTCTGACTTGAAGCTGTACGAATCTATATTTAAATAGTCATTTTGTCAAATAAAGCTCAATAAATCAAATCCATTAATGTATGTATAAACTCAACTTGTTAGACAAATTACAGAGATCTCCCCTATCCAGCAAATAACATAAAATTCCTTTGATGGTGGTATTACATTTTTAACACTGCTCTTAATATTTCTGTGTGCATGCAACCTCCATAACATAAAGGTATAACATTAAAAGACTTGCTCTGATCATGATATTTTGTAATAGAGTATTAAAATTAATTTCAGTGTTATAAAAATGCATTTGAAGTAATTAAAAGAGCTAAGTATGTATGTGGTTGTTTGGACATTATTTCAGTTTAAATCTCAACATGAAGAATTGCAAGTAGTCATGTATTTCTGTTAAGACTGAAAGTGTGAGGTGATCTTTTATGGTGAGTCTCATGTTTATGACATATAATATCTGAATGCATTTCTTTTCAAGAACTGAATGAAAATCATGAAAAATGATTCTTAGTAACAAAGACTGTGCACTTAGCTCAGATGCAAAGCCTGTTGGTATTACTTTGTAGGACCGTTTGAAACTGACAATAATAGTTTTGACCAAAGTTGGGCTAAAGAAGAGCACTGACACTTATTTTTCATCAGTTTCACTTTTTTCATCAGTTTGATGAACAGATATTCTTTTTTTTCTTTTGCTTTTTCTTGACCATTTTCCCTTACCATACCATAAAAGCATTACTGTTTTGTATGTATAATTGCCTTTCTTTTATCCTTCCATTTTCCTTCAATTTGGAAAACAGAAGTTTATGTTGGAAGGGATCTTAGGAGATCATCTTTTCCAACACTGTATTGACTGTGTGTGTATTAGCATCAGAGGACTAGGATTCCACATCTCTCTGCGAAACCCTTTCCCATATCTGACTGTTCTCTTGGTAACTCTCTTTTCCTGCATCCTGTATTGTAACCATTACCTATTGCTTCTTGACTTGTACAGAAGTTTAGGTAAGATTCTTAATCTATTTCTCTAAGCTCTCCTGTTAGGTATAGTTACTAATATCACTCTTTACCTTTCCCAGTTTGTCAGAAAAAAAGTTCAGAGAAGAATGCTCTACTTAGTTCTCTGTTCATCTTATTTTCTATTCATCCAGTTCATATCTCATCATTTTTGCTATAAGGATAGTATGATTGAGAACAATCAATTATTATATGATTTCTCCTCCATTATTTTTTTACTGTATTCGGCTATGTGGTATTTGTTCTGTTTTTTCTTGTCTACTGTCCCAGGTTTTTTTATTTATTTTTTTTATTTTTTTTTTATTTTTTTAATCTGTTTCTAGCTAGTCATGATAAATAAAATTTGTATCCTAGCATTGATATAGTTTGTTAATTCAGTAGTAAAGGAAAAAAAAAAGTTGTAAACATCTGAAAGAAAGTTCTTGTCCTAGTGTACAATTATTCATAACATATTTTGTTGTAACAACCTGTAACCACTAAAAAATGGTTATGTAAGATAAATTGAAATCTGGGAAGGGCAAGTTGTGCATTTGAATTTTTGGAAAGAGCTTCAGAATGTTTTTACTTAGAAATTATTAGTAAAAAGGTTATATTCTAAGAATTTTTTTCCTGCATTTTTCTCACTTGTTTGATTTTTCAGCTATACTGTGTAAAAATTCCTCTTTTTAGTTAAAGACAATATATTTATATTTACCTAGTTTGCAATATGTATCTACCTATCTTCAGTAGGAGTCAGTTCACTCTGAAAATGTGTTAGAGAGTGAAGAGCAATATGAAAGAATTATGATGAGTGAGATAATTGTGGCTGAGATTAAGGATTACTTTTTTGTTTGCTTGTTTTTTGATTACTGTCAATATTGATGCTATAGCTACAGACAGATACTAATAGAAATATATTTTTATTAGATTTTTTTATAGCAGAGAAAAAATAAATTATATTGCTCACACTTTCATGCTAAGGATATGACTGAATTAAAGAAAAAAAACAAAAACAAAAATAACCCAGAAATTATTTATGAATTAGTCTTGTTGGTGAAAGAAAAAATACTTTCCTTGAAAAAAATAATTTTAAAATCAGTCTCCTTTCTAGTTACACTGACAAATTTAATTATGTCACAATGAGCTATTGGCTGGAAAAGATAACTTTATATCTGCACTCCATATGTTTGGAATAATGGGCCACATTATCTGTGCCCTTGGCCAGGACTCAAGCAACATCCAATGACGTCTTTTTTTTTTTTTTTTTTTCCTCTCAAAACATTTGGAGAAAAAAAAATCACAATGCAAGTACAAAAAACTGATTCTGATATCAAACTTAAATTTGACAATTAAACTGTAATTCATTGTGTTAAACTGAATGGAACATTTGTCAGGAACTGCATAGATTTGAAACACTTCTGTCCATCTCATATTTTCTCCGTGTTCACATATTTAAGATGAAATTATGGCCTTTATTACAATACAATGCTACTTTCAAAACTTACATAGCACAATATTTTACTCTAGGAAAAAAATTGATTATAACAAAAAGTATCTGAAGTGAAATGTACTCAGATAGACACCTAACCCTACTAAACAGAGACTTTAAAACATTTTTTTTTTAAATTGTGGTTCTTATTGACTTCTCGTTTTTATGCAGATTAGTATGATTTTACTTCTGCGAAGCATAGATATATTTATTTACAGAAGTATGAAGATTACAGGTATTTACTACCATTACTACCACTAGTGCTACTACTTCTACTATTACTACCACTGCTAAGACACAGATGATAATGGCAGCAAGTGGTATGTGGGAGAGAAGATGTTTGAACTATATCATGATTTTGTGATTTTTGGTTTTCGGTATTCCACACCATAACAACATGTAGGGCAGTGGGAGTTTAACTGTTAATGCTCAAGTTCTGGGTACCTGCCCGGAAGAGAAGAAGAACTACATTCCCCAGGGGACTTTGTGGTCACAGAGAGGAGGTATAACTCCTGGCAAGGTCACCTGATGTGCTCTTCTTCATCTACTCTTCTTCGTTGGCTCTCCTCCCTTTTTTCTCCCTGCTGCTCAACTGGACTGTGCATCTCACCTCAGCATTGTGGTGAGGCCTATCCACCTTTTGGACAT
This sequence comes from Phasianus colchicus, assembly GCF_987193195.1. NCBI lineage: Eukaryota > Metazoa > Chordata > Aves > Galliformes > Phasianidae > Phasianus > Phasianus colchicus. The sequence goes on from NC_143436.1 coordinate 159,465,598, forward strand.
TTTCTCTTTCATTATATTTGATTTATTAGTTTCAGTTTTAATGATATTGTATTATAGCATGTTGTCTTGCATTCCGATACTATATTTAGTAAATTAGTTTGTTTCTCCTCAGATCATTACCACTGTATTTTTAATTATTTTGCGGTTCCCTGTTCCCTTTTTCCGGAGGTGCGGATTTTGTGAAATCTCTCCACCCTGTTGGTCACAGAACCAGGCCGAACCAGCCCGTAAAACGTTGACAAACTAATATGCATTACATTGAGATTCATAAGATATCTCTTCCTTTTTATGTATCCAGATCACAAGACAATAGGTTCATGGTCAGTGTCAGTCTTTTTGTGCCACATAAAACCTCATGAGGACAAAGTTTGGGCAAGAAAACTTTTTTTTTTAATGTCTCAACTCCATCTTGAGATTTCATTGAGGTTTAGAAAGTTGTCACCAAGATCATGGAATCATAGAATCATAGAATGGCTTGGGTTGAAAAGGACCACAATGATCATCTAGTTTCAACCCCCATGCTGTGTGCAGGGACACTAACCAATAGACCAAGGCCATATCCAACATGGCCTTGAAAGCCTCCAGGGATTGGGCATCCACAACCTCCTTGGGCAACCTGTTCTTGTCTATCAACACCCTCTGAGTGAAAAACTTCCTCCTAATATCTAACCTAAACCTCCCCTGTCTCAGTTTAAAACCATTCCCCCTGGTCCTATCACCATCCACCCTCATAAGACAACATTCCCCCTCCTGTTTATATGCTCCCTTCAAGTACTGGAAGGCCACAATGAGGTCTCTCCGGAGCCTTCTCTTCTCCAAGCTCAACAAGCCCAGTTCCCTTAACCTTTCCTCATAGGAGAGGTGCTCCAGCCTTCTGATCCTCTTCGTGGCCCTTCTATGGACCCATTCCAAGAGCTTCACATCCTTCCTGTACTGGGGGACCCAGGCCTGGATGCAGTACTCCAGATGGGGCCTCACAAGAGCCGAGTAGAGGGGGACAATCACCTCCCTTTCCCTGCTGGCCACCCCTTTTTTAATGCAACCCAGAACACAGTTGGCCTTCCGGGCTGCAAGCAGTTGGCCTTCTGGGCTGCAAGCCTGGAAGATGTTACCTGACTGTAAAGTAAGCCATTCTTTCAGCCTCCTTGATTATAATTCATATTTCATTTTCATCTTTGTCAAACATTGAACTCTGCATTACATTCAAAACAAAACTAGACCTACACATTGTTATTAATAAAATTAATATGATATATTTGTTACAGGCTTAAATTTCAGCCGTCATATCTGAATCAGTAAAGGATTACTTTGTGATGAACTGAGATACTACTACTACTACTACTACAAAAAAAAAAAAAAAAAAGGAACAAAATATCATCAGATAAAGTAAATACTTTTATTCTTCAGTACTTATTTTCTTGCTTTGTTATTTGTGAGGGATGGTTCAGTGCCTTAACTTCCAGAAGACTTGTGAAGACAAGTATTATGGAGAATACTCTGAAGACCAAGCCTTTCAGTATTTGTGCAAAAAGATAAGAATTATCTTAATGTGAAGAATACTTAAAACTCCCATTTCCCGTACAAATGTTTTTATTACTGTCTTGTTATTAACTTGGCACTATCATGCTATCTTGGCCAGTGGCTTGAGTGAATGAGGCATGCTCCAAGTTTGGTTAGATACTGTAACTATGTGATAGGAAAACAATTTTATAATTTTCACAGAGGACAGCTGCTGATCTAATCTATATTGTAGACAGATGGATACTGTGGGGATTTACTACTTCACGTGGAAGAAACGTATAAATTTGAGTCTTGACACATGATGAGGATAAGAGTTACCTTAGCAGGCTTAATAGATTATGCATTATATTCCTACATAGTGTTCTTGAACTTTCATATCCATAAAGCATGCTAGAAACCTAAGTTTCTAAAGTTTCTAACACTTTGCTGCATTACACTTTTGTTTTTGAAATGCTTACCACATTAGTCATAGTTTGTTCATTGTTTTGCATAATAAGAGTAATTCTTATTTTATCTTATGTAAATATTGTATAAAATGAAGAAGAATCAAAACATAACTTGTAGTTTTAATACTATTCTCCAAAACCTATCTGAAGAAAAAGATCCCAGGGGTGGCTTAGAGAACCTAGTTCAGCATAGCTACCTTTAACTTCTTTTAAAGTAGATCATGTATCTGCTCTGAGCTTGCCTAAAATGAAAGAGTGAAACCTTCATTTTCACTCCACTCCTCTCTTCCACCTCTACATATTTAGCATTATCACAGAACCTGCTTATATCACACACAGTGGTCACAGCAGGAATAAATCCTTTTTTATTGTACAGAGCTAAGCATTAATCATTTTATGCCCATTGATTGCTTAGAATTCTACAAGTTCTTGAAAATACTTCAGGCTTAGAATTTATCCCCTGGATAGAATTTTCACAGCTATGAACTCAGAGCAGTTTTTCAACTCAGTGACATACATTTTTTAAAAGTTCTGAATAAGTAATGCATGTTTTAAAAAGATGATGTGGGGGAGCCAAAACAGAAAAAAAGAAGGCTCACACAAACTGACAACCTCAGGAAATGCAGAACAAATGACAAAGCCCCACATCTGTTTCACACTGCAGTGTAGAGCTATTTCAAGAGCAGTTTGCCAGCCTTTTAGTAAGCAGTGCTTATAAACAAAGTTCAGAGAAAGAACAGTTGCATTTGGACTTTGTTGATTCATTTCAACTGGAGTATTCTAACAGGAAAAAATTCTTCACATCTTTTTGTATAACACTTGCATTATTTTGAATGTATGGATAGAAAAAGCATAATGAGTGTATATGATTTCTAGCTATTTGTTATGTATGGTTCATATGTGGCCTTTTGAGTGTTCTTTCTGTTTTTTATCTGACTATATTATAGAATGTATTTTAGGGAAATAGCCTAGCTTTAAATACTTGTTCTTCTGAATACCTCATTTCAAAGTGGAGAATTAGCAGTAAGGAAAGAAAATAAGCTCTCTAGTCTGCAGGATACATAACCATTTCAATTTTTTTTTTTTTTTTTTTTTTTTTTTTTAGTGCAAAGCGCAACTTGATAGTCCCAATAGTTACAGACAAATTGTAACATGGTATGAACAGTGTTAAGAGAAAATTTAGCCAGAAGGAAGATGAAACTAGCCTAAAGATTTTAGTGAAAGCACTGAGATTGTTCATTTTTCCTTTTATTATTATTATTTTTTTATGTAATTTAGTATAGAGCCTAGTATTCAAGATATGGCCTAACTAACAAGATCAATATTGAGGGCCACACAAGTGAAGGAACACTTTGTTTGTCTGTCTCACTATAGTTGTAGATATAAGCTGAAATGAAATTTCGTTGGATAGTTATGGATAAAATACCTCTGAACCTACTTGTAAATAAATATTTTGACTCCTAGGTACAGAAAGTAAATGAGAGTTGGTCAGCTCTTTGATGCACTAATGCTTTTGTTATGTTTTAGTGACTGATATTTTTAACAGCTTAGAGCAGGTTCAAGCATTACTGAAATGCTCGTTCAGTATTTCTACTAAGCACGACACAACTTTATTCCCAGATATACAATTGCTTATCAAATTTGCATAGCAGTTTAATAAAAACATGTTCCTAGATCAGATAGCTGTACATTTTCAAAAAATTAAACCAGTTGGTGTTCATAATTATGCTAATTAAATCATTTTCGCAAACTGCTTATATGCTTTAGAAAATCAAGATCTGCTTACTTTTGTTTTTTCTTAATTTGGGGAAGTTGCTATTAAGTTAAAAGTTAAAAAAAGGTTCCTAATTTTTTTCTGTATCTTGATGAGCCTTTACTATGTCAGGGAGCTCAAATATATTCATAGGAAGACTGAAAGCAAGTCAGATACTTTAATTTCAGACAAACAAAAAACCAAAAAAGTATATATTTATTGATTTGTTGAGAGGCAGCTATTTCAATAAGAAATGGTTTTATATTCTAATTATCCACTTATTTATTTATTCTATTTACATTCTATAAACTGTAGTAATGTCTGCATATTCAGTATTGATCGCTATGTGGTTAATGTGCAGAATTTTACTGCCATATGTCATGGAGATAGCAATGCAGAAATCAAATTACCTTATGCTTAACCTTTCATATAACTTCTCATTATAGTTATTGTGTGAATGGTGCTTATGAAAGAAAAATATCCCCATGGGAATAGTGATAATGAAAATTAAAAACAAAAAACAGCAAACAACCAGATAAACAGATACAGCAAGAGCTTAAAATTCAACATCACTCACCTCATGCAGTATTAAGTTCCAAGTTATATTGCTATTAAAACTCCTGATTTCTCTAATATACTTCAGCTTTCACTAGCATGTTCAAACAGTACTGTATCTTTGCCTTTCAAAATAGCTACTCGGGCTGAGTTCCCATGATGTCATGAGATGTGTATATGTATCAGTACAGTGGTTCTGTAGTAACTTGTCATTGTATTTTGTTTCATTATTGGATTTGGAGCTAGACAAGGCTTCCAACAGACTTGGAGCTATAGCTGCAGCAGCAGCACTAAGAGAACTCTTACCATGAGGATAAAGGAGGACATCCAATAGGTTGGCAAATGTACCATGTGCCTATATAATTCAGCTATTGATGTTTAATTAGTTTTCCTCATTTTCTGTAAGCAAAATGATTTTGATACTGAGATACAACACATGCATCTTTGACAATGTTTGAGCATTGACTATATACACAAATATAAAAACTCTTTAATTTTATAATAATCTTATAATACATAGCATTTACATTTACAAGCACTATTTGATGTTTTCATCACAATGCTAGTAGGAGTAGTTGTGAAGGTTAATCACTGCTACAGAGTATAAAGAAGCATAATACATATGTATGTTCATATAAATGTAGGTATACATGTAGGTATGATGTTTATATTATCTGTGTAGGGTTTTTATGTATCTATCTGTATGTAATGCATACAGAAATTTCTGTTTTAACATGTACCTTTTACTACTAACAAACAAAAAGCCTTGACAGACTCTTTAATCTTTTAGATACACTAAGAATAACTAAATTAAATGAAGAATAAAGAGAAGTAAGACTTCCAACAATTACCTTGTGACATTCTTTGAAGAGCAGTATAACATGAGTCTACATAACACTTCCTGAGCATCTGAATTGCAGTTTTAATCATACATTCGTAGTTCTTCCACATGCTACTATTCCCAATAAAAGCAAATGTCATTGTAAGTAATAGATGTCATCTTTTTCTGCAACAGCAATTTCAAGATTTGCATCATGATTCCCCGAGCATCCATGATTTCTCTTATCTTTCCAAAGACCTTTTAAAGCTACTCTTAATCCAGTTCATGGGAGTGAAATACCTTCAAAATTGTTTCTGTATAGGAATAGTATGTAGCCACATAAGAGTCTTTAATGCATTTCTGTCAGTTCATATTCAGATAAAAAAATATATTAGTGATGATGTGGCCTGATTCATAAAAGTGAGCTTTATGAATTATGAAACCTTCCAATGGTCTCACAGATAGAGAAGAATAGTATAATATTCATGAGGAAGAGATGGAAATAGAATTTGTTCATGTAGTTTTTTTGTAGTGACTGAACAGTTTTTCAAGCACAACAGATGGTGGATGTAGTAAAAATCTGAAAAAAGAGGAAAGGATTGATTTCACTTAACTTGCATGCTATAATATATTATTACTAATATCTGAGATCACTACTCCTTTTAAATTGGATAGAGAGAAATTACACTTTTGGAATAAAATTTATCTGATCCTCTTAAATTTCTAGCTTGAGATAAGAAAAACCACATATTGATTTTTTTTTTTTTTCTAAATTGATTTCACAGAATCACAGGGGTTTAAAGGGACCTCCAGAGATCCAACCCCTCTGCCAAAGCAGGTTCCCTACACCAGGTCACACAAGTAGTCATCCAGGCAGGTCTTGAAAATCTCCAGAGGAGGAGACTCCACAACCTCCCAGGGCAGCCTGTTCCAGTGCTCCGTCACCCTCACCGTAGTTTTTGCACACATTTGTGCGGGACTTCCTATGCTCCAGTTTTCAGCTGTTTCCCCTTGTCCTGTCTCCATATACTGCTGAAAACAGTCTGGCCTCGCCACTCTGCCCCCCACACCTTAGATATTTTTAGACCTGGATCAGGTCTCCTCTCAGTCTTCACTTCTCAAGACTAAACAGACCCAGCTCACTCAGTCTTTCCTCATAGGAGGGACACTCTAGGCCCTTCACCATCTTTGTGGCCCTCTGCTGGACTCTTTCCAAGAGATCCCTATCTTTTTTGTACTGGGGAGCCCAGAACTGGACACAGTACTCCAGATGAGGTCTTACCAGGACAGAGTAGAGGGGGAGGTTCACCTCACTCGAGCTGCTGGCCACGCTCTTTTTAATGCACCCCAGAACGCCACAAGACCTTTTTTGGCCATAAAGGTACAGGCACACTGCTGGTTCATGGCCAATCTGTTGTCCACCAGGACGCACACACCCCTCTCTGCAGAGCTCCCTTTCAAAAGGGATGAATTCTTATATATATTTCAGCATCACAAATGTTTATTTTACTTAGCTAAATCCCTATTCAGATTAACTAGGAATTGTATTTTTATTCAGAATAGTATTGTCAGCAGTTTACGAGATGGTTTGGTCTGGTTCCGTGAGTAGCGGTGCGGAGGGATCTGCAGATCTGCACCTCCGGAAAAGGGAAACAGGGGACCCCAAAATAATTGAAAACAGTGGCAATGATCTGAGGTGAAACAAATTAATTTACTAAATATAGTATCAGCTAAATATAATGAGAGAGAGAGAGTGTGTGCAAAAGGTGGATAGGCCTCACCACAATGCTGAGGTGAGAAGTGCAGTCCAGTTGAGCCGATGAAGAAAAGCAGACAGAGAAGAGCAGACAGAGAAGAACAGGCGAAGAAGAGCAGGCGAAGAGGAGAACATCAGGTGACCTTGCCAGGAGTTACATTTCCTTGCTGACCGCAAAGCTCTCTGGGGAATGTAGTTCTTCTTCTCCTCCAGACAGGCACCCAGAACATTAGCATCAACAGTCAAACCCCCAGTGCATTACATGATGTTATGATGTGGAATACTGATAACCAAAAGTCCATGACAAGTATAAATCCAGCCCTGGATAACTTTTTAGCTATGAAGTATCCAGCTGGCGATGGAAAATGAAAAAGAGGGATATATATATTTTTTTCCATTTCAGCTCCTGAAAATCACTACATACAGAATTCTCAGTCTCGACAAAATGGAAAGAGATTTTGTTGCCATGGAGATGAAGAAGAAACTGCTTGGGCTTCAGTCCTTCCAAAAAGTTCCATTCACAATTTCAGAAAGTTTTCTTGTTATCTAGTAATCTATATTCAATAAAGTGAATGCAGAAAGGATGGACATATTAATTTTACTAATAATTTCAATATTTGAAGCTGGAAACTATGTACGGTAAACTATGAAAAACAGAAATTATATCTGCACTTTTTTTTTTCTGTTAATAAATACAACAGGTGTACAGACAGACTCTTACTGGAGTTCCCAAATATTTTATAGAAAGTGTTCAAGAAAGAAACAACAAAGTAGGTGAGCAGCCTTGTGAATGATCTTATGATGCTTGTTTTGGATAATTTGTTAGCAATTTAAAATACAGTAAGTAAGCATCTCTGAACATATTCTGTGTCTACAGATTTTAGATATTATATAAATCTATGCTCTGGTTCTTTTTCTGATGATGAATGAACATTAAATACTGTTGAACTTAAATCCTTTTAAATCCTTTTTAAACATATATGGACAACTGGGTAAAAGTAGTCATTATCTGAGACATTCAGCACTAGTCTAACTTTGGCTTCCACCAAAACCAACCATGAAATTCTATGATATTGATTGGAGTAAAAGCAGGCTAGTATAGATCTCAATGTGATAGACACAGAAGTTATCAATGGAGCTTTTGTTTGAAGTAAAGCATGAGCCAGACCTCGCTGTAAAGAACAAGGGGCAGGCGTTCTCTTTACAGCAACTATCAGGCAGTATGAATATCTTGCCTTGCCACTGGAAATCACCACCTTTAAAATTCATCAGGAAATGATCAAAAGATTTTATTCTGTCGGTATTAAGTGCTATTAATCCAGAGAGAGTTAAACTACTGGGGACATGCTTAATCACTTATGAATCATAAATTATTCAAAATAATCTCACTTTTACATAGAAGTTGTATACCTAAAAGATAATTGAAACCATGTTTTTTTTTTTTATGAAATACTGAATGCCTTGTGAGGTGGGATATTTAGAGTCCCTTGATTCTCTTTATCTGAAATGCTGAAAGAGAACTCTCAGTATTAATATCTAAAATGATAGCACTGAGAAGTTCATTACTGAGTTCACAGGATAAACCTTCCCTCACAACAGAATGTTCACCTGTATGCTTTTAGAATTTGTCTGTTAAGTACTAGCGCAAAGTGGAATGGTTCTGCCGGCATTGTACCACATTCCTTTCTTAGTACCCTTCCACAAAGGATAAAGGAAGGGAGAAAATAAGATGAGGGGGAAAAAAAAAAAAAAAGGATCATGGAATGAGACAAGAATCTTTTAAATACAGGAAAAGGCAAAAGTAAAAGAAAAACAAAACAAAAACAAGCAAATGCTTCTCAGAAGCAAAGAGAGAGAAAACTTTTTCTCTACTTCCTATCAGCAAATGATTTGCAATCACATCTTTGGAAGCCAGTCTCAATATGCAAAGTGGATGTTTGAGAGGACAGACATTTACATGATGAGATCCACCCCTTCTAATTTCCTTTTCCCAGCTTTTATTCGTGAACATGGCATGAGAAACTCCTTTGGTTTACTTAGATCATCTCTCCTAGCCATTGTCCCCTCCTCACCTTTTGTCAACTCCTAGCCTCCTGGCTTTGGTGGGGTTTGGAGAGAGACTTGATGTTGTATCAGCACTGTTCAGTAGTATAGAGAACATTGGTGTGATCTCACCAATGGCTGTTCTAGCTACAAGTACATAACACAACATTATGAGTTACTGTAGTGAAAATTAACTCCATCCCAGCAAGAAATAATACAATGGTATAGCAAAAACAAAATAATTGAACCAAATAGAAACCTGAAACCTGAATTTCCACATCAAAAAAGGGAAAAAATGAATCTAATTACAAATGAATAATTGTAAAATAGTCACTATAACTGAGAGTTCCTATACTGCTCTGTACATTGTATAGTTTCCTATATAACGCATATCTTAATGTACACTAATACATTATATTGACAGATTTTCAACTGGAAAATTAATGTAGTTTCCAGTAGTACTGTAGTAATTTACCCTGGGAGCAGATAAGTCTGACTTTCAATTCCAAAAGAAAACCCAAACCCATATGTGTGCATCCTTATTTTTTTCTTGAGTTTCAGCTAGAAGCCAGCCATACAATGGAATCCTTGTTATACACATTTATGATGATTCTATTGCAGTAGTTGTGGATGAATGGAACATTAAAATAACAGAAAGAAGCAGTAGGGAAAAAAATAAGGGATTTCCAAGCAGAACATATGTATTCCTTTCTAAGTCTGTGAGGACAAAATAATTACGCTAAAATGTGTATTGGATGTTTACTGTTTCATGTTTAAAGTCATAAGGAGCTGAAGGATACTTTGAACAACCTAAAATATTAGGAATATTCTCTATATATGAAAATAAATTTGAATATTTCCATGTTTTCACTTATAATTGAGTTGATTTAATTAGTAGGAGAAGGCAATTCCATCCAAAGGTTAATGTTATTCATCTTTTTCCTTCTTCTTTCTTCTTTTTCTTTTCTAAATTTAAGTTATAAGTTAAACCCAATATATTTGTATGAACATTTTCTTCCCTACACAGTTTCAATTTCTTTCCAATGTGAATTTTAATAACTAATAAAATAATAGTTAAAAAAAAAAAAAAAAAAAGATGAAAAGAAGGAAGGAAAGAAAAAAAGAAAAAAAAATGCCATCTGGTATATCTTGTTATTAAGGAATAATTTTATTCTTATATGCTTTTGAATGGACACCCTTTACTGAATGTATATTCCTGCTCACGTATCTCAACATGAAAATCTGGTCAACATTTTTAGTGATATTTTGTTTTATTGTTTTAAAGACTGACAAGGAATGTTAAAAACAATAAAACAAGTTTTATAGGTACATTGTTCAGAAGAGACAGGTCAGCAACAGCCTACTTTTTTTGATAAATATGAAAAGAGAACTGGTTACAACAAATATGGAGAAGCCTGAGGTACTCAATGAGACCTTTGCATTAGTCTTCACTGACAGCCAGGATACTTATATTTCTCTCATCCTTATATCTCACATCCCTGAAATTCTTGGCGGGAAATGGAGGAACAAATGGCCAACACTCTAAGGCCAGAGCAAATCTAAGACCATCTTATGTGGAGGAAGGTGTACAAGTTTGTGTGGCAGAATGACATGCATCTCAGGGTACTAAGGGAGCTGACTGAGATGGTTGCTGAGCCGATCTCCATTATATTAGAAAAGTTGTGGCTGTCAGATGAAGTCCACAGTGACTGGGAAAAGGGAAACTTCACTCCCAATTAAAAGAAAGAAAGGAAGACCTGGGGAACTACAGGTAGTGAGCCTCACCTCTGTGCCTGAGAAGATCATAGAACAGATCCTCTTGGAAGACATGTTAAAACACATGAGGGACAAGCAGGTGATACGAGACAATCAACATGGCTTCACCAAGGGAAGTCTATGCCTGACCAATCTGGTGGCCTTTGATGGAGTGGCAGCATCGGTGAACAAAGTGAACAAAGTGATGGGCAAAACTAGTTCTAAAACTTGAAAATGTCCCCTTTTGGGTGCACTGAATTGTTTGTGAATTAATATAGAAGATTTTAGCCTTCAGTTCATTCTTTTTTTCTTTCCTTCACACATTTGACTCCATCATGCCATCATGCTAGGAAGTTTCCCATTTCACTGTTGTTCTTGCTGTTTGCTATTGTTGTCATTTGGAAAGGGCAAGTGTTTGTCTTTTTTAAACTTTTTTTCTTTTAACCTACATAAAGAACAACTACATGACTAAAATCTGTAATATAATTTCTCCTTATACTTGCCAATAATCCATATTTCCATATTAATTATATTAAATAAATTCTTAGGGAAAACTCTCCATGTACTTAATTTCTGTTGTGTTGTAAAATGTAACTGGGAAAAAAAGGCAAGGAAAAAAAAAATGGCAAAAAGATCACTGTTTTCTGTCCAGATCTGCTATATATTTCATATATATATATATTTTAATTCTACTTAGAGGAACAGAGGAACTATAAACACATTTGAAACCAAAGTTATTAATTGCTTATGTTTTAGAAGTAACATTTCATTATCATAATTTTCTAGCACACAGAAGATATATTTTTTTCTGGATACTGTAGACATTTTCATCATTAGTTTAAGAAGTTCATTAACTACCCTGAACTGCCAAGCTATGTCCTTCCTTAAATTACATGCCCATTTTCTATTCTGTGTGTAGTAATTTTCTTTTCAAGATGACATATCTATTAGTCCTTTCAAGGCTTACTCAAGCAACATGATCAATTAAATAATGATACATTTATAATTGCTTTGACATGAAGAAGTTTATCTATTGGCTTGAAGAGAGTAGGTGTCTATTATATGGTTACACAAGAAGTATTTATCCAGACTTCTGTATCAAGTACAGGAATATGAAGGTAGGGAAGGTTATAATAATCTATTAGCTGAATTAGCAGTTTACGTGCATTAGCCTCAGAAACAGTTAACTGTAAAAAACTTCAAGGAATTCAGTTTGAGAACTTAAGGTCACAGATGTCGCGATAGAAGTTCTATACAATATGCAACACGTGATATACAAAGGACAGTTCCCTTTTTGAACTGTTAGTTCAAGGTCAGAAATGATATGTAAATGAATTGAAATGTCTCCAAGAGTTTCAAATGGCATCCCATTTGGCTGGTATTCCTAGTTATATCAATCAGCCACAAATATCTGCCGATAGGAAACTGAATGGCACGTATAGGTTAGGATTTATCTCTGGATTGCAGACAGCTAAATGTAGAGATCTGCTCTGCTAATATATGCCACAAATGATATGTGTGAAAGTCTCACAGTCAGTGGAAATCTAGGCCAGTCATAAAGTCTGTAGGGCTACTGAGCTTACACTATAAATAAAAAAGAAGAGAGCAAACATGACAAAAGAGCAACGTAGAAGACCCAACACCTCTGGTCCAATGATAGGTGTTTCAGCAGGATTTTCTATGGAATCTTGAATGTCATCAGAACTTTATGCAAAGTTGTACATTGTGCTGGATTTCCTTTCACTATAGTGAACATGAAGATATAAGTTTTCCAAGAAAACCCTATATATTAACACTGACTATATTTCATTTAGATTTACAAAATTGTTTGAAATAGTTGATACAGTTTAAATTCCTTATACATACCTACATCATCTCTGAACACAGTTTCATATTATTGGTGGGTTGTATCGCATTCTGGTATTATCATTCAGAAGCATTAAGTGTAAGCCAGCATCTTGTAAACATGTATATAGAAAACAATTCTGTGTATGGAGCCTAAAATCTAACCTACAGAAAACTTCTCCTGAAAGAACAGAACTGCAGACAATTCAAACCTGAAGGATTCAACTAAAATTTTCCTCAGTCCCCTTTTGTTGCAGTATTTTTTCTAACCACTCAAACTCCAGTGGGGAAGGAACTACTTCACAGTGAGGGTTACGGAGCACTGGAACAGGCTGCCCAGGGAGGTTGTGGAGTTTCCTTCTCTGGAGATATTCAAGACCCACCTGGATGCTTACCTGTGTGGCCTGCTGCAGAGGGCCTGCTTGGCAGGGAGGTTGGACTCGATGATCTCTGGAAGTCCATTCCAACCCCTACAGTTCTGTCATCCTCTGATTCTGTAAAAGAACATTACTTTAATGGTGTCTTTGGTAAGATTTTGTTCAATGTATTTTACATCTCTTTAGAGTGGGTTATTTTATATAATTCTATTTCATTATGTGGAGGATCTTATTCTGTAGTCACAGTATAATATAGCTAAAACAACTCAGTTCTAATGATTCAAATTGTCCTACTGATAAGTAAGTACCAAAGCTGATTTTTATATAATGTTTTAATAGGTGTTTGGGGATGAGATAGCAAAAGCTATTTTGGCATGGGATAGCCAATTTGATTTAAAGTGCATTGGACATGAAGGTAGATTGTCATTTCTTTGAAATCCTGGTCTCAAGGTCTTGTGAACAGCAACGCAAGGCTTATCTGGAGCTCAGGCATAAATGCTGTATTCCTCTAATGCTGGGCCCGTACTTTTTAACATCTTCATTAATGATCCAGATGATGGAACTGAGTGCACCCATAGGAAGTTTGTGGTTGATGTAAAACTATGAATAGCAGCACCAAATGAGTGTGCTGTCAATTAGAAAGACCTCAACAGGCTGGCAAAATAAGCTGACAGAAATATCATAATGTTCAATAAAAGGAAATACCAAGTCCTCAACCTAGGCAGGAGTAACCCAAAGCACCATTACAGACTGCATAATCAACTGACTGAAAAGCAACTTGACCAACAAGGACTGGGAAGTCTTACCAGACAAAATTTTGATCCCAATGAATCAGGGTAAAAAGCTATTTGTCCAAAAGCATATGCAAAGAACAACATTCAAAGATGTCCTGTTGATTAGAGAAAAAATTATGAAATAAATATGAAAGCTAGAAATTCTTTCTAAATATGCCAGTCCTATGAAATCCCCAAACAACAGTTGTAACAGTTTGGGGTTAAAACAGATGCAAATTATCAGTGCCCAATTTATTACTAAGAAGGAAAGAAGGGGAGAAAGAGAGAAATTTTAAATTTCTCCTGTGAGGAGAGGAAAATCCTTTGCAAAATTTTCTTTTACACTAACCATTACTTAAAAGTACTAAGTATTAAAGGTTGTAAGTAGGCTGCAAACAAGTTTTGTCACTACAGTGTCTAGTTAATCAGCTAAATTACAAACATTCAAATTCTAGATATTTTGGTTAACACAGCATGATAGTTTCTTATGCTTGATGCCAAACCAATTTGATCAGTACTGTTCTTCAGAAATTTAACCTTATAATAGAAAATCTAACTTTATCTTTGTAATAGCAATAAGATGTCACATGGCTGAGCAAATGCAGTGTATTCTGTGAGTAACCACTGAAATTAAGTCAAACTATCAAGTGCAAACTGTCAAGCAGTTTAATGTTAATTAACATCCTTTTCTTCTGTTCATCAAGAAAGGTTATATATGTTCATGTAGATATTTTTTTATGAGAAAAAATGTCTTAAGAAACATTTTCCTTTTTACAATGAAAAGAAACTCCTTTGCCATATTGTATTTAAAAATTACAGGTAAGTTTTCACAGAATCACAGAATCACAGAATGGCCAGGGTTGGAAGGGACCTCAAGAACCATGAATCTTCAACCCCCCTGCCACAAGCAGGCACACCAACCTCCCCAGGTTGGCCAGGGCCCCATCCAATCTGGCCTTGAACACCTCCAGGGATTGGTATCCACAACCTCTCTAGGCAGCACCTCACAACTCTCAGTAAAGAACTTCTCCCTGACACTCAGCATAAATCTTCCCTCCCTCAACTTATAACCATTTCCCCTTCTCCTCCTGTTATCTACCATTTCAAAGAGTTGGCTCCCCTCCTATTTATAGGTTCCTTTTAGATACTGAAAGGCTGCAGTTAGGTCACCCTGCAGCCTTCTTTTCTCCAGGCTGAACAAGTCCAGCTCCCTCAGTCTGTCTTCATAGGGGAGTGCTCCAGCCCTCTGATAGTCTTTGTGGCTCTCCTCTGGACTTTCTCCAACAGCTCTCTGTCTTTCTTGTACTGGGGGCTCTGGATCTGAATGCAGTACTTCAGATGTGGCCTCACAAGAGCAGAGTACATATGGACAATCACCCCCCTGTCCCTGCTGGCCACCCCTCTTCTGATGCAGCCCAGGATGCCATGTGCAGTGCAAGAGCACACTGCTGGCTCATGTTCAGATTTCAGGACCCCCAGGTCCTTCTCTGCAGGTCTACTATCAAGGACTGCTCCTTCCAGTCTGTATAAATGCCTTGAATTCCCCTAGCCCAAATTAATTCAGATTCTTCCCTCCAAAAAACCTTTGTTTATATATACTAATTAGTACTAAAGAATCTGTCTTTTGAGTTATACAATAGTTTGATTAACTCTTAACTTATATTTTCTTTTTTTTTTTTTTTTCTTTTCTTTTTGTGTGTATTTAGTAATGATTCAGGTCTTCACCAATAAAAAAAGTCAGATATTTTGCCTAAGTTGTTCTTCACATGCCATCATCAGTAACGGATGTGAGGCATCTCCAGAAAGAATTAATTTCATTTTACAATGGCTGTTTAAGATGAATCTCATTCACAGTCTTCAAGATTTGAAAATAAAATAAATAAATAAATAAATAGAAACTAAAGGAATTGAAACAATATTTCTAATTTAATCAATAACCTAAGCTTTCATAGGCTAACCATTACCAAGAAAATAAATATTAAGTTGTGGGACTGTTAACCATCTTTGATACTAGAAGTAGAATAGAATAGTTCAGCTGGAAGGGACCTTCAGTCATCAAGTTTAAATGTGTTGTGGTCACTCAAGGGCTAAACAGAAGTTAAAGCACATCAGTGAAGGCATTGTCCAAATGTTGTTGAATGCTGAAAGCCATGGGGCATCAACAACTTGTTCAGGAAGACTACTCCAGTATTTGACCACCCTCACATTAAAGATGGTACAAGTCCTTGAAGCCAGAAGACATGCATCTCAGGGTACTAAGGGAGCTGACTGAGATGGTTGCTGAGCTGATCTCCATTATATTAGAAAAGTTGTGGCTGTCAGATGAAGTCCACAATGACTTGGAAAAGGGAAACTTCACTCCCATTTAAAAGGAAGGATGGAAGACCTGGGGAACTACAGGTAGTGAGCCTCACCTCTGTGCCTGAGAAGATCATAGAACAGATCCTCTTGGAAGACATGTTAAAACACATGAGGGACCAGCAGATGATACGAGACAATCAACATGGCTTCACCAAGGGAAGGTTGTGCCTGACCAATCTGGTGGCCTTCTATGATGGAGTGAGGGAAGATGGATAAAGGGAAGGTAACTGATGCCATCTATCTGGACTTCTGTATGGCTTTGATACGGTCCTCCACCACATTCTTATTTACAAATTGCAGAGATATAGATTTGAAGGGTAGACTTGTCACGAGCTATGTCCCCTACGTGCACATCTTGGGTCCAGTACTCTTTAACTTCTTTATCAGTGATGTAGATGATGGGATTCAGTACACCCTCAGCATGTTTGCTGATGACACCAAGCCAAGCAGTGAAGTTAATACAGCAGAAGGAAAGGATGCTATCCAGAAGGATCTTGATAAAATCAAAAGGTGGCCCCTTGTGAACATAATGAGGTTCAACAAAGAAAAGTGCAAAATTTTGCATTTGGGTTGATGTAATCCCAGATATGTATGCAAACTGGAAGAAGTTGTCCTGCTGAGAAGGACTTAGGGCTCCTGGTTGATGAAAGACAGCATGAGCCAACAGTGTGCACTAGCATCCCAGAAGGCCAGTGAAATGTATAAAAGGTTCCATCAGAAGAGGAGTGGGCAGCAGGGCAAGGGAGGTGATTTTCCCCCTCTATTTTGCCCTTGTGAGGCCCCAGCTGGAGTACTGAGTTCAACTCTGGGGTGCCCAACACAGATAAGATGTGGAGCTTTTGGAGAGGGTTCAGAGGGGGGTCATGAAGATGATCCAGGGGCTGGAGCTTATCTGTGAAGATAAGCTGAAGGAATTGGGTTTGTACAGCATAGAAAAGAGAAGACTGAGTGGAGACCTCATTGTGTCCTTCCAGCATTTAAAGGAAGTTTATGAACCTGAAGGAAATAAATTTTTTACATGGGAAGATCATGATAGGACAAAGGGGAATGGTTTTAAACTGAAGGAAGATAGATATGTATAGATGTCGGGGGGAATTTCTTTACTGAGAGACTGGTGAGGTGCTGGAACAGATTGCCCAGAGAGGCTGAGGATGCCTCATTCCTGGAGGTGTTTAAGGGCTTGGATGGGGCTCTGGGCAATCTTATCTAGTACTTAATCTAGCAGGGAGGTTGTAACTTGATGATCCTTGAGATCCCTTCCAACCCAAGCCATTCTATGATTTTTCCTAATATCCATACTGAATCTGCTTCTGTCTTCCTGAATCCCCTCCCATCATGTATTTATGTACACTGACAATATTCCCCTAAGACTTCTCTTTTTGAAGCTAAAATAGCAATATCAACTTTTCTTTGTATACTATAACAAACATATTCTTAATCACTTTAGTGATCCTAACTGTAATGAAAAGTGCAAACAACAGTAAATGACTTAAGTATTCATTTTTTTCAGTCTTGATTAATCAAGGATAAATTATCAAGTGCTATTTTATTGCTCTTTGTACTCTCTTCTGTTGCAATATCTGTGTGTCTTGTTCTTTAGAGAAAGTAAAGGGACATAGTTTGGGTAAGTTAGGTAGCAAATGCAACACACACTTTTCTTGAAAAGACTTGAAAGGCAGGCCTGGGTGAATCTAATGAGGTTCAACACAGAAAAATGCAAGGTTCTGCACTTGGGCTGGAGGAATCCCAGGCACATATACAGACTGGGAGAAGTAATCCTTGAGAGTAGCCCTGCAGAGAAGGACCTGTGGGTCCTGATCGATGAAAAACTTAACATGAGCCAGCAATGTATCCTTACGCTAAAGAAGACTAATAATGTCCAGTGCTGCATCTCGGTGGATGCAGAGAAACAAGAGACAAGTGGCATATTTAAGTAAAATTAATTCCATTTTGATGGGTTAGATTAGATGATCCTTTTTAAAAATCACTTATTTTAAACTCATACCATTTTTTTTTAAACTGATTTCATTAATTATCTTCCTTTCAAAATAATTCATTGCATTTTTTTGCACTATGATGTATTAGCTAAGAATAGCAGAATCAAAATAATTTTGTTTGAAAAGAACTTCTGGAGCTAGCTTTACAGAGCTAGCTATATTGATGTGGAGATACATTGACTACAGTGGAGGGTATTTTCTCTGAAACCGAATCATGAGTACAAAAATCACCAGTACAAAAAAAAAACCAACAACTATGTTGCTCTTGATGCCCAGGTGGCAGACAAGGTAAAACAGACTGTTGTATCTTTGATAGAATGTTCTGGCCTAGCACAGAAAGAATTGGCACAAGAATCTCATGTCCTATCTCACTGGTGTTATCAACTGTGTACTGGGTTTATTGCATTGACCTTTGTATTCAGTGTCTCAAAATGTTTATTTATGAATTTGTTTTAAGACAAACAGAATTATATCTTAAGCATAGCAGAAATCTGTAGTGAAGTGAACAGAATATTTGCCTTTCCATTTATAAAACCATAAATACTACACTAAATCAAATTTTGCAGTCTTTAGAAATAGAACTTCTCTGAATATTCACAATACATCATTACCAGGAGTCTGACTAGGGATTTTAAGCCTTAGAATTTATTACCTTTTGTTAGACTTATTATTATTACTATTATTTCCAACAAATTAATAGGAAACACGGAGACTCAAACTAAATGATTTGAAATTGCAGCCAGTCTATGTCTTCGCTTTTTGGCAGACACCCCATATTTGTGAATACGACAAGCGGCTAAAGGTGATTTAATGGTATATATTTCAGTGAGAATCCTAGAAGAGATCGTAGTGCATGAAGCAATAAATGTCTCCTGAATCTCCAATGACATCTTGCTGAGTAAACAACAAACTACCCTGAGTTCTCTGACTCTAGAAGTATCAAATGAAGTTCTTAAAAAGAAAATTATTTTTTGGCTTTAAAATATTTATTTTAAGAGACCACTGCTTATAAATACAATAAAATTGGGCCATCTGTGTCTAACATAATTTTCAGTATCTGTAAATCAAAATATTCAGTCTGGCAAGAGATTTAGCTACCATGAAAGCTAGATTTTTGCATATTAGAAGTTCTGAAAGTTCAGGTCTTTATTCTTTTTTTTAAAAATGGAAGATTTGTCTGACCTTTAAATTATGTAGTTCAGATAAATTATGTAGTTCAGACTAAAAGGATTAGACAATGTTAATGAGAATTCAATTTTTCAGTATTTGTACCTATAAAACAATTTTCTCCCTCTTCAAAATTGAACTGTGAATTATTGTTTGAAATTGATTAATATGTTCTCTATTCCCATTATCTACTTGATTTTTCTCCAGAATAAAAATTACTTTTATCATAATGTATGCATGGCATTG
Source organism: Phasianus colchicus (assembly GCF_987193195.1). Classification (NCBI taxonomy): domain Eukaryota; kingdom Metazoa; phylum Chordata; class Aves; order Galliformes; family Phasianidae; genus Phasianus; species Phasianus colchicus. The sequence goes on from NC_143436.1 coordinate 159,485,013, forward strand.
TAGGATAATTTGCATGCCTCAGGCAGAATGATTATATAATTTTAGCTAATGCGATATTATTCAATTGCCAATTGATAAAATTGGGAGTTCTATACATTCCACATGTGATCAAGTGGACCAAGTTACTATGGTTGTTTTTACAACTAGGATTTGATCTGTCTGCACAATTTCATTACCAACTCAATGTGGATGTTTATAGTCAGTCTTTGATGTCCTTGTGATCACGTCCTCTGTGCTATGTACTTGAACTAGCAAGAATAAAGCTGAACTTTATTCTCAAATTTTGTTTTGAATTCTAGCATTCAAAATTTAGAGCGCAATATTAGAAAACTGGTGTCAAGATTAAATTTCAGTTATAAAATAGAATGTGTTGAATTTGCCACCTTTGGTACCTGACTTTTTGATACCAATTCTAGCAAAAGTCTGTGCTAAGTAGGATTCTTCCAACATTTCTTTGTAAGAACCTGTCATAATACAATCTCCTCACATCAAATCACTAACTGGTAATAAATACCTGTGTACATTCTGTTGCTTTCCCTAGTAAGCTAAAGTTTTCATATCAACTGTATTCTCAGGACAAGTATAAATTACAATAAATTCTTAATAATTTAATATTCTTCCTTAAGCAACTATGAAAAAAAAAAAAAATCCTGTGAAGGACAATCGGATTATGTGTTCCTAGTTCTACAAAATCTTATGGAAAACATTATGTTTCACTTTGTTCAATTCATAGCTCATTTTTTAACATATCACCATCTCTTAATTGTTATTTATCAGATTTACACAGAATCATGATAAATTAGTTTTAAGCCGGTTGATTCAAATTGGAAGTCTCAGTACGCCTTATGGCCTTATGGAAAGGCTGAATAAGGCACTTGAACATAGGACTGCATAAAAAGTTGACTTTGCAATTCCTACAAATCCATGAAGTTGCAACATAGAACAATATAGACTTTTTTTTTTCTGTTTGCAATAGATTGTGTTATAAAAAGTGAAACAAAAGCAAACCAACCAAAACATAGTTGTTTTTTTTTTTTTATGAGAATTTATGATATAAATATTACTTCTGATTATTTTTATAATAAAAGAAAGTATGATAAAGGGTACATAATATATGTTGGGAATAAAACTAAATGGAAAGTTGATTACTTGAGGAATGGGCAATTTTTCTCTTAAATATCTTAAGAAGTGCTGTCATTTTTTTTTGAATTAACTTAGTAACAGAACAACTTCCATAGAGCTCACATTAAAAAATATTTAGCTTTAGTTTAAGACAGTTCATGTACATCATAATGATATATCTAGATGAACTAGAGCTAAGGTTGTGTCTGTGGGAGTTGAACATCATTGCTGGTATTAGTGTATCTGGTGTAAAAAAACTTTACCCATGGCTGGTTTCTGATGCGTCTTCTCTAGCATGTTTATGAACATGAAAAGAGAACAGAACAAAATCTGAAAATGAGCTGTTAGCTTCCTTGAGTAAAATTCTTTCTCTAACAGAGAGAAAGTTTAGAGCAAACAGATGTAGTCTCTTGTTCATGTCAAATGAAAATAGTTCCTTAAATTCAAAAAAACAATCTTAAATTTCCTAGTATCTGTAACAGAGCACAAATAACCCCTTCTGCTCCTCTCACCTAGCTCTAATGACAGATGAACAATTAGAGAATTAGGAATATGCTGTTGTATCTGGTGATAATCATGTTGTGCAAAATACAAATTTAGGCTTGTACAGTTATCTAAGCAGAAGGACTTTTCAATATGTGCTGCAGAAAGAAAAAAAAAAATATGGTGTGTAGCATTCTTTTATGCTTTCCCTTCTATGTAATAATCTAGAGGTTTAACTGGGCCAAAATTTTCATTCTGAAGTCACCATGTTAGCCCAATTGAATTTTGCTGTACAAGAAGTTTGATGCCACGTGGTAATACTGTTGTTCTCTGACTGGCATGGCGTTACTTTTGTTCATAATAACTCATACAGTAACTATGTTTTGGATTTATGATAAGAATAATGTTGACAACAATGTTTTAATTGTTACCCAGCAGTGTTTACACAGAGTCAAGGACTTTTCTGTTTCTCCTGCTTCCCTGCCAGAGAGAAACAGGAAGCTGGGATGGGAAACAGACAGGACAACTGATACTAATGGTCCATAGCAGTAGAAATAAAAAAAATAATGTCTCCGTCATTTATACAGTTTGTTATGGGAGATCCAAGCAAATAAAACAATATGATGGTGGATATTACAGCCATTTCAAACTTTGACACCATTCCTCTTTTTATGTATAGTTAATATCTAATAATAAGATAATATCTTATATAAGTTCTTAAATATAAGTTAATATCTAATAAGATAATATTGTCCTTGCTATCGTGGTAAAGACTACTTCTATATACAGCTCACTTTTCACAAATTTATTTGTGAATTTCTACAAATATCTATTAATTTTAATAGCAGTTGGAATATTAAAATTTTTGAATGAAGTGACCACCCAGTTACAAGACAGACGATAAACGATCCTCTTACATGTTATGCCTAATTTATTTTTAATTCTAGTTTCACTTCTAACAGAGCAAAGATATTTTACTAGTGTTAACTGTCAACAGATGACTTTGATTTTAAACCTTTCAACTTTCTCCCACATTGTCAATTTATAGGAGGGAAAAGAGGTTCTTTGATAGATATATACCCCATATGATTAAGAAACAACAGTTCAAATGTTGGTCTGACCAGTTTATTACAAATCTTAATTAGGGAAATGGGGAAGGGGAGGATGGCAACTATTATGAATTAGGATGGGGAAGGGAAGGCAGGTGATAGAAAAGATAGGAAAGAAGCAAGAATTGCATAAAGCGGGGATAGTCACCACCAAGATCCAACAGCATCCCGTTGCACACCGTTCCAATGGTCCAAGGCAAAAGCACAGGGGGAAAGCAGCAGCATGGCTGGCCTTGGGCAGCAAGCAGGTACCAGGAAGAAGTGGCAGGGTAAGTCCGGGAGGAAGCAGCAGGTCTCAGGTAGCAGGGCCAGGAGAGAGTCCATCAGCATGCAGGCATCAGCTCATGAGGCTTCTGATATCAGACACCTCTTCTTCAGCAAGCAGGCATCACATCATGAGGCTTCTGTTGTCAGAAAATCTTTGTGAGGAATCTGTTGTCAGAAACCCTCTTCTTCTTCATGCAGAATCTGTTGCCAGAAACCTAATCTCATGGCTGTAGGTCCCCTTTTTATCCTTCTTCTTCTGCCAGTGTGGCATTCCTGGGTGCTTGGGTAAGAGTCATGTGCAATACCTCCTCAGATGGCCATCTTCCTTGAGATAAGCCCACATGAAGGACCACTTCATGGCCATTAAGCTAGGAGTTATCTCTCACCCGCTGCCCTGGCCTTGTCCATCTGTGTCTCTCAGACAAAGGATTTCACAATCCTTACCCAGGACTTTTCTGTCAGTGTTCTCCAGACAAAGGTTTTCTCAACTCTTGCCGAGGACTTGCTTGGACTTGTTCATCTGTGTCCTCAGCAAACTTTGAGACAATGATGCAAAGGAGTAATCTCTTACACATGTCACTTGGTAAATTATCCCACTGGTAACTCATCCTTACTTTTATAAAACTGAAACTTATTCCTGAATTTGTAAAAAGAACTGATAAACTTTATTTTTCTGAGAACAAATAGCCAGTAGAATGATATTAGAAATACTATTGAGAAAAATTGGTTTATCAATTTCACTGAAAAATTGTCTAAATTAAAAAAAAAAAATAAAGGTTAGTAGACACAGCAATTTTATTTTATTTTTAATTAGTCTTGGAAACTCTTTAAAAAAAGGCACAGTTGTTTCACTCTGTTATTATACTGCCCTGCACAACACAGGAAGAAACCAAAGGAGTAATCTAGCCCACTCCCTCTTCTTATACAGGTTTAAATATACTGAAGCAATCTAGAAAATATGTTCCTGGTATCAACTTTCATAGTATGTCTTTCTATGTACTCACTCTATTGCTAGATTATCCTTATATCTTTAAAATATATTTTATTTATTTATTTATTTATTTATTTATTTATTTATTTATTAGTGAATATAAAAATCAAATTCATTTGTAAGATGTCTCTTTGAGTTATCAGTATATATTCCAAACATAATTTCAAACACAACTTTGTTCTATGGTATTTTCATGGATTTCAACAGATGAACTCACCATGGTTACCAATCTGAAAGTGATACATATTCTTTCAGTAAATGTTTTCATCCTTGTCAATCCCACTGTTATATTTATTTACTGTACATTTCCATGCATTTTTTCACACCATTTATAATGAGATTTCATGTGGATGAGATTTCAACTTTACTAATTTAAACAAAAAATCACTCGTTCTTAAATCCCTTTTCTGCTTCTTTGATCAGTTATCTTGAGTAAAGAGGAAATTTTATTTTGTTGACATTATTTATCTTGATAAATCTCTTGTCTGTTTCTTAAAATCTTATTACTTGGTGTTCACAAATTGATTGCTTAATAATATGACCTCATATCTTTTCAGGTACCAAAAATGCCTATAACTCCCATAAGTAAATCCCTCATGTATATTTTATATTTTTAAAACACAAATATTATTGCTGCTTTATTATGCCTAAAGATTTCATTTTCCATCAATCCGTAATAGTTGTCAATGGCTCAGAAAGGAGGTGACTTGCTAAAAGAGTCCCCACTATATAATAAACTACCAGAGAATGAGAAGAAATATGAGCATGCTTTGTTCACTGATGGGTCCTCTCATATTGTGGGAAAGCATCAGAAGTGGAAAGTTACTGTAAGGAGTCCTACATGACAAGCTGCAGAAACTGCTGAAGGAAAAAGGGAATCAAGCCAATTTGCAGAAATGAAGGCTATCCAGCTGGCTTTATGTATTGCTGAATGAGAGAAGTGGCTTGTATTCTATTTTGACTCATGGATAGTGGAAAATGCCTGGTGGAGGTGATTACAGCAATGGAAGCAGAACGACTGGCAGTGCAAAGGCAAGATCATCAGGGCTGCCACACCGTGGCAAGATACTGCTGCCTGGGAAGAGAACCAGTTTTTAAAAGTACGTCATGAAGATGCTCGTGTACTGATGAGCAACACAAGCCTGTTTTGTCAACGGTTTACGGGCTAGTTCGGAACTTGAGCATTAACAGTTAAACTCCCAGTGCCCTACATGATGTTATGATGTGGAATACCGAAAACCAAAAATCACAAAACCATGACATTTTTTTTTCTAGCTTAGGGCCCATGAAACCTCAGTCCATTAAGGAAGAGATGCAACATACAGATAGGCTTGGGACTGAGAGGTGGACTTGACCATGAATATTATTGCACAGATTATTCATGACTGTGAAATATGTTTTTCAATCAACAAGCGAAGCATATATACATATATCATCTGAATGTAGCCCCAATCAACTATTTTAAATTAATGAAACACCTTTTTAATAGAAATTTGTGGCACATATGCAATTTGTTTTGGTATTATTATTGGTCAAGGAGAAATCATAAGCCATATTGCATCAGTATGGTCATTGGGAGAAAGAATTTCTTTTCTGCTCTCATTAGTACTATAGTAACCACAAAAATGGATACTTCTTGTCTTGTGTTTTGTTACTATATGTGGAAACTGTTAAAATTCCTGAAAGTGGGAATGAGTGTCTTGGCTAACAATATTTGACAGAAGCTGACTAGACGTGTGCATGACTTGAAGGAATCAATTTGTTAAAAACTGCAGCGTAACTTGCACCTCCTTTTAAACACTTTCATCAACACATAATAAAAATTGAAAATAAGTAATAAATTACAGTAAAGAGGTGACTCCCCAGATCAGATACTACCTAGCAGTCAGTATACTTTGGATCTCCCCTCATGGAGGAATTAGAGATTCCTGACTGAGAAGTAGAAACTGCCTGCCAAGTGATATATGTATGGTCACTGTAGTTCAAACAGAAAGCATAGCAGAATTTAGAGCAAGCATGTTGTTGAATCAGTTATTGTTTTCACTGGAAAAATGCCCCCTCCAATTAATTAATTAATTAATTAATCTGCAGTTTTGTACATATCTTTTTGACTTTGGGGAATATCAATCTAATTTGGAGAAACAAGAGCTAAACTTGAGAAGGAAAAGCAATACGATGGTAATGTGCATTTAGTACAGGAGCTGATTCTGAGAGACAACTTAGGACTAAATACTGACCTCCTCATCAATGTAATATACCTAAATACATATTGTATACCTTTTTGTCCCAATTAGGGGCTCAAACAGCAGGGTTCCCCCTCATTATTTCAGTCTTGACAGGCTCCATTATTGTGATACTGCAGTTCCCATCTGTGCTTTTCTCTGCCCTTTCTGTTCTTTCTCAGTCAGTGCAAAATATAACAGTACTTGGCTGTAATAATGTTTCCATTAGACTATAAGGCAAGAAAATCCTACTGTGACTACTGGCTTTGATACCCTGTTTCTGCTTAAATGGGAATACTTTAATTATTTTTTTAACACATTGCACAAACACAAAGGATTCCAATAATCCACACAGTGATTTCTTCTTGGAAATTCCCAAGTGGTTGCAAGTCGTTACAGCGATTTATCGTCATCTTTTTAAAAACTTGCTTCCAGCTAAATTTGTGTGTCTTCAAATTTCTTCTATTAGATCATGTTACCTTCTGAGTTTCCCTCCAGCTTCTGTATCCATAAGGTATTTATTACACAGCCAGACTGGTGCTTTAAGCTCTCCCTTGTGGAATGAAACCACTTCCTTTATGAAAGATCTTGACTGTTCATTCTTATTTTCTTCCTTAAGGTCTAGACAGAAGAAAAAAAAAACTAAAGCAGCCTCACCTCATTTTAGGTGCCATAATCTGAGCTACTTATGTTAAATTTCCTTAAGGATACGTAGGACATTAATGATAATTCACCTGACTACGTTAATGGTAATTCACCTGACTGGAGACCCACTTCAGGCCAAAATGAGTTGTGTTCTAATTCTCATAATTCTCCACTGACTACATGTGGCACATACAGTGACAAGTTCAGACTTCCATATCAGGTCCATTGGACCATCATCAATAACTAATTCATTCCAGTCATCCTCTTAATTTGCAATGGAAGACCACCTAGCGGTCTGAAGTTAAAAGAGTAATTACCATTTTCCCCCAGGCAATCCACTTTTTCAAGGACACAGTGCTTTAGAAATAAAGTACAGAATTCTTCTTTGAATGCTGAAGCTTGAAGATTAAATGCTTCTGGTGGACTAAGTGATATTTCTTTGATGAAAATATTTAAAAGATTCTTGAATGACTTTCATAAAAATAATGAAGAATTGAATATTAATTTTTAACATTCTAGAGAAATTTTCAACCTTTTTAAGAAAGTTATCTGATTGTCACAGCTCTTAAGTTAATGCTTTTTTTTTTTTTTTTAATACAAACTCCAAATCAATTACTTACATATTCCTGTCCCATACCAAATCATTATGACTGAAACTACTGAAGTACAAAGGAGCTATTGAAGACTGAGCAGATACAAACCCCTTAACACTGTAGCCATCAAGAAACAAAGCAGCTGTATAAAACCCTTAATCTAAAACGTAATTTGGGGAGTGAACGGGAGGAATGGGAGGAAAAGTAAGTAAAAATAAAGTTATTTTCATCTTTCTGTGCTCTAAGAGATCATGCCTCACTTGAACAAATTAAAATTCAAACTCATTTTATGCTCTGTTTTCTCTATCTGAAAATAAGTGGCTTCTGCTTATCATAGAATCATAGAATCATAGAATTCCTCAGGTTGGAAAAGATCTTAAAGATCATTGAGTCCAACCATGACCTAACCATACTACCCTAACTCTAATTACCCTCCAGTAAATCGTGTCCCTGAGCACCACATCCAAATAAATTTTAAACATATTCAGGGATGCTGACTCAACCATCTTCCTGGGGAGCCTATTCCCATGCTTAACAATCCTTTTGGTGAAGAAGTTTTGTCCTAAAAACCAACCTAAATTTACCCTGGCATAACTTGAGGCCATTTTCCCTCATCCTGTCACCTGTCACCAGTGAGAAGAGACCAAACACGCTCTCACTGTAAGCACCTTTCAGATATTGCAATAGAGCAATATGGCCTCCCCTCAGCCTCCTTTTCCCCTCAGCCTTCTTTACCCCAGCCTGAACAACTCCAGTTCCCTCAGTTGCTCCTCGTAGGGCATATTCTCCAAGACCTTCACAAGCCTTGTTGCCCTTCTTTGGACCTACTCCAGCATCTCAATGTCCTTTCTGTACTAAGGTGCCCCAAACTGAACACAGTACTTGAGGTAAATTCCATAGCAAATCTCAGGTGTGACTCTGAAGTTCTAACTCTATCAAAGAAACTGATGTAATCATTACCTAGGGATTATTTTTCATGAGAGATATAGAAAAAACAGAAACATCTGTGCAGTACATGTTTGATTGTAAGCAGATAAAGAATGTGAGCAAAACTACTCACAAGTTGTCCATAAACAATGCTCAGCTTTTGTCAAATTCAAATAGGAAAATTAAAGTTACAGTCATGCATCTGCAACATTCACTGCACGAGCAGCATAAAACAAATGGTTTGAAAGTGTAATGTAAGTTCTTCTACCCGTAATCAGTAAGGTCTAAACAATGTTTCACACATGTAAAGTTCTAAACATGGTCTTCTATGCCTTTTTTGCATACTGTGATGTCAACTATCATGCTTCTTTCATTAATAGGATCTACCTCAAAGCCTTTTCAGCATCATAGGATTTCTTTTTGCCCTAGTGAGACATCTCTCTGATCTTAGATAGCCTTTGGATCACAGTAGGATGAAAGATCTTGAAACAGAATGAATCAATGAATGAGCAATCTTTAAAGAATTCTGGCCTTTGTGTCTTAATTTGACACAAACTACTTGTTTTGTAATGCGGATGTGCATACTTCTTTTTTTCTTTTCTTTTCTTTTTTTTTTTTTTTGTCATTTCCTCATTCTACAGCCCAAGTATATATATCAGCTCAGACTTATGAACTGATAAATTACTGCATTCAATTCTCATGAAAAAATGAATCTGTCTTCACAAGTTCATCAAGCCAAAATCTTCCAAGGCTTAACACTTCTGTTCTGAAAACTCCAAGGGGACTGTGTTGTTTTCAAGACAGATTATCATTTATTTCTCCCTTTTGCTTTTAATATTTCTGACTTAGAAGCTGTGACTTGTTTGTTAGTTTGAAGCTAACCTGTATAAACATCAACACTGTTGTCTATAATTCACTGTAAATGAAGAATACAATACACATGCAACCACAGTTTCTATAACATGACTATATAAATAGATGATTTAGGGTTTTGAAGCTCGTTTCTAATAAACACTTATACACAGAATCACAGAAACATAGAATCATTTTACTTGGAAGAGACTCTTAAAAATCATTTATTCCAACTCCCCTGCAAAAAACAGAGATATTGATATTTAGATCATTTAGATCAGGTTGCCCAGAGCTTTGTCCAACCTGACTCTAAATGGTTCCAAGGAAGAGCATCCACCACCTCTCTGGGCAACCTACTCCAGTATCTTGCCACCCCTCATTGCAAAAAACCTTCTTCCTTATATCCAATTTAAATCTTCCCTCTTTTAGTTTCGAACCCTTTTCGCTTGTCCTATCACAACAGAACCTGCTAAAAAATCTGTCCCCTTCCTTCTTACAGCACCCCCTTCAAATACCAAAAGGCTGCTATGAGGTTTCCCCTGCATCTTGTTTGAAAGATTAGGAATTGGCTGGCTGGACGCAGCCGTAGGATTGTTGATTAAAGCTTCTGTGTCAGGGTGGAGGCCGATCACAAGTGGTGTTCCCCAAGGCTCAGTCTTGAGACTGGTGCTCTTCAGCATCTTCATCAACAACATAGACGATGGCATCAAACGCACCGTCAGCAAAATGGCACCTGCAGATGACACCAAACCGAGCGGTGCAGTTGATACATTGGAAGGAATGGAAGCTGTTTGGAGGGACCTGGACAGGCTGGAGAAGTGGGCCCATGAGAACCTAATGAGGTTCAACAAGATCAAGTGCAGGGTGCTTGGGTCAGGGCAATCTCAGGTATTTATACAAAGAAGGGGAAGATCTCCTGGAGAGCAGCTCTGCAGAGAAGGATTTGGGGGTCCTGGGAGATGAGAAACTGGACATGAGCCAGCAGTGTGTGTGCTTGTAGCCGGGAAGGCCAACCGTGTTCTAAGCTGCATTAAAAAAGGGGTGGCCAGCAGGGAGAGGAAAGAGATTATCCCCCTCTACTTGGCTCTTGTGAAGCCCCATCTGGAGTACTGCATCCAGGCTTTGGGCCCCCAGTACAGGAAGGACATGGAGCTCTTGGAATGGGTCCATAGAAGGGCCACTAAGATGATCAGAGGACTAGAGCACCTCTCCTATGAGGACAGGTTAAGGGAACTGGGCTTGTTGAGCTTGGAGAAGAGAAGGCTCCGGGGAGACCTCACTGTGGCCTTCCAGTACTTGAAGGGAGCATATAAACAGGAGGTTATGAGGGTGGATGGTGATAGGACAAGGAGGAATGGTTTTAAACTGAGACAGGGGAGGTTTAGGTTAGATATTAGGAGGGAGTTTTTAACTCAGAGGGTGTTGATAGACAAGAACAGATTGCCCAAGGAGGTTGTGGATGCCCCAGCCCTGGAGGCATTCGAAGCCAGGCTGGATGTGGCTCTGGGCAGCCTGGTCTATTGGTCAGTGACCCTGCACACAGCATGGGGGTTGAAACCAGATGATCATTGTGGTCCTTTCCAACCCAGGCCATTCTGTGATTCTATATTCTATGATCTTCTCTTCTCCAGACTGAGCATCCACAGCTCTTTCAGTGTGGATGTGAAGTGTTCCATTCCTTGGATGATTTTTGTAGCCCTCCTTTGAATGCTCTGTAACAGGTCCACGTTAGTCCTTTACTGAGGATTCTACATCCGTACACAGTACTCTAAGTGAGGTCTCACCAGCACAGAGTAGAAGGACATGATCACCTCCCTCAACCTGGTGACCACACTTCTTTTTCTGCAGTCCAGGGTATGGTTGGCTTTATGAGCTGCAAGGGCACATTGCTGGCTCATGTCCAGCTTGCCATCCTCTAGTACTCCTAAGCCCTTTTCAGCAGGGTTGTGCTCCATCCATCCATCCTCCAACTTGTACTGACAGCAGGGGTTACCACAACCTGGGTGTAAGACCTTGCACTTGGAAAAGTTGAATGCCATGGTGATCACCTGTCTCTCTGAATGGTATTCTGTCCTGGGATATATCAACCATACAACTCAGCTTGGTGTCATCTGCAAACTTACTGAGAATGCACTCAATCTTACTGTCTTACTACTTGATGAAGGTGTTGAAGAGCGCTGGCCCCAGCACTGTACCCTGAGGGACCCTGGTACCCCCTGGTACGCTTGGTGTAGACCTTTATGTTAAAGACTGTTTTGATGTTGAAGAGCTTGGGGTTGGGAATGATAAAGTTGAGTGTCTATGGGTAATGATCAGGGGAAGGCCTGTAGGGGCGACATCTTGGTGGGGGTCTGTTATAGACCGCCTAACCAGGATGAAGAGTTGGACGAAGTATTCTATGAGCAGCTTATGGAAGTCACGCAATAGCCAGTAATCGTTCTCATGGGAGACCTCAACTTCCCTGATATATGTTGGAAATACAATACAGCACACAGGAAGCAGTCCAGGAGGTTTCTAGACTGCGTGGAAGATAGCTTTCTTATGCAACTGGTAGGAGAGCCTCCATCTGGACATTGAGCCATTGATCGTCATTCTCTGGATATGGCCATGCAAACTCATCCATCAGTTTTTCTACTACCTTGTTCACTGGGCAAATTGTTCTGAAATTTAAAAAAAAAAAAAAAAAAAAAAAAAAAAAAGGAGGAAATTAATCTAGGTGTTAAATTTATGCTCCTCAAATAATCCTTTACTATATTTCTTTCACAGCCACCAAAAAATAATATTTTAAATTTGATATCAGTATCAAGTAAAAAATATTTATTTGCACTGTTTATGGAGGGCAATCAAGTCTATCACAGGTGTATTTAGGTAATTATAAAGTGTTTCATACTTATAATAATAATATAGATATATGTAATCTTAATGATTTGTTCAAATTTTACACATTGCAATGACTAAATAGTATTTGGTTTTACTAGTGTTTTTTTTTTTTTTCACTTCAATTTCTTTTCTTTCTTCAAGTCTTATGTACATCCTACTTAACAGCTGACAAATTAACATACAAACAAACAACACAATAACAAAAAATCATAGACAAATATGCAGGAATCAAGAAAATACCAAAAGGAGTTGCCAGTACATCACACAATTTATAATATTTATACTATTCATTGCTAAGATAAGAGTTGAATACGTCTTCTGATTTCCAAATGTCTGTAATTTTAGTGCTAACTGTATTTACTCTTTATTATTTTGTGCTTAGAGACAATTGGATAGTTATACTCACTATTTTTGTCACTTCTTATTCCTTTAGTTTGATCTGAGCTTTAATTTTTTCTATAGTATTTTTACTATGTTAACAGTTCCTGAAGTTTAAAATGTTAATTTGTCTTCATGTGTGGATGAAAAAATGTACCATTGGTTTTCAATAACATGAAGTAGGCTCTTGGCAGAAATTATTAGTTGAATATTAAACTCAACCCAGCATCTTAAGGCAAAGGAAGATTTTATGTCTGTTCACTCAGCAACAAAATTATTGCAGTTACAATGCTAAGTATGTCCTAAGCTTGTGAACAAGAGCAGTATGGGACCAAAACCAGATGGACAACATTAAATTTGAGAAAGATTAGTCACCGAGGTCTGTTCTATTACATGATTGCTATTTGCTGTATGTGAATTTCAATTTTTGTCAGTAGTCAGTTTATTAAATTTGTGTGTATGTAATTATTTTTAAGAGATATATATTAATATTGACACACATTTAAAATTTGACAATTGCATTACATAAATTTTCCCAAGTTACATTCCATTACTGAAAAAAGCTTTGATGATTTATGATGTTTGGATTTCACAGATTAAATTTTAGCCAGCTTCTTCCTGTTTATATTATGTAAAATTACGTAAACTCACATAAATTTTATCTTACAGACTTGCCAGATGTTAATAAGCTGTGTCATTTTTATAGATATGATCATAGGTTAGTAACCATTACTCTCAAATTAAAAAAAAAAACAATCAATCAAAAAAAACACTAAAACTAGAGAAAAGGAATTGAGAGAGAGGAGGGAGAGGTTCCTCTTTTAATTTCACTGTCCTAATATCTTCTGGAAAATAATGTTTGTGGGTAGGCATCTTAGTTTGTAACATGGGTTACTGACAAATCCACTGTTCTATGTTCTGACTAAGCAAAAAGAGTATGGATTAGATAGTATTACACCATTACATTCTAGTTGAATGATGAAAGAATCATATGAGGTGTTTTACATACTACAGTCTGAACAAATGCAAATAATGCTTGTAAAAGTGAATTTTAGGATCACAGTCAGTCCATAATAGCTGTTCTCTGCTCCTCCCTTTCTCCTCACTTCTTCTCAGTCCCTCCAAATTTTCTTCACAGAACTGCAGAATTGCAGGAGTTGAAAAGGACCACTAGAGATAATGGAGTCTAATCTCTCTGCTAAAGCAGGTACCCTACAATAGGTCTCACAGGTAGGAGTACAGATGGGTCTTGCATATCTCCATAAAAGAAGACTCCGCAACCTCTCTGGGCAACCTGTTCCAGTGCTCTGTCACCCTTACTGTAAAGAAATTCTTCCGCATGTTAGTATGGCACTTCCTATGTACAAGTTTTAGGCAATTACTCCTTGCTCTATTGCTACACACCACCAAAAAGAGTCTGGCCTCATCCATTTGCCTGCCATCTCCCTTTAGATATTCATAAACATTAATCAGATCCCTCTCAGTCGTCTTTTCCCCAGGCTAAACAGACCCAGGTTATTCAGCCTTTCCTCATACAAGAGATGCTTCAGGCCCTTTATCATCATTTGTGGCCCTCTGATGGACTACTAGGAGATCTCTGTCTTTTCTAAACTAGGGAGCCCAGAACTGGACACAGCAGTCTAAATGCGACCTCACCAGGGCAGAGTAGAGGAGGAGGATAGCTTCCCTCGACCTGTTGACCACTCTCTTTTTAATGCATCCCAGAAAATCATTGGTCTTTCTGGCCACAGTGGCACGCTGCTGGCTCATGGCAAACCCGTAGTCCACTGGAACTCTCAGGTCCTTCTCTGCTAAGCTCATCTCCAGTAAATCATCCCCTAACCTTTACTGATGGATGTGATTATTCATCCCCAAATGCAAGAGCCTACTTGCTATTGTTAAACCTCATCAGATTCCTCCCTGCCCAACTCTTCAGTCTGCCCAAATCCTGTTGAATGGTAGCACAGCCTTCAGCTGTGTCAGCCACTCCTCCCAGCTTTGTATCTTCAGCAAACTTGCTAAGAATGGACTCAATCTCTTCATCCAGGTCACTGATGAAGATGTTGAACAAGACTGGACCCAGCACTGACCCCTGGGGAACACTGCTAGGTACAGGCCTCCTACAACAACCTACTGATGACAACTCTCTGAACACTGCCAGTCAAATAGTTCTCAGTTCACCTCACTGTCCACTCATCTATCACACACTTTCTAATTTTCCTAACAAGGAAAAGGGAGACGGTGTCAAACAGCTTGTTGAAGTTAAGGTACACAACATCCACTGTTCTTCTCCCATCTACCCAGCCAGTGATGACATCATAGAAGGCTACCAGCTTAGTCAAGAATGATTTCCCCTTTGTGACTTCATGTTGACTATTCCCAGTAACCTTCTCTTCCAATTACTTGAAGAAGGTATGTGGAACAAATTGTTCCATCACCCTTCCAGGGGCATACTGGCCTGTAGTTTCCCAGAACATCTTTCTTGCCATTTCTGAAGACTGGAGAAACATTGGCTATCATCCAGGCTTCATGTGCCTCTGCAATTTGCTAAGATATTTCAAAGATGACAGTGGTTTAGCAGTCACCTCTGCCAGTTCTTTGGCACACGTGGGTGCATTCTATCCAGATCCATGGATTTGTGTGCACTGATTTTATCTAGACGCTCTCTGACCAAATCTTCCTCGATTAATAGGAAGCTTTCCTTTCCTCAGACCCTCTCTCTTACCTCCAGGGTGTGGGATTCCTGAGGGCTAGTCTTAGCATTGAAGACTGAAGCAAAGAAGGCATTCAGAATCTCTACCTTCTCAGCATCCCCTGTTACCAAGGCCTCCACCTCATATAGTAGGGGACCCACATTTTCCCTATTGTTCATTTTACTACATACTTAAAAACAAAACAAAACAAAACAGAACACCTTTCTTGTTATCCTCTATTTTCTTCCAGGAAGGCCTTAGCTTTCCTTGTTGCGTACCCACAGGCCCTGACAATGTTCCTGTGCTCTTCCCAGATGGACAGGCCCTTTTTCCACATTTAAAGGATCTTCCTCTTTACCTTTAGCTTATCATAAAATCATAGAGTGGTCTGAGTTGACAAGGACCACAATGATCATCTAGTTTCAACCCCCCTCCTTGCTCATCCACAACCATCCTCCCTGCTTATCCCACCTTTCTCTGATTTCTTACTCTTGGGGATGCACAGATTTTGAGCTTGAAAGAAGAGGTGTTTAAGTGTCAGCCAGTTCTCATGGGCCTCACTTAGCTTCTAATGCTAATGTTCATGGGATGTCAGGAAGTAGGTCTTTGAAGAATCACAGAATCACAGAATCACTAAGGTTGGAAAAGACCTATAAGATCATCCAGTCCAACCATCCACCTATCACCAATGGTTCTCGCTAAACCATATCCCTCAACACAACATCCAAACGTTCCTTGAACACCTCCAGGGAAGGGGATTCCACCACCTCCCTGGGCAGCCCATTCCAGTGCCTGACCACCCTTTCAGAGAAGTAGTATTTCCTAATATCCAGCCTGAATCTTCCCTGGCACAGCTTGAAACCATTCCCTCTAGTCCTATCACCAGTTATACGGGAGAAGAGGCCGACTCCCAGCTCGCTACAACTTCCCTTCAGGTAGTTATAGAGAGCAATAAGGTCTCCCCTGAGCCTCCTCTTCTCCACACTGAACAATCCCAGCTCCCTCAGCCGCTCCTCATAAGGCCTGTGCTCCAGACCCCTCACCAGCTTTGTTGCCCTTCTTTGAACATGCTCCAGGGCCTCAACGTCTTTCTTGCAGTGAGGGGCCCAAAACTGGACACAGTACTCAAGGTGCAGCCTCACCAGAGCTGAGTACAGGGGAACAATTACTTCCCTACTCCTGCTGGTCACACTACTTCTGATACAAGCCAGGATGCCATTGGCCTTCTTGGCCACCCAGGCACACTGCTGGCTCATGTTTAGCCGAGCGTCAACCAACACCCCCAGGTCCATTTCCTCTACACAGTCTTCCAGTCACTCTGCCCCAAGCCTGTAGCGTTGCCTGGGGTTGCTGTGGCCAAAGTGAAGGACCCGGCATTTGGTCTTATTAAACCTCATCTCATTGGCTTCAGCCCAGCTATCCAGCCTGTCCAGATCCCTCTGTAGGGCCTCGCTACCCCCAGGCAGATCGACACTTCCAGCAATCTTGGTGTCATCTGCAAACTTACTGAGGGTGCACTCAATGCCCTCATCCAGGTCATCAATAAAGATATTGAAAAGGACAGGCCCCAGCACCGACCCCTGGGGAACACCACTCATGACTGGTCGCCAGCTGGATTTAGCTCCATTGACCACCACTCTCTGAGCCCGGCGCTCCAGCCAGTTCCTTACCCAGCCAAGAGTGTACCTGTCCAAGCCACGGACTGCCAGCTTCTGCAGGAGAATACTGTGGGAGACAGTGTCAAAGGCTTTGCTGAAGTCTAGGTAGACTACATCAACAGCCTTTCCCTCATCCACCAGGTGGGTCACTAGATCATAGAAGGAGATCAGGTTGGTCAAGCAGGACCTGCCCTTCGTGAACCCATGCTGGCTAGGCCTGATCCCTCGGTTGTTCCGCACTTGCCGCGTGATCTCCCTCAAGACAATCTGTTCCATAACCTTCCCTGGCACCGAGGTCAGGCTAACAAGCCTGTAGTTCCCCGGGTCCTCCTTACAGCCCTTCTTGTAGATGGGAGTCACATTGGCAAGCCTCCAGTCTTCTGGTACTTCACCCATCAACAAGGAGCGCTGATAGATGTTGGAAAGCGGCTCGGCTATCACCTCCGCCAGCTCCCTCAGCACTCTCGGGTGAATCTCATCCGGCCCCATGGACTTGTAACAGTCCAGTTGGAGTAGCAGGTCTCTGACTGCTTCCTTCTGAATCGTGGGTGGTTTAGTCTGCTCCCCAGCCGAGACTACCAGCTCAAAAAGTGGAGTACCCTGAGGATAAGACAATTCTCTGAAGTCCAGGGTAGCAATCCTACTTACTGCTTTGCTTTTCCAATAGAAGATCTTGAACTCCACTATCTCACAATCACTTCTTCCATCTGCTAGACTGTTTCGTCTCCAGCACCTTGTGCACCTCTTTCCCATCTTGCTCTGGTATTGGTGTTCACAGGATTGTTTCTTGCACATATTTTTATCACTCCTCTCTTGTTAAGTCTTTTTGTCCTTTCTTAAATATACTGCACCTGGAGGTGCCATAACATGGGCTGCCGCATCCCAACATGCCCTTGCAGTGGGACTGCAAAGCTCATACTGTGGACTGCCCCCTGATTCACATGATCATAGTGATGGCTCTTCCCCACCAGGTGGCTCAGCCCAGCTCTGGGTGCAGACCCATTACTCAGCCACAATCAAACACTGCAGTATGATAAGTACTATGTGAGTTGTAACCAGGACACAGAGGGCTCAGTGTTGAGCTAACTCAAGTTATGGCAAATAATTATCTGGATTTTGATACATTGACTAAATGCAATCCTGTGAACAGCAAAAAAATATGCAGCCTTGCTTTCTGTTTTGCTAAAGGAACTTCAGAATAGGTTTCAAGATTGGCAAAAATATCATCAATGTTTTTTTGTTTTTTTTTTTTTCATATTTGCAATACATTAATACAAATACATTACCTGAAAATTTTAAAATGGAATATACAAAGTTGCAATCCAATATTCAACTTAAAAATTTCATCCTGTCCCTTACTTGACTTTGATAAAGACCTATCTTACCACAGAGAGATATCCCTTGCTTCACAAATCACACCTTGTTCATGTCATTGCATTTCGGTAGTATGTAAATTTGTAAACAATTATTTTCAAAGATAAGTACAAGAAAAGTAGAATTTCACCAAAAATCTCTGATGAGTACCTCAAGAACTCACTAAGAATTGCAATCACTTCTACTGAACAAGACACTGATGCACTAGTTTCACAAAAATAAGGTCAATTGTATCCCACTAGGTTGTTTTTTTGTTTTGTTTTGTTTTTAAATTGTTATTATTTTTTATGTTTCAGTAAAAAATAAAATAAAATAAATATTATTTATATCCATTAACAATATTATATATTTTATATGTGGCCCAAGAAAATTTCTCTACCTTCAGTTCATTGTAGGCAAGTCATAAAGTTAGACACACATGAGCTACATGTTCTTCCTCCTAAGATGTTTTGAAGTGTCTGAAGGGACAAGAGTTGTCTTAGGGTTCCCTGTGAGGCTTTCCTCTAAGAAGGAAATTGAAATGCACTAACTAAATGTCTTCCCTTCCCTTCTCTCTTCTCCTGTTACCACTATTGTCATGACACAAAGCAGACAAGAATAGAGCATAACATGGTTGGGTCTATTTTGAAATAGAAGATCAATCAGCTTTTCATAATCTCAGAGTATGTAAAGAAATTCTAGACAGCTGAAGGATGCATCTTTTAGGATAATTTTGTCTGTCATCTTTAATGCATGTTTTTTTCAGTATTCATTATTATGTCTAAAATATGATTCCTTTCTTGTTCTGTTGCTAGTCTTTTAATAAGCTTTTCACACATGCAAAATAGAATATGACAATGAAAAACTGTTCCACATCTGAAGATAAACTGAATAATGAAAAATACAATTTTTGGACTTATCAATTATTAGGATAAAAGATCCACTTTTACTGTATGTTATTAATAGATTTTTTGTGAAAGATTACTTACAGGACTCTATTTGATATCTAAAGAAATAAGTTGCAAGGAAAGCATTTTCAGAAGCTATACATTGCATTTATATAATGCAAGCAATTTGTTTTGTGTCTATATACACATACATATTCACATATTTGTGTACATGTATATATACAGTTTTTCTTTCAGAAAATATCATCTAGCAATATTAAAAGACAAACATTTCAAGTTAAAAAAATATTTTAGGGAAAAAAAAGAAATTTTGAAAACTTATCTAAAATTAGAAGAGTTATCAATTCACTTTCTCATCCAAAATAAAAACAAACATAAAATCCTTAGAGCTGAACCTGCTGAAGCAAGCAATTCATTAAATTTGATTGAATTACTTTTATTTTAAACAACATATATGCTGTTCTTGAAGTACATTAAAAATGCTGGTAAAATTTAAAATAAAAATGATTTCTCTTTCCCGATTTTTAAATCTACAACTCAGAATTATGTGTCACTTAACAAACACTACCAGAAGATGTTCAGTATTTTTCTAATCTTAGCTGTCCCAATAGTGTTTAGATTTGAGAAGTTTTAGGACAGTATTTGATTTTCTCAGTTTATTTTCCTTCATTACCTTGATTCACTATTGATTCCTATACCTTTGTTTTTACTTGAAAAAAATATCTGTAATTATTTAAAACACTCAGCAAAAATAAGTTGGGAAAGGTAATAAAAATTTGGCCAAAGTTTGGGTAAAGTATATTCTTATAAACACAAATTGTTTTTCTTGCCATTTTTTCCATTAATTCACACATGCTTATTATCTGATTCCTCAGCATGAGATCACTAACATATTCGGCCTTTTGCAACTTTCTTATGTGTACATTCATTTTCTTTCTCCATTTGATTTCTGTAATAATATTTTCATATCTATCATAGGCTCATATAGCTATGCAACACTTCTGTAAAACTAAAGATTATCAAAGCAAATTCATGTGGGTAGATGAAAAAGGAGAAGCTGAAAGAGTTAAGAAGCAAGTTACTATGAAAGAAAAGATTGACACAGCTTGAAATGAGTGTAAGGAATTATCTAAGGAGGTGTTCTGGAAGAAGATCAACATGCTACTTCTCTACTCTCACCTTTTCTAGCAATTATGTTGAATTATGTTAAAGCTGGAAGAAGCCCTTGATTGCTGAGGTTTCCTACTTCAGGGCTGTTCCAGCCAGAACCGCAGTGACTGACCACGAGGCACAGGGGGGTTTTGGTCAGTTCACTCATTTAGGGATCCCCGAGACAACAGAACGGCCCGGCAGATCTCGGCCGAGCAGTTCTCGCGAGAGCAGCTGATGTACTGGGGCTGTTGCTAGGACAACAGTGGGAGATTTAAATGGGCACAAACCTGGAAAAAGCCCGTGAACGCAGAGGTTTGCTGCTTCGGAGCTGTTCCAGCCAGAACTGCAGCAACTGACTGTGAGGTACCAGTGGGGTTTCGGTCAGTTCCCTCATTAAGGGATCACCGAGAAAACACAGCGACCGGGCAGCTTTTGGCCGGGCAGTTCTCCTGATAGCGGCTGACACGGTGGGGGGTGTTGCCAGGGCAACGGCACTGCATCCACCTCCCTTGCCTAGAAAAAGCCTCAAGGACAGAGAGGAGGAATTGGGGCGCCTGGAAATCTGAGAATCACCTGGGCTGTTTTAAAGAGGAGAAACTGTAAGCTGAAATACATGGGACTACACAGCAAGGATGGTTGTTATCACTGTCAAGTGAGTGATAAGTGCACAGGCTCCTGTAAACAACCCGGCAACAGGGCAAGAACAGAGCCAGCACAACCAGCAGCAGGGTGGGGCTGATCGGTCACATCCCATTAATATTATCTAGTAGTGTTAGTGCGTCTGCTGGTATGTAATGGCTGCACCCCGGCAGAAGGCTACCACCACAAAAATTGTGGAGACCCAGATGGAAGTCCCATGCTCATGCAGAAGGAAGACTGCAGCCAAAAAGAATGTGGAGACCCAGACTGAGGTCCCATGCATGCTTGAAAGGATAGCTGATGCTAAGATAAGTGTGGAGACTCAGGCTGAGGTCCCAATACAAGATGCTAATATGCAGGTCTCTGGCTGTCACGAATGCCAGAGCCTGGCCTTTGCAGTGCTGGGAGATGGAGACACCATTTGTATAAGATGTGACCAGCTAAATGACTTACTCAGCCTTGTGGTCGACCTGAAGGAGGAGGTGGAAAGACTGAGGACCATAAAGGAGTGAGAGGGAGATTGATTGGTGGTGCGAGTCCCTATCAGCCCTGAGATCTTGGCACACAGCTGAGGCTCCACGTGGAGCACATCACGCCCTGCTGCCTTGCAAACAGGTGGGAGAGGAGATCCAGCAGGCAGACGGTGCCCCCTGTCCTCTCCTCCCCTTAGCAACAATTTGAGGAGAAGTGGAAACAGATACTGGCTCGGTGAAGTGGGCATCCCACATCCCAACCATCCTTGGCTCCCCAAGTGCCTCTCCGCAATAGGTTTGAGGCCCTGGAACTCAAAGGAGAGGTGAGTGAGAGTGTGGAGAGAGGTCCACCCATGAGGTTGCCTTGGGTGAAGTGGTTGACCCCATGCCTCTAGATTGCCTCCACTCAGAATGACAGAAGGATGGTTGTTGTAGGCGACTCCCTGCTGAGAGGAATGGAAGGCCCTATATGTCGGCCTGATCCTACCCATGGGGAGGTGTGCTGCCTCCCTGGGGCATGGGTCAGGGAAATTTCTAGGAAACTTGCTGGACTGATTTGCCCTTCTGATTATTAGCCCTTATTGATAGTTCAGGCTGGCAGTGACAAAGTTGCTGAGAAAAGCCCCAGGACTATCAAGAAAGACTTCAGGGGACTGGGGTGGGTAGCTGATGGAGTGGGCATGCAAGTGTTTTTTTCTTCTATACCTTCAGTGACAGGGCAGGATACTGAGAGCATCTGAAAAACCCACCTCATAAATAAATGGCTTAGAAGTTGGTGCAAACACAAGAAATTTAGTTTTTTGACCACGGTGTAATTTACTAAACACCTGGCATGATAGCTGCAGATGGAAGTAGCCTGTCTCTGAGGGGGAGGAGGATCTTAGCCAAGGAACTGTCGGGACTCATTGAAAGGTGTGAAGGGGGAAGGGACAAAACGAGGGCTGCTGGGATTGAGCGGGTTTGAGAACTCGTACCAAATTTGATGAGCGAAGACAGTGGAGTACAAAGGGATGGACTGGCGCAGGGGGATGCTGGGGATGCTGCTGTTCTAGAGGATCCTAGATCCTCTGTAAAGGCGGTGAGATGGAAAGCCCAGCTGAAGTCCCTTTATATCAATGCACACAGCCTGGGAAATAAGCAGGATAAGCTGGAAACCGTGATGCACTTGGAAAGTTATGACCTTGTTGCTATCACGGAAACATGGTGGGATGACTACCATAACTGGAATACTACCACTGAGGGATATCGGCTCTTTAGAAGGGATAGGCGAGGTGGAAAGGATGGGGGAATTGCCCTCTCAGAGAGTGGGTAGATGGGGAGGAGTTCCCTCTGAGAAAGAGTCAGGAACAGGTTGAGAGCCTGTGGGTTAGAATTAGGGATGGGATTAACAAAGGCCAGCTGGTGATAGGTGTATACTACAGGCCTCCTGATCAAGGGGAGACTGTTGAAGAGGCCTTCTTGCTTCAGATGCAGGAGGCGTCTTCAACCATCTGGATATCTGTTGGAAAGACCACACAGTGAGCTGCAAGAGGTCCAGGAGGCTCCTGGAATCCATTGATGATAACTTTCTGGTCCAGGTATTGGACAGACTGACCAAAGGTGAAGCGTTGCTGGACCTGCTCCTCACCAATGCAGAGGAGATCATTAAAGGCGTTAAGGTTGGAGGCAGCCTGGGCTGCAGTGACCATGTCCTGGTCGAGTTCGTGATCTTGAGGGCTGTGGGCCTGGCAAAGAGTGGCGTCAGGACCCTGGACTTTGGAAGAGTGAACTTTAAGCTGTTCAATGAACTGTTGACCAAGATCCCCTGGGATGCTGTCTTTAAAAACAAAGATGTTGGGGAGAACTGGCTACTCTTCAAGGATGCCTTCCTGAGAGCACAAGAGCTCTCCGTCCCGCTAAGAAAGCGGGCAGAAGAGGTAGGAAACTGGCATAGCTTGACAAGAACCTGATGAGCACATTGAGGGTAAGGAAGGGTGCGTACATGCTCTGGAAACAAGGGCGTGTCACCTAGGAAGAACACAGAGATGTCATGGTTTTATGTTTTTTTTTTTTGGTTTTCAGTATTCCACATCAAAACATCATGTACTGGAATTAAAGTGTTAATGCTCCAATTCTACGTACCTATCCCTATACATTACGGAAGTCATGGGATCTGACCCTTCCGGGTGGGGTGGTCTCTTACTGCCTAGCAGTGGGTGCTGGAGGGTGCTTTCCTAAATGTTCCAAGCTTTTCAGGTTTGACTCGGTCTCAGGAACTCTCTCTCCTATCTTATTTGATTTATTAGTCTCAGTTTCAATTAGATTGTATTATATTGTGTTATCTTGCATTCCGATATCATAGTTAGTAAAATAATTTTTCCTCCATAGATTGTTGCTGCTGTTTTTTTTCCTCCCTTCCTTCCTTCCCATTTTGTGGGGCCATGCGGGGGGTGGGGAGGGCAGGGGCCTACTGCCCCCTGTCACGGGCATAAATTGATCTAGTTAACTCCGTGACAGATTTTGGTGGAGGATGCGGGCATAGCTGCTTTTTAGATCTTAGAATGAATCTCTCTCTCTACTCTTAGAGAACTTTGTTAGGGAGCATTATCAGTAGTTCAGGTTTTTGTGCTGGGAAACTTGACCTTGAATGACCAGGCATACTGCCAGTATTCTGGGATATTTGTAAACTTTGAGCACTGCTTAGTCTGGGTAGTGCCTTTTTTTTTTTTTTTTTTCTTTCCCCCTCTCTTGTTATCTTCAATTCATTAACCCCTTTTTAGCAGATACCAGTGGGAGTGCTGAGTAAGGGATTAAAAGCTATGTTGTTACTCGCGACCTACTGGCCAATCATCAATGTCATAATTACTTGTTGTGGAACTATGTTCATATATAACCACATGAGGGCACTGACGGAGACACCTGTATGGTACCTATATTGGTACCTATATGCAATGTGGTATGATATGAATTTTGACACTTGCATCCCAGATGGAATGGCTAATTTCACAAGCAACTACATCCCAAATGGAATAGCTAATTTTACAAACCACAAGATGTTCAAACCAGTTTCCAGGCTTTCCTCTCGGTTTATCAGACGTTTTTCCAATACTGAGTTAATTCTCATGTTCGTGGGCGTATCCCTGTTCATATCAATCTCCCTGAATGTATTCCTATACAGGAATAGTAAGCAGAAGGAGTCTCCTCCAAAACCAGAGAATGCTGACTGGCAGGGAATATGGAGAGGTTTAGGAAAAATCTTAGAAGCATGGGGACCTGCAGTGTCATGGGATTTCACTCTTGAACACCTGTGGGATCCCAAGAAGCTTAGCCAGTATTTGAGTCAGGGATGGTATGGCTTACATAAATCTAAGGAGGGACAATGTATTTGGGGTTTGGCTTGTGCTTACCGTGCCCTATATAATACTGTTCTGGAGAGAGAGAGTTTCTGAGCTGAGGTTCAAGCCAAAGGGGAGAATCTCCAAGTCAAATCTGATCAATTACAGGAGACACCAGTAACCATATCAGTTGCCCCTGCGGAAGGCGAGAAATGGAAATGAGTGTCCTCACATCTAGAACGGAAAAAAGAAGAAGACGAGGAGGAGGTGGAGGAAGATCCAAGTGAGGGGCCCTCCTCGGAACCACCATCATCAGGAAAGGCAAAAGGGAAAACTAAGAGACATGCAGAAGAGAGCGATGAAGAGGAAGTCTCTATTACTACTCGTCGGCCTCTGAAGATGACTGAAATCCAAGGCTCAAGAAAGGAGTTTACACGGCGCCCAGATGAAACTCTCGTTTATTGGTTGCTTCGCTGTTGGGACAGCGGGGCCAGTAGCTTGTCTCTAGATGGTAATGAAGCTCGCCAACTAGGAGCCATTGCCAGAGATCCAGCTGTTGACAGAGGAATTAGTTGATGTCT
Source organism: Phasianus colchicus (assembly GCF_987193195.1). Classification (NCBI taxonomy): domain Eukaryota; kingdom Metazoa; phylum Chordata; class Aves; order Galliformes; family Phasianidae; genus Phasianus; species Phasianus colchicus. Next base: position 159,510,253 of record NC_143436.1, read on the forward strand.
GGATGGGGCTGCCACTCTCTGGGAACGAGTGTTAATAGCCATGAAGGAAAGATGGCTTGAAGCCTGTGATGAAAAGGTGGGATACAGTTGAAAAGTGTATCCAGTATTTGAGGGAAACAGCCGTGGTGGAAATGTTGTATGACCCGAACTTTGTTCTTAATGACCCACGCCAAGACCACAACCCTGAGAGAGTGAGGACGACACCTGAAATATGGCAGAAACTCACAACAACAGCACCAGACAGATACATTGCTACATTAATGGCAGCGTTTGACAGATACCAGGACCAACAGAGAAGACCCTTAGTTTTTGAATTGATTCTTATGCTCCAAAGCTATGAACAGTAGCTACCCCCAAGTCATGCTTCCATTTCCACCATCTCACAAATAATGGACCAACTGAATGAAATGCAAGAGCAAGTGTCTTTACTGATTAATCATGACAAACCTGTAGTAGTATCAGAAACGCTTGATGAAGATCAGAATAATCAAAAGAGTCTAATGAAGAAGCTGATCAAACTAATGAGAATCCAACTAATTTAAGACGATGAACCCTCCTTCTCACGTGCACCATCAAAAATCTCAGCTGTTAGAGGCAAACGCTTTCCAGCTCCAGTAAGGAATTCTAAATCGTGAATTGCCCTGTGGCGTTACTTACATGACCATGGAGAATACATGAGGAAGTGGCATGACCAAGCTACTCCTGTACTATGAGCACGAGTGAGAGAATTACAAAGCAGATCAACCACCAGTGCAGTTGCTTCAGTTACCACAGGTAACTAAATATGCAACAGAACTTCACAGCACATGGGAATTCTTACACTCATTTTGAAATATAACTGAATGTAGCAGATGGGAAAATGTTTCACTGTAATGTTCACATGCATTTTATATTTGGTTCCCAAACTTTTTGACTGATTGTCATACAATAGTATAAATAATAAGGCTGACAGTGACAGAAGTTTCTCATGGTTAGTTTCAGGGAATTAACTCCTCTAGCGATTAACTGAGTCAAAGACTGAAAGGGCAGGGATTATTTTGCATTAATACAAGGATTTAAACATGATTAATCAACTTTAAACAAACAACAACAAAAAAAATGTCCTTTAAATGACAGAACTTCAAAAGGGCTATGTTATGTGGAAAGGAAATGGAAAAACAAAAGGAAAAAGGAAAAAGGAAAAAGGAAAAAGGAAAAAGGAAAGGAAAGGAAAGGAAAGGAAAGGAAAGGAAAGGAAAGGAAAGGAAAGGAAAGGAAAAATGAAAGAGAAGAAAAGAGAAAAAGAAAAGAGAAGAGGAAGGAAAAAAAGGGAAAAAAAAAAAAAAAAAAAAAGAAAGAAAGAAAGAAAAAAGGAAAGGAAAGAAGAAAAAAAGCCCATGAATCTTGAATAGCATCAGGGTTCTGAGTGCATCACCAGACCTCACTGTTCCTGATCAGATCTCCTGGGGCTTACTTAACTCTATCTAAAATCCAGAAATCCACGTCAACCTCCAAGGTTGTCAACCCCTGTCCCAGTAGTCACGGCAGGGCTGGTGTCCATGTGCCCACAGCTCTGTCGTGCCCTGCCACCTGCTGGTCTACAATCTGGCCCAGCCACAGTCCATCCCAGGCCACCTTCAGTGAGGTGGCTGGTACTCGGGGCTGGGCCTGTCCTGGTTAAGGTGATGCAACAGAGTCATGCTGCTAGACCCTGCCCTGATGGACCCTGGGGGATCCCCAGGTTACAGTCTTCAGGAATCCTTTGGCCCCTCACAGTCCTAAGAAGGGCTAAAACATGATTCCATCTCTATTCTGGGACTGAGCAGAACTGAAGATGAAATGGGTCTTATTAGCATAAGATTTAATAATTGATTTTTAATATCCAATAAAATATAGTTTACTGAAAGTATAATTTGAGTGGATAAGCCTTATGCATCTTCTACTTTCATGACTAAATATCCAAAGATTTCTAAAATGTTTTTCTGAGTCATTAGAGATTATGAGATATCTGGATCCTGTATCCAAGTTTCATGCTATTCGAAGGTCATGCAAAAGCTAACTAAATGGATCAACATTTAAAGATAGCTGGCTGCAACAGAAGTTCAGGCTCCAAGACTCTTTTAACACACTGATCGATAGCAGTGATGCAGACCAAGTCATACTGACTACTGTAGTGCAAGAGCAAATCCCATTATCCATTTTGTTACTTGATGTTTCCCCTCTAAAATCCATATATATATATATATGGATTTTATATATATATAAATGAGTATGAGTATATGTATACATGTATATACAAATATATTTATCTATGTCTATATCTATGCATTGACATATAATAGCCTAATATATGTACTGATATCATAGAATCACAGAATGGCCTGGATTGAAAAGCACCATAATGATCACTGAATTTCAAACCCCCTGCTATGTGCAGGGTCACCAACCAATAGACCAGGCTACCCAGAGCCACATCCAGCTTGGCCCTGAATGCCTCCGGTGATGAGGCATCCACAATCTCCTTGGGCAACCTGTTCTGTGTGTCACCACCCTCTGAGTTAAAAACTTCCTCCTAATATCTAACCTAAACTTCCCCTGTCTCAGTTTAAAACCATTCCCCCTTGTCCTATCACTATCCACCGTCGTAAACAGCTGTTCCTCCTCCTGTTTATCCTCTCCTTCAAGTACTGGAAGGCCATAATGAGGTCTCCCTGGAGCCTTCTCTTCTCCAAGCTCAACAAGCTCAGTTCCTTCAACCTTTCTTAGGAGAGGTGCTCTAGCCTTCTGATCATCTTAGTGGCCCTCCTATGGACCCATTCCAAGAGCTCCATGTCCTTCCTGTACTGGGGGCCCAAAGCCTGGATGCAGTACTCCAGATGGGGCTTCACAAGAGCCAAGTAGAGGGGGATAATCTCTTTCCTCTCCCTGCTGGCCACCCCTTTTTTAATGCAGCTTAGAACACGGTTGGCCTTCCCGGCTACAAGCACACACACTGCTGGCTCATGTCCAGTTTCTCATCTCCCAGGACCCCCAAATCCTTCTCTGCAGAGCTGCTCTCCAGGAGATCTTCCCCTTCTTTGTATAAATACCTGAGATTGCCCTGACCCAAGCACCCTGCACTTGATCTTGTTGAACCTCATTAGGTTCTCATGGGCCCACTTCTCCAGCCTGTCCAGGTCCCTCCAAACAGCCTCCATTCCTTCCAATGTATCAACTGCACCGCTCGGTTTGGTGTCATCTGCAGGTGCCATTTTGCTGAGGATGCACTCAATGCCATCGCTTATGTCGTTGATAAAGATGTGAAGTCCCAAGACTGAGCCCTGGGGGACACCACTTCTGATCAGCCTCCACCCTGGCACAGAAGCTTTAATCTACAACCCTATGACTGCGTCCAGCCAGCCAGTTCCTAATCCATCAAACAATCCAACCTTCAAATCCACACCTCTCCAATTTAGAGAAAAGGATGTGTTGAGGGACCATGTCAAAGGCCTTGCAGAAGTCCAGGAAGATGGCATCCACTGCCTTTCCCTCGTCCACCGAAGCCATTATTCCATCATAGAAGGCCACAAGATTGGTCAGACAAGATCTGCCTTTGGTGAAGCCATGCTGGCTGTCTCGAATCACCTCTTTATCTTGTATGTGCCTTAACATAGCTTCTAGGAAGATCTGGTTCATGATCTTCCTAGGCACAGAGGTGAGGCTCACTGGACTGTAGTTTCTGATGTCTTCCTTTCTCCTTTTCTGAAAAATGGGAGTAATGTTTCCCTTTTTCCAGTCATCAGGGACTTCACCAGACAGCCATGATTTTTCAAGTATGATGGAGAGCGGCTCAGCAACCACATCAGCCATCTCTCTCAGAACCCTGGGATGCATATCATCTGGCCCCATGGACTTAAACATGTTCAGTTTTGGGAGGAGGACTTGGACTCTGTTCCACCAGTGGTACGGAAACCACTCCCACACTCTCACCTAGAGGCTCGTGGTCCTGGCAGACATGGGAAGCCTGACTACCCGTGAAGACTTAGGCAAAGCACTCTTTGAGTACCTCAGCTTTTTCTATGTCTGAGGAAGCCAACTCCCCATTATCTTTCATCAGAGGGGGAACACTCTCCTTGGCCTGTCTCCTCCTGCCTATGCACCTGTAGAGCCCCTTCTTTTTATCTTTCACATCCCTTGCCAAGTTCAGCTCCATCTGTGCCTTGACTTTCCTAATCCTATCTCTACACACACAGACATACAATAGCCTATATCTATGTATTGTTTCTATACAGTAAATTGGTTTTATTCTGTTTAGGAGATTGCTTTTTTATTTATACCTAGATATATACATATCTAAATGTAACAATAATTAAAATTATTCTGTATGGAGTAATATTCATTTAGAAAGATACTTGATGCACTTGAAACTGCTATAAAGGCCTATTTTTCCTTGCAGCTTTTAGGAGAAAAGATGTGCACTGAATTCTGATGTTAGACATGGGTGTTACTTAGACTTAATTTTATTTTGATTAGACAATTGCATTACTTAAAAAGTGAGAATGATTCACTATCTTCATTTCTATATTGACTTTTTACTGTGTTTATTATTTTGTAGTTAAGCAGGGAATTTCAATCATCAGGATATCTGCTGGGAAAACAACATGATGAGCTGTAAGAAATCCAGGAGACTCCTGGAAGCTGTTGAGGATAAATTCCTGATCTAGGAATTGGACTAACCAACCAGTGGTGATGCATTAATTGGTGCTCACCACTGAGGAGAAGACCATTAGTGAAGTTAAGATTGGAGGCAGTCTAGGCTATTGTGACCATACCCTAGTTGAGTTTGTGATCTCAAGAAAAATGATTCTGGCAAAAAGTGGAGTCAGGACCCTGAACTTCAGGAAAGCGAACTTCAGACTATTTAAGGAATTCTTGGATGAGATCCAAGGAATCTGGAAACTAGGAATCCTAGGACTAGGAAACTGTCCTTAGGGACATAGGAATGGAAAAGAACTGTCAGCTCTTTAACTATAGCCTTCTGAAAGAACAAGAGCTCTCCATCCCCCAACATAAGAAGTCAAGCAGAAGAGGTATAAAGACTGTATGTCTCACAAATGTTCCTGCTGGTCAAACTGAGGGATAAGAAGGAAATATACTGGCAGTGGAATCAGGAATGAGTGTCCTGGGAAGAATACTGGGATTCTGTCTGGACATAAAGAGAAGGGGTCAAGAAAACCAAAGCATAGATGAAACTGAACTTTGCAAAGGGTGTGAAAAATAACAAGAAGGGATTCTATGGTTATTCAGAGGGATGTGAGATCCTGGAACAGCTTGTTCAGAGAAGTTGTGGATGCTTCATCTCTGGGGTCATTCAAGGTCAGGTTGGATGGGATCCTGGGCAGCTTGATCTAGTGGCTGGCAACCCTGCCCATGGCAGGGGTATTTGAACTAGGTGATCATTAAAATCCCTTCCAACCCAAGCCATTCTATGCAGATTCTTTGAGGAGGTGGCTAACAAATTTATGATAACAGGAACACTTGAAAATCCCAAACTCTCATTTCCTGGAGACTGATTACAATTATGTAATGAGGAACCTTCAGTATAGTAAGAAAACACCGATGGGTATAGAAATACATAAATCTAAGATATCAAGAATGTTAAGATGTTGTTGGGAGGTTGTAGAGTCTCTCCTCAGATATCTTCAAAAGATGACTCAATATGGTCCTGGGAAACCTGCTCTTGGTTTGAGCAGCCTGGGGTGAGCAGAGGGATTGTACCAGATGATGCCCCGAGGTCCCTTCCAACCTTAACCATTCTGTGATTCTGTAATTAAAGTCACAAGCTGAATAAGTTTTTTTACACAATACCTTGCCAAATATTTTAGAAATGTAAACGATCCTCTGACACTAAAGCCAAAATTTTCTTAAAATATAAGCATTTGCAAAATCCTGGTATTAGTATTTAAACAACGTTTCATATGAAGTGAATAAACAGTACTTCTGAATGGGAAAGTTTTGGGACAAAGGGCTTGTTTCATATTTTCTTTCTATAGTTCTGGTCCATTAATTTATTCTGAATAGACTACTATCCTAGATTTTTTTGTTCTCTTTCCTACCCTCTTTTTCTAAAGTACAAGCATCAACCTCTTATTCTCAATTAATGTGTATTTTTTTTGCATTTTCTTTTCACTTTAGTAGTAAGATAGATTCATTTAAGATTACTGTTTTGAAATACATAGTACAAACATTTGAAATAAAACATAAATTATTCATAAGCCTTAGAAAATCACACGTTTTCAGAACAATGTTTAAGTTGAAAGCTACACAACTAATTTTTTATTCTTCAAGGAGAATATTGAAAAATGCAGGACAGTTTTACCAAAGTTGCTTATGTATTAGACTTATTTGCCTAAGTAACAACAATGGGAAAAATGTTGTCTTCATTTTTTTGTTTGCTTGTTTTTGAATTTAAAATGCGTATTTTAAAATATTTCCACAATATCACTTAGCATCAAATATTTTCACAATCAAAGTCATATTTTAGAGTGTACATACAGCCAGAAATTTCAGATTTTCAAACATAATGAGGGTCAATACATAGTTTGATCAAGAGCTCCAGTTACACATTGAAATAGCAAACTTATAGTTAGCATTGATCAGTTTATACATAGTACACATATTACGAGGAAACCAACAACTCTTTTGATCATTTTTCTATAGCATTTTTCTGTTTATTTTAACTATATGCAAGTTTATTTCTGTTGTTTTTGCTTGTTCATTTGTTTTCACTAGAATGCCCTTTTTTTTTTTTTTTTTTTAACCAATAATTCAGGTCAAATGGACACTCATTATAAAAATTAGTAATACTTTTTCCACTTTGTGTAAATATGCTCTTAAAAATGTTGAACATAATACAAAGTTGTGAAAAAAATGGTTTTATTTCAGTTCCAAGTTTATTTCACCTGCTTAATAATAAACTTGGTACCTAAGTTATTTTATTCTACCTAACTATAGACAGCCTAGTAATGTGTTGTTCTGAATGTGTGCAGTAAGCAGTGTACATTTGTTACTGATAACAGCTACAACTGTTTCCCTTTTGTACCATATTTTTTTATTTATCTAAATGGCTAGAAAAAGTCTCTGTATCTGCTTTGAAGAAAAATAGAGAAAGTAGACAAATGTCTAAAGCAATAGAAAACCAATTATATTTAAATCTTCACTATAAATATTTAAACAAAATTAGCATCCCTTTGCCAATTCTGAAAAGGTACCAAAGATAAATGGACTTGAAGTGCAAAAAGCACTCAGCAATTGAACCAGTGCCATCAAAATTTTATAAGGTAAACATATTTCTTAATCTTGACTGTATCAGCAGACAATTTATTGCTGTTAATGACTATTAAGTTGAAGAGCACAAAATGAGAAACTACTATATACCATAAAGGATTTTTTTTTTTTTTTTTTTACTTTTGCTATTTGTAAATGTTGGTCTGTCTTTGAGTGTTTCATCTTACCACCAGTTAGTTCTAAATGTCAAAATTCACTTTGGTCACTATTTCTAAAACATTTTGCATACTTCTCATTATCATAGAGACATAGAAGTTTGGGCTGGAAGGGACTTTTAAGAACATCTAGTTCCAATTCCCCTATTATAGGCAGGAAATAACCTTCCTCTAGAACAGGTTGTTCAAAACCCCATCCTGGCTTTGAATGCTTCCAGAGAGAGAGCATTCACAACCTTGCTGGGCAACCTGTTCCACTGTCTCACCACCCTCACAGTGAATAATTTCTTCCTATTATCTAGTCTAAATCTACCCTCTTCCAGTTTAAGACCATTTCACAGAATCACAGAATCACAGCATCACAGAATCACAGAATTGTAGGGGTTGGAAGGGACCTCCAGAGATCACCGAGTCCAACCCCCCTGATAAAGCAGGTTCCCTACACCAGGTCGCACAAGTAGGCATCCAGGTAGGTCTTGAATATCTCCAGAGAAGGAGACTCCACAACCTCCCAGGGCAGCCTGTTCCAGTGCTCCGTCACCCTCACTGTAGTTTTTGCACACATTTGTGCGGGACTTCCTATGCTCCAGTTTTCAGCTGTTTCCCCTTGTCCTGTCCCCATATACTGCTGAAAACAGTCTGGCCTCGCCACTCTGCCCCCCACACCTTAGATATTTATAGATCTGGATCAGGTCTCCTCTCAGTCTTCTCTTCTCAAGGCTAAACAGACCCAGCTCACTCAGCCTTTCCTCATAGGAGAGATGCTCCAGGCCCTTCACCATCTTTGTGGCCCTCCGCTGGACTCTTTCCAAGAGATCCCTGTCTTTTATGTCCTGGGGAGCCCAGAACTGGACATTTCCTCTCATCCTGTTTTTACCTGCCCGTATAAAAAGTACAAGTCTTTTTTGTTATTATTATTTTTATTATTTTTCCTATACAGAATCACATCTAGATCCAGATATTTTGATATCTTGGCAACAATAGCAACAGTTCAATGTTTCTAGCAAAATACTTCATTAACATAGGCTTTTTGGGAAATCGTATATAGGCACAAATATGATCTTAGCTATTTTAGAAATATTCTCTTTATCTGCAGACTCAATATCTGCAGCAATGGAAAGTGTCTTTCTGTAAGTGTCGTAAACACTTGAACATAATTTAAAAGTTTACAAGTATAGTGTTCCAGTGTAGTCAAAGTTATTGTTAAATTTAAGCCTGCACAACGAAAGCTTTCTGAAAAGTATGAGTGGCAAATGAAACAAAATAAGTAAATAATAATCCAATGATAATAAGATAAACGAAGCATTAAACATGAAATATTTCATGGGTTAGGATAAGTTTACTTGTGCTGCTTATATGGGATAAATAAATAAATAAATAGAAAACTGCATTTTTCTTCCTGAGAGGTACTACAGAAGAACAAGTGAAGGATAAAGTATTCATGCTGTAGGAGCCACATACTGTGGCAAGGCACAGAGAATTCATAATTGCTTGAAGTAAGAAGCAGGCTAAAACAGTTAAAAAGCATGGCTTTATCTATTTAGCTGATGTTTTTCTGCCTTCTTCAAGCTATCTTAATTTTCTTTTAGTACATAAAAAACTACCGACACTCCATTTCATGTTGCATTTGTAAATGAGTGCTTTAAGTTCAGAAGAAAGCAGTTATTTGTTAGTAAAAACCTCATTCAGCTGTCAGGAGAGGGTTATCCTAAGAGTACCTAATAAAATAATATTAGAGCTTCTATTTGTAAAGTAAGATTGAATCAGGCACAATAATTAGCAATCAAGAACTCATTATCTTTTCAAAAGTTTAGAAATGGGTTTAGAGAGAAAAAAAATCTAAGTACTCTATAAACCAAAGATAAAATATGCAGGCTACTGAGATTAAAGATTTTCCCATAATCTATTAGTGTTTTGGCACTTCAAATTATTTATTAAGGAGATGATAATAAAGAGTGAAGTTGTCTTGTGTAATTACAGCATATTACACAAGCACATATTATTAAAAACAAACACCTAATTCATTTGCATTATCTTAGGTAACAGGTTTCTTATTACTAGTTATTTATATTCATTAGTTTAGATACCAAAATATTTTTAGCTAACCCAGAAAAGGTGACATGGTTTTGTTGCTGTTGTTGACAGGTAGGATTCACATTACTTAGCATTTGCCTGTAATAGAGATATAAGCTCCTGTCATCCTGCTTTATAATAAAAAAGTATCATTCAACATTTTCTGAACAGCTCTTTAAAGAAAAGAACTATTATGCTTTTTGATTTCCTTATTCTGTCCATACACCATACAAAAACACTACTTCATCATATTCAAGTTTCTCTATATTACGTATTTTAATCTAGCTAGATTAATCTTATAACTAATAGTTTGAGGTCCCTTCCTACTGCTTTCTTCTTGCTACAGTGTTTTAAGTTAATGTTTGCTGGGAAATCTTTTCCTTATGTCTTGGCATATGATAATGTTTATCTCTCTATTGACTCTTGCAATGAAGTTGAAATTCATTCAAATCCTAAAGATTCTCAAATCTAATCAAGGATGAAGTTAGATTTAGGTTTTCACAGAATTGGCCAGTTGGATTTACCTCAAATCATTTTGAACAACTGATTAACCTGAAAATGAAAACAAACGTATTAAGTGTGTATACATTATTAATCACAATGTTGGAAGCTGTTGTATTTTGTGTACCAGCTGACAGTCAAATACCACTGCCAATCTCTCCTTCCCATGCCTCTAAAGAAAATGTGATGAAAAAAGGCTCTAGGGTTGAGATCACTTGCCAAATAATGTCATGGGTAAAACAGACTCAGCTTGGGTAATATTAATGTGATTTTTGCCTACTGAAAACAGACTAGAGCAGTGAGAACCAAGAGCAAATTTAAAACACCTTCCAACCACCCATCTTCTACTACCTCCCGTGAGCAGTGCAGACAGGGAATGGGAGTTGAGATCAGTCCATAACACTTCATCACTTGCTACTACTTCATCCTCACTCTCTTCCCCTGCTCCAGTATGGTTTGCAGTTCTTCCCAACTGATCCTGTGTAGGCTTTCCACAGACTGAAGTTCTCCAAGCACTACTGCAACCTGACTCTATACCACAGGCCCCATCCTTTGGGAGAGCACTGTTCCCACATAGATCCCCATGGATAGTAGCTCCTGCAGCCCTCCTGCCCCACTGTGGTCTTCTCTCCACAAGCTGTAGCTCCAGCCCAGGGCCTTCTCCTGCTGGGGGCTCTCCACAGGCCTGGATATTTTCTCTGACATGACGCACCATGAGCTGCAAGAGGACTGTACTCTGGTGGCTGAAGCACCTCCTCCCCTCCCTCTTGGTGTCTGCTAGGTTGTTTCTGTCTATTTTTCGGAATTCTCTCTCCCAGTTTCTCTTGTATAGCATTTTTCCCTTTTCTTAAATTTGCTCTCACAGAAGCACAACCAGCAGCACTCATTGGTCCCGCTCTGGCCAGCAGCAAGTCCCTTTTGCAGACACTTGTGACTGGCTCTTACCTAAACTGATGACGATTCTTTTCTGTTCTTACAGAAGCAACAACCGTGGGCTTCCCACCCCTAACACTATACCAAACAAACCTTACCCCAATACTAAAATCTTTCCTTAAACACCTATGGTATCTCATTTAATGGGCTACTCCAGGGAGAAAGAGATTTATCAGCATGTGAAAAAGTCTAAAAATAGCAAGGTAGAATGAAAAAAATCTTCCAGATTAGAAAAATCATTACTCAGTTTGGATAGAATGAAACTGTGATACGTCTTTCAAATTCAATTTTTTAAAAATCAATCACATTTTTAATACAGTTAATTTTAATCCAAATGAAATTAATCAAAAATATGTTAGAGCTTGATCAAAACCAAAATGCTTTGAGTTCACTGAATTTTCTTGTCCCCTTGGTAAAGTTTATGTTATTTTCTAATCAGTAAAATTGAATTTTAGAAGGAAAAATATTGACTTGAAGCAAGGTATAGTATGTTTTTATATTCAACATTTTAGATCAGAAAAAAAAGTTTGTCTTTTTCTCCATAATTATGAATAGTTTCATTCTTCCAAAACAGCCAGGTTCCAATTATTTATTATTCATGAAGATATTTTTACTGAGCAGTATTTCTGTGTTAATTCCAGAACAGAACAGGAATATACTTGAAACTGTAAGCTTTTTTAACACAAGATGATTTTTATCTCTGATAGCTCTGCCGTTTACCCATAAAATCTTATCAGTTTTCTGATGTTATGAGACAAATATCTTACTCCATAGTCCTGTTCAGTGCAGTTGGACACTGCTCATATTCTTAAAAATAATTTATTTCCTAATATTTTTCTTTGAATGTATTATTGCTCTCTGCATCATTTTCTCTCATCACTTTTGTGATGCATGATACAAATTTGTTTTCAGTGCTTTTAATTCTTTAAAATTATTCTTGAATCACATGCTGTCTATTATCAAGATTTCACCATCTCTCTCTAGTTTGCTGAAGATGTCCAGCCACCATCATCTACCAGTCAAATTGTAAAGTAAGAATATATGAGATTTTTTTGTTATTTACTGAAACTTAGTAGGAGCTATCTCATTTTCCTCCCTTGAATTTCTATCTAAAGCCTTCCTTTGCCTTAGTGCTTGCAATAAATTTTTCAACATTCAGATAAGAATTCTGGTGATCTGATAACATTGACTTTCATAATGTCATCCTTTATTTTGTACTCCCTTCCCATCTGTTTCCATTTCTGACAGAGGTCAAAGAGTCAATAGTCTTTATTTTGTGCTTATAAAGCAATTTTCATAAGACAATTTTCTTTTAGTAGAATAATGTTTATTTCCAGGAAGTGAAATCTAATCCATTATTAAAGTTTTCATACTCCTTTTACTCTATATTCATTTTTTTTCTTTCTCCACTACTCTTCTGAAATATTATCAGTTGAAGACAAATCAATGTATAGAAATGTTTGTCCATATAGTAAAACTGCAAAATCAAAGATCTTTCTGAATAATATTATTCATTTCATCTAGTAAATATGTTGGCTGCTCTGTAACTAATACCTTCTATTTATTTCAATAGAAAATATAATATATACAAAGAGCACAACAACTTTATTTGCCATCCACTGTTTGATTTTCATAAACGTTCAGAAATGTCAGTGGGTGAAATATTTTTTCTGCATGGAGGGATTCAGTGGCATACCTTTGGTTCATATACACTTCTATGTCCAATGCCATTTTGTCAGATTGTCTCTCTGCTACCATGTGTCACATAGCAACAAAATTTAACAGAATACTGTTATGAAAGTTCAACCTCTCCGAGCATATTGTGGTGGTGGGTTTCAGCAGTGGCAAAAGTGAGAGTGGGTCATGTCATCTTGCATCAGTTTTCACAAGTATGGGATGCAGGCTCTTGTTCATCACTGGCAAAAACGCATTACTAATAGTTATGACTATGAAAAAAACAAACAAACAAAAAAATCTGATCTGTAGATGAGAATTTGCTCTATCAAATAGTTTCATTATATTGGAAAAAATTAGGAGGCATTACTTTCAGAGTAACATATGTATGTAGCTTTCTATAAATGAACAGCATGAAGAGTTATCAGATTGTAATAAATAAAATATGAAAATTTGAAAGCACTCTGCTTGAAGATATAAATTAATTTACGGATTTTTTTTAAAAAAAGGGAAAGAGAAAATGGCATTAACATTAGAACAAATAAAACTCATTACAATAATTTTAGATGGCTTGATGAATGAATCACCTTATCACACCTATTTTCAGTGACTAAATATCGGTTGTCTTGTCTACACTAACTGCTTAGAATATTCTTCCAGTAAACAGAGTGAGACAAGTATTTTAAAATATGGCTCAAGACAGCTATCTCAGAAACCGAAATTAAAGTCACCATCAATTAAAAATTGGTCTGAAGAACGCGGTAATTTTAGAAGCAGCACTTTAAGCCCGTGATACTTATAACTAAATGATATTATAACAAAGGTGAAATCTGTTCAGTGAAGAACCTGATTCAGAATTGCATTCAGTACTAGAAACTAGTACTGCTAAATTACAGGATATTAATGCACATTACAATCAGATTATTAGCAGTTGAACTTTAAATCTACACCAGTGCAAGTCAAATATGCTAATAATGAAAATGGAGCAATATACACATTCTAAAGGACATAATAAAATAAAAGTTTGAACAGATATTCTGAAGTATTTTTAAAATGTTACAAAAGATTAAAGTGTTATAAGCACAATACCATTATTTATTCATAACTTTTTTAAAGTTATGTGAAATGTGTTTGCAAAGGGCAGTGTTCTTTTGTGGAGTTACTCCTACCCACAAAGTGTTTATGACTCTGAACAGATGCTGAATGGAAGGGACATGTATTGTTGCCTCCCGTCAGAAAAGATAAAGATACATTACATATATAATAATGTTCTAAATACTTAAGCAGAGCTGACAATAAAAGCTCCAAGGGACAAATCAGTATTAAGGAAAAGGATGAAATTAAGATATTACAAAGACTTCAATAACTAACAATAACAACAATAAATATACCAATAAATAATAATAATGACAATTAGACTACTACTTTTGTGGAAAGAATGCATTACTGAGGTTGTCTTCAGTTTTACTGTCATAAGTGCCTAGATCATGGGACCCATGAAAATTTGCCATCATTCACTCAATTTTCTGTCTTTTTTTCTTCTGAACTTCAGTTTCTCATCTCTTAGAGTACTAAGGCATAAATAACAATAAGAAAAATAATAACAAAATAGTAGGCAAGAAGATTTCCCCTTGATCTGCAAGAAGTAAATAACAAATGTAGTGTATCTGGAAACTGAGAAGTTTCTGTCTTAAAATCTAGATATAATTTCTGAAAATTATTCAGGGAAACTTGTTTTTTAAACTTTCAACTAACATGTAGGAAATTCATCTAGATTTCCAAAATAAAATTGAAATATTGAAATACTCCAAAGGTACCTACAATTCCTGTTTAATCATCATTTCTTAATCTGAGATACCTAACTCCTCCTGAACTATAGATGCTGCAAACACTGACATGTTCATTTATTCAGTTGTTTAAAATCTCAACAAAATGCAGAAATTGATAAAGACCTTTCCCAAAGTTGTTATTATGATATTCTACTTTAATACGTGTGAGAACTTATTAAAAAAATTAAAAAATATATTTTTTTGTTGAAATATACAGGAGTATACCAACAGGACATTTTTATATGAATTGCACGTTCTATCTTGGCATTATCATTTTGTTAAAACAACAACAACAACAACAACAACAACAACAACAACAAAAAGAAAGAAAAAGGAATGAGGCCATAAAAAACATCCTGGTGAGTACAGTAACAAAAATGTTCTGCAAATAAATTGGGTCACAGCAGGAAGGACTCTGTGTGTAAGCAGCAGGCTCTTAAAATTGATCATCTGTCTTACTGAAAGTTAATGGAGCTCTCTCAATATAGAAACAATATAGTCAATCATGCTTCATAGTATAATTAACTACTGATTAAAATTGAAATGAGTTGAAAATATTTCACGGCTGTGGTGGAAAGCCTAGCACAGTTGATGATATTCCTGGTTTTGAAATACCAATGGGAGATGTTGAATGTTTGTATCAAGATACCGTGTACCTAAGGAGAAAAAGGAAAAGAAAAGAAAAGACAAGAAAAGAAAAGACAAGAAAAGAAAAGACAAGACAAGACAAGAAAAGACAAGACAAGAAAAGACAAGACAAGAAAAGACAAGACAAGAAAAGAAAAGAAAAGACAAGAAAAGAAAAGAAAAGAAAAGAAAAGAAAAGAAAAGAAAAGAAAAGAAAAGAAAAGAAAAGAAAAGAAAAGAAAAGAAAAGAAAAGAAAAGAAAGAAAGAAAGAAAAGAAAAGAAAAGAAAAGAAAAGAAAAGAAAAGAAAAGAAAAGAAAAGAAAAGAAAAGAAAAGAAAAGAAAAGAAAAGAAAAGAAAAGAAAAGAAAAGAAAAGAAAAGAAAGAAAAGAAAGAAAGAAAGAAAGAAAGAAAGAAAGAAAGAAAGAAAGAAAGAAAGAAAGAAAGAAAGAAAGAAAGAAAGAGAAAGAAAGAAAGAAAGAAAGAAAGAAAGAAAGAAAGAAAGAAAGAAAGAAAGAAAGAAAGAAAGAAAGGAAGGAAGGAAGGAAGGAAGGAAGGAAGGAAGGAAGGAAGGAAGGAAGGAAGGAAGGAAGGAAGGAAGGAAGGAAGGAAGGAAGGAAGAAGAAAAAGAAGAAAAAAAAAAGCAAGATAAAGCATTAAATTATTTTTATATTGGTATTAATTTTTTTTTTAAAAATTCTTCCTTCTACATATGTTGATACTGCCAGAATTTCAAATTACAAATTCTATCTCCAGTTGTGCTACTTAGTTATGATGAGTAAATCTAGTCCTTCAAAACTGTTATTCAAGTTATTGAATGTCTACATCCTGATAATTTAGAAACGCAGGTGTCAGCATGTCAGCAGAAAATAAAACATCGGGAAATAATCATGAGCTGTACTTGAATGAATATAGCTAGAGGCAAACAAAAAAAAAAATTCTAAGACAGTAAATGATGTTGGTGATTTTGATGATTTTGATCACATATGCAATAATAGAGTCTGTAAGCATGAAGTGCTACTGAAACATCCAGCAGAAGAAAACTGCAATCAATCCTAACAGTATGTATCATGATGTCATTCCAAACAGATATTTCAGCAAAGTAAACTGGATGAATTCAAAGCTGAAACTGATTACACAAGTTATCACTATATGTTTCTACATAAACTATAGCTGAGTGGTCAAACACTTTTCAGTAGGCTTTGATAATGTTGCTTTAAATTACATAGTGTCTTCAAGATCAACACTTGTCTGAACTATTTTCCAGTGGTAAAGCTTTTATGTTGGTAGCGGTGTCTTGCTGTTATTGTTTTTAAATTTATTTATTTATTTGATTGCTTAAGTAAGATGGGACATTGTTGTGAAGTCTTGAAACAGTAATAACCATTAATAAAGGCACAGATCAAGGAAAATCAACAGACCAGAAAGCAAGAACCTGCAAAAATTTTCTTGATTTCTATGATTAACATTAGAGCTGACAGCAAGTGTATAAGTTAAAAATGCTGTGTTAAGCATTGCAAATTTCTTTAATACAATGAATGAATTTGGACACTAATGACATGCAGAATCAAACTCTATATTCCACGTAAGGTTATAAAGCAGATATGTTTATTGCAGAGGCAGGTGTGAGAGGGACATGTCCTAACTCGCACACCAAGAAAAGCAATGGTTACATATTTAAAGACATAACATATATATATTCATTATGTTCCAAGAAAGTGGCTGGAATTTTGAGAAATTACTAACATATTGTCCCACCCTCTTGAGCATGTGTCCTAAAAATGTGGCGGAGGTCTCTGATTATTGTTGGATGAAGGCTAATAATCTTTCTCCCTTTGAACTTTCAACCTTTTAAGAAGGGGGTAGGGGAACCAGCTCATACCGGTGTTGTGTTCAGCTGAGGCATCTGTTTCACTGTCCTGTCTTCAACAACATCCATTCTTCTTCCTTATTGTTATTTGCCAGCAAGTTTCCACAGACTCTGCATTCTGTTCTTGAGCTTACGTGTATGCAAGCATCTTATACTTCAGCTTGCATCCACTCAAGTTATGTGAAAAGGCTGTTCTCACAATATTGAAAAACTATTCTCATGATTCACTAAGTATAGGATTTCACTTTTGAAGTTAGAGGTAGATTTAAAGTTGACAAAATCTCTTCTGGACTGAGACTTTTTAGATTTAGGGCAGAAAAAAACAAACCACTCGGATGCATGGAAAAGTGCTATGGAGTGCCTTATGTTGAACCTACATATGATTTGAGTGCAGCTTTTTCTCAACAAGGAATTCTGTCCACATTAACCTCAACACATGCTTTCCTGGAAACAGCCACTGTGACATCTTTTGACCATGTCACTTTCATTCAGAGTGTGTACTGGTATAAGAGTATAAATGCAAATTCTTATTCAGAGGCATTGCTAGTAATGAACGGAAAGAATATTAAGCTTTAATCAGGAGTGTTTTTATTTTAATTTCATTAAAGTTTATCTTGTGTTTACTGATAAGAAGCAAAGCTGCAAGATGGGGTTAGAAAACTAATGTAATATGATGCACATGGATCATTATCTTCCTTCATGTGGCAAATAAATCTAACCTAGGTGTGAAAAATCAACACTGCATAGTATATATTTTGGATAGACATGAAAATGTGTGTGTTTCTGAAGCTTACTGAATTTTCTGATATATTATTTCTTGTTATAGAAGTAGTGGCTGATTTGAAGTTCGTGCTGTGTGTGATCCAAATATGCAAAGATATTTAAGTTGTAACAGCAACTAATTACATACATGCATCAGAGCTTTAAGATAATAAGGAAACAATGAGGGGGAAAGCTAATCAACTTTACTCAGTTTATAGTATGAGGCTTTTTTGTAGGGTTAAGGGGAAGTGGATATATTCTAGTATTAGGCACTTTCCTTGTTCATTCATTCCTCCTGGTGGTCTTGATACACATACTCTTGCAAGGACTTAATGGATTTGAAACTCCGCTATCACAACTGTAAGTCAGAACCCATAGAAGATTCCAGATAATGTAAGGAAAAAATAGCTTTCTGAAAGAAGACATGGGAGAGACTTCCTTGCTTATAACTTTCTTTACCTTAACTTCAAAAAGAAAGGAATAGAATAAAATTAAATTCAATTATCATTCCTTTTAATAAATGGCATATTCTTAAAATCTATCGGGGACCTGGTGCTTTTAGGACCACCACAGCCAACTTTGAAATTTCCAGTACAGAACACAGCATCTGAAATTCAAGAAAACAATTTCCTTCCCAACTTTTCTCATTTTCTTTTCATTGTTAACATAAAAATTCTAGGCTGTGAATGAGCAGTTTAAAAGTATACAAAGTTTAGAGTTTCTCTTTATAGACTTGTGATTTATAAGTAAATGTCCTTCTGTAGTACTTGCTGAAACTACAGAGGAATTTTTTTCATTGACTTCACTGAGCAATATTTAGACCTTGGATTTAAATAAAATATAAAAGTGGAAAGATACCATAAAAATGATCCAATGATCTTCACATAACTTGATCCAATAATTTTATTCATGTGAATAAAATTATTTCAGTGTAGAGCAGAGAAATATTTGAAAGCTTTTTCAGAAAACAAAACAAAACAAAACAAAACAAAACAAAACAAAAAAAAACAGTGCTTTTTTTTTTTTTTTTTGTCTTCCTCTTTATTTCCCTCTATATACATAAACACCTTGCATGTGTTCTTTAAGTCTTCACGGATGATCAATGAGACTGATAACTCATTCTCAGATTTTCCCTGAACTACATAACCTAAAATCAGTATGATGACCCTAAATGTATAAATACCAATACATATATTTTTATGACTTCTGTTAATAGTTTCCCCCAAAACATGTGACTCCAGTTATACAGATTTCTACTAAAAACACAATTTAGTTAGTAATTATTCTAAGTTTTGTTTCACCATCCTTGATGAAGTAATTTCTTTTAATTCAATTGAACCCTTATGTGTGTGTGTCTGCATGCATCTGTTTGTTTTTTAAGGTATGAAATCTACATTAGAATTGTTAAAATGGATTAGAAAAAGATTCAGAAGTCTATATCCAGTGAAGGGCCACAAAGATGATAAAGGACATGCAGCACCTCCCTTATGAAGAAAGGCAGAATGAACTGGGTCTGTTCAGCCTTGAAAAAAAAAAGACTAGAAGGGGATCTGATTAATGTTCATGAACATCTTAAATGTGGGAATCAAAGAAACATAGCTAACCTCTTTTCAGCAGTTTGTGGGGACAGGATAAGGGGAAACAGCCGTAAACTGGAGCATAGGAAGTTCTGCACCAATATGCAAAGGAACTTCTTCACAGTAATAGTGACAGACCACTGGAACAGGCTGCCCAGGGGGGTTGTGGATTCTCCTTCTCTGAAGATATTTAAGACTTGCCTGGACGCCTATCTGTGCAGCCTGCTGTAGGGGGCCTGCTTTGCAGGGAGGTTGGACTTAATGATCTCTGGAGGCTGCTTTCAGCTCCTACAGGTCTGTGATTCTGTGATTTTAAGACAACATAGTTTTTTTAAAAAGTCTTTCAAACTGAAACCAAACATAGCATGTAGAACTTTAAAATGTTAGAGACTGTACTGTAAAGAACACAAAGAAAATTGCAGGAGTGTTCTTCTATGAACTGTGAATTACTGAGGAAGTTTCCAGAGGTCTGCTTTTTTACCCTACAGAAAATAACTTGGTGCTAAAAGAGATTCAAAAAAAAATATGCATACTTAAATCCACCTAAAAACAAAGCTACTTTTAAGTTCTAACTATGAATTTACTTGACTTTTCTGAGGTTTTTCAGTAACATATACACACATATTTGGATGAATATAACAGGCAAATTAATTCTACTTAAAATAACTGTAATAACATGGTGAATCTGGACATAGTAGTCTTAGTGAAATCAAATTAGTTGATTAATTACTATTCATTCATAACTGCATGATTACAGCATACAAAATGCAAGGACAGAGTGTGGAAATTCTGTCAAATACCTTTTTTAACTATAACAGTCTATCTTTTTAATGATAAATAGATATTTGTGGAATTATCATAAACTTCCTCTAAAATGTACACTGCACAAAGTAATTACATATCCTGGCATGGAGAGTGTTTTTGATCTTTGGTTTTCATATCTATTCTTCAGTGTGTACCTAAGACATCGTAATGAATATCTCTTTCACTATGCTCTGCCTTCATATATAAAGAAATCATTCATCTGCAGGAAAAAAGTCAATTAACGCAAATGAATCTCAGACAAACAGACTGTGGCCTATAGGTGGCAAATTGCTGCAACTGTGAGGGAAATGAGAAAAGAAATGTGATATACAGCTGTTCAATACAGGTCATTTTGTAAACAGATAAGGCCACAACTCAGCATCTTGTCTCTGTTACAACAGATGTTCAAACGTTAGGAAAAAGAAAAAAAAAAGAAAAAAAAAAAAGTGTAAGAAGTTACATTATCTCATGGTTGATTAGAAGAAGGGATCTCTAAGGACTTCAGTTAGATTTCAGAGATAAACCTCCACTTCCAGCTGAGACATCCTGTATTATCCCAGACTTCAGCAGAACTGACTGTTATGATATAGGCTTGGTGGAAATACAAGTCTTTCTGAAGTAATATCTAAAGGATTGTCATGGTTTTATGTTTTTTGGTTTTCAGTATTCCACATCAAAACATCCTGTACTGGAGTTAAAGTGTTAATGCTCCAATTCTACGCACCTATCCCTATACATTACAGAAGTCATGGGATCTGACCCTTCCGGGTGGGGCGGTCTCTTCCTGACTTGCAGTGGGTGCTGGAGGGTGCTTTCCTAGCTGTTCCAAGCTTTTCAGGTTTGACTTGGTCTCAGGAACTCTCTCTCTCCTATCTTATTTGATTTATTAGTCTCAGTTTCAATTAGATTGTATTATATTGTGTTATCTTGCATTCCGATATCATAGTTAGTAAAATAAGTTTTCCTCCATAGATTGTTGCCGCTGTTTTTTATCCTCCCTTCCTTCCTTCCCATTTTGTGGGGCCAGGGGGGTGGGGAGTAGGGGCCTACTGCCCCCTGTCACAGGCATAGATCCCTGTCACGGGTATAGATTGATCTAGTTAACTCCGCGACAAGGATACTCCATATCTATGGTTTCATTAAATGCTAGATTAAGTGATTGAATCACTTTGTAGTAACTAGCTATTTCTGAAGCAAGCAACACTGGCTTTTTTTTCTAGTAGAGGATAAAAGGAGAGAAGGTCTCCATGTCACGTGGATCCAGGAAAAAATATATGCTAAACACAAAATGTGTGACTGTTCTCTCCTTGGAACAAGCCCCCCTACCTTGGCTGTGCTCAGACAAATTTAGAAAACAATAAATTTTTCTACCCAGTATGTTACCAGGGCTTCCGTGTTGTTGTACATTGTGTTGTGGAGGTGGGAAACAGGACCGGTACATAGGATCTCCACAACAAAGCCATTATAGACTTTGTGGACAGTGACATAAGCAAAATGATAGACTGCACTGGAGAACTACCCAGAAAATTAGCTGGAAGCTCTCCTGTGGGAGGGAATGCTTCTATGGGAAGTTTCTATATATTTTTTTTTTTATCCCTGCATGGTTAAAAAATCATTCAAACCATCCTTGATATCTGGTCATTCCACTTCAGCATAAGTGGGTTATACTAATATGTAAGAGAACAGTATGTTTGTGTTTTAGTTCATATATATGTATATATACTAATACATTTGTACAGTTACTTAATTAGAAAGCTCTTTTCTAGTAAATAAACAGTATAAAATATGAATAATTCAAGAATAGTGTCCAGAGTAGAAAAAATCTGCTGCAGAATGTCTGGCTGTGAATTATATAGGAAATATATAGAAATACTTAGAAAAATGAAATACCACCACCAACTCTATTTAAGATCATCAGTATATTATATTATTCTGCACCCTCCTATCCTAATTCCAATTTATGTTTTTTCTGGGCATCTTTTTGTGCATTTTTTTTCCTTTATTTTTTCTGTCCATACTTTAAATCTCTTTATTTCCTTTCTGTGTATTTACTTCCTTGTCCGTTTGTCAGCTATACACTACATTCCATTTCACACAGGAAAATGGAATAGTAGCATTATTTTACAATGTTGCTGCCAGTTGGCTGGGAAGGTTCAAAAGACAGCTTCAAAGAACTTGGGAAAGGTTTTTTTTTATTTGTTTGTTTTTGTTATTATTTTGAAGAACTGTTTTTGCAGGCTGTTCTAATGGAACAGAAACACAGTAGGGATCCTCTGCTCACAAAACAGCCAGACACTGAATACACATAACTATGACTGTAGATACAGTGAGTCTCGTACCATTTTCTTATGTGTATGGCTGTTGACTTCAGCAGAATTTTTCCTGATTTATCGTAGCCTAGCTGAAAGCATATTCCAGCCCAGTTACAAAACATCTAAGGAAATAAATGCAGGTGTCTAATACTCTCACAGTTGATATTTTATTTCTTCTTTTCCATTTTCTCTTTTTGCCCCTTATTTTCTTTTCTCCCTTCTCCATGCTTAAAATAATAATAATAATAATAATTAGGTTGTTCATTATTACAGCATAAAAACAGTCTCTCTTTCCAATACGGCATTTTTGTCTGGATATGGCATTCAATCTTATAATGCTGCATATTTTTGCAGTAAGTAATGATTATTCAGGATTATCTGAGAACACCATTTTGAATATTCAAACTTCAAACTTCAAAAAGAAATATGTTACTAAGAAAGAAACTTGGAATACAGGTATGTTGCTGCAGAAGTAATGACTCCTATTTATTTCTGGGGGAACTACAACAAATAAAAAGAGCAAAACTACACCATTTGATAAGGCAAATTCTCATCTACAAAATACTATTTTTCAGCAGAGTAATCACCATTAGCTATGCACTTATGTCTGTGATGAAGAAAAGTCTACAGCCACTTTTCTAATTTGCCTTCATCTACAACAAATAATTCTAGTGATTTTATTACAATGTACATAAATATACAAATAAAATCATTTCTGTACAACTTTCTGTACAGTGTCTGGTACTTCATTTTCACCTGTGTTTAGGCATACAAATTCACAAGACAAAATCTGCGGAGATCCTTACCAAGGCTAACAACAACATCAACAAAAAACTCCTAATAATTTCTTCTGAATGAAATAGTATGCTGTTTACTTTCATTGCTTTATTAGACAGACAAATACTAAATTCAGTCTGGTATTTATGAAAAAAAAATCAACATCAGCTTTTTTTCAAAATAACTTTTTTTTTTTTTTTTTTAATGTGCTTTAACTGGGGATTTTAAATCTATGGAATTCTGAGAAAGTGCATCAATTTTGAATTTCAGCCCTAACAAATATATATTTTTAATATATATATATATTTATACATATTATATAAAATTATATACTTTATATAATAACTTATATTTATAATAATTATATGTACATATATTTCTTATTATAATTTTAACTTACAAAAAAATCCTGAATGTCATCTGAATTTTGAAAATAATAAAATTAATGGAATCTTTGACTTCAAGCTCATTTTTATGAAAGTTAAACACCAGGAGTGTTATTAAATATGTTGTTCCATTATTTTTGAAGCTTCTGATAATATCTATATAGAATAATCTAATTTAGAGTGTAAAATAAATTTAATAAGCAAGCTGAAATCTAGAACAACATAAGAAACATGTGTTATCACTGGTACAAAGAAAATTCTTTAGAGCTGTACAAAAGCAAAATACCTTATTTTTTTTTTTATTATTATTTTTTTGCCAGGATTTCTAAGAGAAAATATTCTATGTTAGCTGAAAATGTTGGCTTTCCTTTTTCATGTGTCTTTATTTGAGTTCATAATATTAGAAGTACTAACAGTTTTCAAGCTGGCAACTATTTACAGACACTTTTCTTGGAGCACAAGGTAATTTTGTCTTTTAGCAATTGAAAGCAAAAAAATCTGAGAAAAAAAATGTGTATGTTGGAGAACTATTATCAGTATTTGGCTTAACAAATAAGAATGGAATGAAAAATTTTATTTTTTAACTGGACACAAAGATTTGGCAGCATGCACAAGCAAAGCAAAATAAGGAATTCATCTAATATGTTCCATCAGCATTTAGCTGCTCATATATTTCAAGAAAAAAAGGGCTATATCACACATAATGTTTAGTTGAGAAGACAAGTGGCATAAGTATCTCTTCTTTCTTGGTTCTCTCTACACCCACTTTATTACACCCACTTGGTTCTTCTCTACACCCCAGGCATTTACTGCTGAGTATGTTGTAATATGGTATGGATTGCAGGGATGCTGTCTGTGTGTGAAGAGGTAGTATCAGGAAAGCCAAGGCACTGATGGAGCTAAATTTGGTGAGGGATGTGAAAGATACCAAGAAGGGGCTCTACAGGTGCATAGGCAGGAGGAGACAGGCCAAGGAGAGTGTTCCCCCTCTGATAAACGAGGACGGAAAACTGTCTTCCTCAGACACAGAAAAAGCTGAGGTGCTCAGTAAGTGCTTTACCTCAGTGTTCACTGGTGGTCTAGCTCCCCATGTCTGCCAGACCCCTGAACCTGTAGGTGAAGGTGAGAGAAGCAGTTTCCATTCCACTGTAATGGTGGAACAATTTTGGAACCTTCGCATGCAATTGAAAGTATAGAAGTCCATGGGGCCAGATGATATGCATCCCAGGTTTCTGAGAAAGATGGCTGATGTGGTTGCCGAGCCGCTCTCCATCATACTTGAAAAATCATGGCTTTCTGGTGAAGTCCCTGGTGACTGGAAAAAAGGAAACATTACTCCCATTTTTATGAAAGGGAGAAAGGAATACCCAGGGAACTACAGTCTGGTGAGCCTCACCTCTGTGCCTGGGAAGATCATGGAGCAGATACTCCTGGTTACCATGTTAAGGCACATACAAGATAAAGGGGTGATCTGAGACAGCCAGCATGGCTTCACCAAGGGCAGATCTTGCTTGACCAATCTGGTGGCATTCTATGATGGAGTGACAGCACTGGTAGACGGGGGAAGGGCAGTAGATGTCATCTTCCTGGACTTCTGCAAAGCCTTTGACGTGGTCCTTCACCACATCCTTCTCTCTAAATTGGAGAGGTATGGATTTGAAGGTTGGAATATTTGGTGGATTAAGAACTGGTTGGCTGGGCACAGCCAAAGGGTCGTGATCAACTATCTCTGGGTGGAGGCCATTGACAAGTAGTGTTCTCCAGGGCTCGGTTCCTGGGACTGGTGCTCTTCAACGTCTTCATCAATGATGTAGACGATGGCATCGAGTGCATCCTCAGCAGTTTTACTGATGACACCAAGCTGAGTGGCGCAGTCACTATATTGAAGGGAAGGAAATCCATCCAGGGATCTGGACAGGCTGGGGAAGTGGGCCCATGAGAACCTACTTTAAAAATAGGCTTGTCATTTATGCTTTTGTGCATGCTTTTATTTAGCTAGGATTTGTAAGCAGATTATGAACAGATTCTTATCAGCTTTTTTAATCTTAAAAAATCTTATCTATTGTTTGCCTGTGAAGCTTTAGAATAATGCACCTTAGACAAAATGGAATAGCTGTAAATTAGTGTTCATTCAAATGATATTGCTATCAAATTCCTATCAAATTTTCTTTTACAATTTGCAAGATCATCCCCCTCTAATCGGCTCTTGTGAGGCGCCATCTGGTGTTCTGTGTCCAGGCCTGATGCTCTCAGCACAAGAAGGACGTGGAGCTCTTGAAACAAGTCCAGAGGAGGGCCATTAAGATGGTCAGAGGGCTGGTGAACCTCTCCTATGAAGAAATGTTGAGGGAACTGGGATTGTTTAGCTTGGAGGAATCTCTGAGGAGACTCCATTGTGGCCTTCCAGTATTTGAAGGGAGTCTATAAACAGGAGGGGATATGATTGATTACATGGGTGGATAGTGTGTCACAAAGTTATCTCTAGATCTATCTGTGTGCGTGATAGGGGGACAGCATACCCACAGTGCCACTGGCCTGGAAGAAGGGGGTGCATGGTAGGGGGGACGGCTTTCTCCTCTGAACGCAAAGTCCTCTGGGGTATGTAGTTCTTCTCTTCTGAGAGCCAGGTAGCCAGAAGATTGGCAGTCCACAGAACAGGAGCATTAACTCTTTAACTCCCAGTGTTTTACATAATGATATGATGTGGAATACCGATAACAAAAATCATGAAACCATGACATAGTGATAGGACAAAAGGGAATGGTTTTAAACTAAGATAAGGGGAGGTTTAGGCTAGATATTAGGAGTAAGTTTTTCACCCAGAGGATGGTGACACACTGGAACAGGTTGCTCAAGGAGGTTGTGGATGCCCCATGCCTGGAGGCAATCAAGGTCAGGCTGGATGGGTCCCTACAGAGCCTTGTCTAGTGGTTGTCAATCCTGCCCCTGGCAGGGGGGTTGAAACTAGATGATCTTTGAGGTCTTTTTCAACCTAGGCCATTCTATGATTCTATGGTTCTATGAATATTCCTGTCAGTTGAGGTTGAATGCCTTGGTTGTGACTTCGTGTACCTCCACACACCTCGCTGGCACGACAGTATAAGAAGCAGAGAAGACTTTAGCTCAGTGTAACCACTGCTGACCAACATCTAGAATACTGATGCTTTATCAGCATTGATTTGATCACAGATCAAAGCAGCACCTTACAGGCTGCTACAAAGAATATTATCTCAATGCCAATAAAAACCAGTACAAATCAAAACATCTTGTTTTTCACAGTGGAGTTGGTAGTATTAAAAAGAACAAAACAAAGCAAGCAAACAAACAAAAACAACAAAATGACTACCAACATGAACAGAAACTAAAAAATTAAAATCAGATTCCTTTTGTATTTAAATGAATATTATGTGCACTTATGTGACAGATATCGAAGGAACAGAAATAGTAAGAATGAAAATTACACTAAACATCTTTAAGAAGGAGCCTGCAAGAATAAAAACATACAACATTAGTGAGAACAGGCATCTTGGCTGAGAACTGCAGATCAGTCAAATATTCATAGCAGTAGTCATGTCAGCTGCTGCTTCTGTTTCAGACACTGTTTTATTTTATCTCTTATTCACTCCCCCTATCAGTGAAATAATAAAATTGTTGTCTGCCATCATGAAGAAGGAATGCTGGAGACTAGAATGGAGTAGAGACTAAAGACATTTAGATCAAGTATAAATTTAGATCTCTTTTCTTTCAAAGCTGAACAAGAACACTAATGAAAAGTCCACTGCTCCTAAGTGTTCCACTGTAAGCAGACAAAATTGGTCTAATGGAGAGATGAAGAGAGTTCATCAGATCTTATTTTAGATGTGGAAAACTTAATTCATTTTTTTCTGCTTATGTATTTTTCAATTCAAACTGGTCAAAATCTCTGCAGTCCAGAGTTTAATGGCTTTTTTTGATTGTTTCTATATGCTATGAAACTGGGATTTGTAAAACATGATTTAAAGAATAAAGGCATATTTTGCAGCTTATATTACCATTAAGATAATCTTAGAGGATGTTAAACGGAAGACAGATGCATTCTTGTTTTTGCTGCTGTCTCATCAGAGACTATTCTTGAAGCATTCCGTTCACTGAACTGTATCTAGGATATGTTTCAGAGGGAACTGGCTGGCACCCTCCACACAGAAAAGTGACAGTGAATTACAATTAATACAGTGCACGTGATCTTAAAAGAAAGCTCTGGGCCTGATTTGAAGAACTATAGTGCATGATAGTATAGAGATATCCAAGTCAGGTGAATATATTTCTAACTAAAATAACAATGCTGGAGTTATTTTAAGAACGCTATAATGAAAAACCCAACAACACTGAAATCTAAAAATACTCAGAGTACTGATGCATATTTATGATTTTTTTTTTTCTATTTTCTCTATTTTCTCTAGTCTTTGGCATATATATCTTTTATTACTGTTCTCACCTTTTTTTTTTTTTTTTGGAAAGATATGTTAACATGCTCTTCATGTTTTAGAGGTATGTTCACTTAATATTGTTGCTTCTTCAGATGATGGCTACATTTTTACTGCAGGCATTTTAGATTTTAGACCATGACTTTGTTTATAGTGAGCCATTGGTTTAAAGCATATTAAAATATTAATTAAAATGTGTGTAATAAATACTACCTGTAGTTGTTCTGTTGCATTTGAAGGAAAATTCTGCATTAACTGATCCCTGTTTTGTTAGACTAGTAAAAAGTACAAATCAAGCAAAACAAAATGAAAAAAAAAAAAAAAGAAAAGAAATTGTTCTATATGTTAAGATAAGATAATGAGAAGCTGTATAATTAAATCCCAAGATTCCAATTAACAGTATCAGAATTTGGCATAATTGTATGAGAGGTAGATTGTGTTTTTGCAATGGAAGTTTCCTGTATTTTCTGTATATGGTATAGGATAAGATAAAGAAAACTCCTGAACAGAGCAAAGTTGAGACTGGGGCATTCCGACCTAAGCAGAATTGGCACAAGCACCAGGGTAAAGAAGAGACAGAATGACTAAAATATTATCCTCCTATTGCTACAGAAGGCTAGAACTTACCCAAAGACAATGGGTTGGCAACAGATATAGCTATGGAAGTGTAACTGTAGCTATGGAAGTGTAACCTTAGCTATGGAAGAGTAACCATACCTACAGAAGTGTGAACGTAGCTATGGAAGTGGAATATAGTAACAGCTTGGAAGATAGTGAGCCTGAGGCACTCAACCAATGAGATCCAGGAGAGGCTTTACCTGCATCAGAGCCAGAGTGTATAATGGAATGGATTTCACTGACTAGTTGTGCAATTTCTCCCTTGTCAGTAGGGGGTGTGCGCCCATTATTGCAACAATGAATAAAATGCCCTTCACAGAGATCTTTTCCTTATTGGAAATTTTTGATTTTTGAGAATGTTTCTCACCAGTCGTTTCCTGAATATTTATTTTCTAAAACGTTAAACAATAATCATCAACTTAATACCTTTTAGAAGAACACAGTTACTATTTAGTAAATTGAAATAGTGTCATGGTTTTGTGATTTTGGTTTTTGGTATTCCACATTAAACTGTCACGGAGTTAACTGGATCAGTCTATGGCCATGACAGGGGGGCAGTAGGCCTGTGGGTCCACTGGTCCCCAAAAATGGGAAGGAAAAAGGAAAAGGAGTAGGAGATGGGAGTTGGGCTCAAGGAAGAAAACAGAACAGCAGCAACAATCTAAGGAGGAAAACTTATTTTTCTAATTATGATATTGGAATGCAATATAACTCAATATAATACAATCTAATTGAAATTGAGACTAATAAATCAAATAAAATAGGAGACAGAGAGAGTTCCAGGTATCTGGAACTGGACCATTAACACTTGAACTCCTGGTTCAAGCACTGCAAGATGTTATGATGTGGAATACCAAAAAAACAAAAATCACAAAACCTCGACAAACAGATATTTTGATATTTTATATTCACGTATAAATTTTTAAATTGCACATTTTTTCCTAGTTTCTAGAGAAATGTAATCAACATTTGCAGTTAGAATAATGTAAATTTAATGTAAAAGGATCATTAAGTCTAAAGTACCCTTTACACTGAACAGAAAAATATTTTAGTTCTAAATGTGAATAAATTTGAATCTGTTATATATATAAAAAAAATAATATATTTTATCAAATCTCTTATTTGAAAAAAAGAAATCTACTTTTCCTTTTTCTCCTCTAGGATTTTACAATCAATGTGAATACTTCAGTCATCCTACGTTATCGTCCATAAAAAAATGATCCAATCCTGGAAACAGGACTCCGATTGTATATCTTCTACTTATACCCTATGTCTATGATCCCTTAAACTGGTTTTGGTGTGAACCAAAGCCATCTTGCAGGAGGCCATGAAAAATACGGCAGGTTGACTCTAATTAAATTACCTAGGAATCCTATTTCTCTTTTTTATTTTCCTGAATTACAACGACTGCTCCAAAAGTAATGCCTCTTCTTTTATTATGTTGGTATCAGTGGCTTATGGTCTGGTTCGGCCTGGTTCTGTGACTAGCGGGGCAGAGGGATCTGCAGATCCATGCCTCCAGAAAAGAGAAACAGGGGACCCTGAATAATTAAAAACAATGGCAACAATCTAAGGAAAAACAAAGTAATTTACCAAGTATAGTATCAGAATGCGAGATAGCATAGTATATTACAATATAATTAGAACTGAAGCTAATAAATCAAATATAATGAGAGAGAGTAATTGAAAGGTGGAAATGCCTCACCATAACACTGAGGTGCAGTTGGGCTGAGCAGCAGGGGAGAGCCAAAGAAAAAGGGAAAAGAGAATGTCAGATGACCTACTGTCACGGAGTTAACTAGATCAGTTTATTCCCGTGACAGGGGGCAGTAGGCCCCTGCCCTCCCCACCCCCCACCTGGGCCCACAAAATGGGAAGGAAGGGGGAAAAGGAAAAAAAACAGCGGCAACAATCTATGGAGGTAAACTTATTTTACTAACTATGATATCGGAATGCAAAATAATACAATATAATACAATCTAATTGAAATTGAGACTAATAAATCAAATAAGATATGAGAGAGAGTTCCCGAGACCGAGTCAAACCTGAAAAAGCTTGGAACGGCTAGGAAAGCACCTCCAGCACCCACTGCCAGGCAGTAAGAGACCGCCCCACCCGGAATGGTCAGATCCCGTGACTTCCGCAATGTATAGGGATAGGTATGTAGAATTAGAGCATTAACACTTCCAGTACATGATGTTTTGATGTGGAATATTGAAAATCAAATAAGCAAAAACCAAAACCATGACACCTACCAAGGCTTTATATCTGTTCCCCTTGAGCAGAAATGATAACAGAACAGCAAACAGTCTTCTGGGGAATGTAATAGTTTTTCTCTTCTGGGACAGGTACCCAAACCTGGAGCATTAACTCTCCAACTCTCAGCGCACTACATGATGTTATGATGTAGAATAATGATAACCAAAAATAATAAAACCATGACAATTAGTCCATGATGTCAGAGGTGGATATTGAAGTAAAGGTTGAACCTTACCAACAATATTCCATTAAATTTTGTTTCTGTGTGACACATGGCAGCAGAGGGGAAGTCTGACAAAATGGCATCTGACATGGAAATGTGCAGAAAGCAAAATTGTGCCTTGGAATTCCTCCATTCAGAAAAAAAAAAATTGCACTCATTGACACTGTGTTTCAGCAGTGGTAACAGCAATGTGAAAGACAAGCCATTGTTCTGAACATCCAGGCAAATTTTTACAAGCATGGCATGCTGCTTCTTTTTCATTACTAGCAAAAAAGATGCTAATGGTGGTGACTATGTTGAAAAGTAGTGTTTTGTAGCTGAGAATTTACTTTATCAAACAGTGTTACAATGCTCCTTGCATTTGTTACTGTTTTCATCGAAATAAATAGGAGGCATTTCTTTTGGAGTGATTGATGTATTTGCAAATTTCCTGGTTTACGCATGACTAAATATCCACTGAATAACATTCTTTAACAGTTTTCTGTCCATAGAATAGTGGCAAAAGCCCCTCAATACTTCAATATTTGCGTGTATGTTTCTATTCCTCCTGACTAATCAACTGAAAATATTCATATTGAGTAACACTAATGAGTAACAAAGATTTTTGCATGATTGTTCTTAATCACTAATAAGAGTAAGATGAGTAAGCAGCCAAACAAATATTAAAGAATAGGCATGTGAGTATCTGATAAAATGCAGATGAATTACAGTTATTTTCTGAGATTTAATTAGTATCATTTAACATCCTATGAAAGTGACTATTGAAATAGCCCAATGTACTCTACTATATAGCTCTCACAGGAAGTAGAATTAGTCCATTGATAAAGCATCTGATTATGTTTCTAACTTATGTAAATTATCTGCAAATATAATCTTTCAAAATAAATGGCCCTTAAAGAAATTTTTATGTAGTCATGACTTTCAGGAAAAAAAAAAAAGTGCACTCTAGAGGACATATGAACAGATGTGTAAAGTCATAAAATTACTGCAAGTCTTGAGCTGGGTATCCTTTTATTCCAAAGCTTGTCCTGAGTGAAATATCCGTAACAGCATACTTTTTTGTTTGTTTGTTTTTAATTTTGTTTCCAGATAGAAAACTTATTCTTAATATTTAATTATTACTATATCTGCAAAATTAAGCTAATCCGTCACCCAGAAAAGTATGCTGAAGATTTTCTAGTTACTTTTTAAAACAGTAATTTGCTAAGAAAAAAAAATAATAATAATAATTGAATAGCTATAATTTAAATAGATACATTGAGTCTATTAGACAACCTAAGTTGTTGAGGAATCAGCTATCATTGAAGTGATTATTATTATTTTTTTAATCAGTTAAGACAGTAAAGAATTAAGTTTTTCCTGTTTCTTTTCCACTAATAAAAAATAAAAAAAAAGAAAAAGAAAAAAAAAAAAAGAAAAAAGAAATCTTAAGGCATATGACATAGCTACTTTGCTAATAGCCTTGAACAAACATTGAAAAGACCCCAGTATTTCATTTTTTTCCTTCTGGACATATATTCTGAGGTTACTCCATAAAAGTCAATGGGAATTCGTATGTTAATTGTACATATATCAGAAATTCTTCTAGGACCTGATCCTCAATATTTCTGTAGTAAAACGAGAAAAAAAAAAAAAGAAAAAGAAAAAGAAAAAAAGCAACATACAAACACAAACTAAAACCAAACAAATAAATGAACAAACAAGAATTTTAAGTTTTGACTGTAGCAAGAAATGTCAGAAATTGTTCTACAAGCAAGAGATCTTAAAGAACAGAACCTCAGAAATTCATTTCCTTCTGAATTATTATCTTGGGAAAAGAATCATAGAATCGTACTCAGAGAATCAAAGAATTTTAGAATGGCTTGAATTGGAAGGGACTTTAAGTATCATCTAATTCCAATTCCCCTCTATAGGCAGGGGTGTCATCTGTTAGACCAGGCTGCCCAAGGCCCCATCCAACTTGGTCATGAACATCTTCAAGGATGGGGAATCCACAGATTATCTAGACAACCTGTTTCAGTGCCTCACCACCCTCTGAGTATATTAAAAAAGTATCCTAATATCTGATTTACATAAATCCTCTTTAAGTTTCCCCCTTGTCCTGTCACAGAATCACAGAATCACAAAAGCACAGAATCACAGAAACACCAAGGTAGGAAAAGACCTATAAGTTCATCCAGTCCAACCATCCACCTATCACCAATATCACTATCAGACATGAAATATATGAATAGAGGGGACAAGCAACTCCTTCACTCTCTGCTCTTTTGATGCAGCCCAGGACCCAGTTGACCTTTCAGGTTGCAGTTGTACACTTTTGGCTCACATCTGAACCCCAAGTACTTCTCAGCTGGTTTGCTCTCAAGGAAGAAGGTATAATATCTAGGACTGCTCTGGACCAAGTGCAACACCTTGCACTTGACCTTACTGAACCTCATTTGGTTCAGCTCGACCCACTTTTCAAGCTTGTCCAGGTCCCTTTGGATGGAATCTTTTTCCTCTGTTGTTTGAACTGTGCCACTCAGCTTGGTGTCACCAGCAAACTTGCTGAGAATGCAGTGAATTCCATGCTCCAAGCCACTGATAAAGGTGCTGAGAGCACTGGTCCCAAGACAGCCCCCTTGGTTCACCACTCATGAAATTCTTCCACCTAGACATAAAAGCCATTGAACACAAATTTCTGGCTTTGATCATCCAACCAAATCCTTTTCCACCTAATAATCCACCCTTCAAATCCATATCCTTCCAATCTAGAAGTAGTAATGTGGTGTGAGAACATGTCAAAAGCCTCTCTGAGATTTGTTTTATTCTTTGTTAGTTTGCATGCTTATCTGGTACTGATTTTGTCTGGAACAGAATTGATTTTCTTCGTGTGGTCATGTGTTACTAAGTGTTGAATTTGTTTCTAGGACACTGTTGATAACACACCAATTTTTAGTTTTAGTCTCTGTTGAACAGTGCTTACACAGATACAGGCCTACTCTGTTTCTCACACTGCTCTGCCAACAAGAAGTTTGGGCATGTGAGATGTTGAATGGGGACACAATCTGCCAGCTGACCGCCTATGACGAAAGGGAGACGACATGATGTTTTGCTCAGCAACAAAAGATGGCAAGCAATCCAAACATATAGTCAAGTTCTGAAAAATTAAAACTTTTTTTTTTTTTCTGTTTTACTTCAGTAAGAATTACATTTTGTTATTAGAGAAATTGAAAAGTCTCAGATGTGTAAGTTGATCAAACAATCCCTTCTTTTTAACTGTCTCAGTTGTTCTGAGAAAAAGCTTGGAAAGTGTAGCTGGACTAATTCATTGTTCTTAGAATTATCTGGATGTAGGCGTTGGAAAGAAATAGCTGCGCAAATTTAATTATTGAAAGTGATAAAGGAAGAGCTGTGGCTTGTGAGGTCAGTGAGCAATGAAACAATGAAAGGCTAATGTCCTTTCAGATCTCCTTCATCCCCTTTCTTTCTTGTGTTCATTTTCCTTTTTCCTTCCCCAGCAATTTTATTTGTTCAACAATCTGTATTGGCTGCATGGAAAATAATTTGATCAAATTTGTCTTAAATTTAAATATAACTCTCAAGACAATATTTTCATAAACATATCACATTTTCTATTATTTGGGTGTTCAGTTGTAATCCACTGATATGTTACAGCTGATGACAAGGTGAAATCAAAGAAACACTATGTCAACTCTCCAAACAAGTATCACCGTGTTTCAAAAGATTGAGTATGCTCACTCCCATAACCTTACATACTAAGTTTCATGACAATAATAGCAATCTCTATGGTATAGCAGAATTTTGGAGAACTGATGAAAGCTTTTATGACTGGGGATGAATTATGCAGTCTCTTCTTATTTCTTTAGAGAATTTAGCATTTGGGAAAATTCAGTTCATTACAGCCTATAGGCTTCCACATAACAAACTTCAGAATTTACAATTGGCTGCACTGCTGATCTTATGCTGCTTTGCTTACCATTTGTCTGAATAGTGAATGTGATTAAGAACTATTGAGGCATCTGTGTATGTCAGCACCCACATATTTATACTATGCTCAGGGCAGTTCATTTCCACCCTGATGCTCATGCAATGCTCAAATCACATCTGTAAGTTTTAACGTTTATGCTGCATTGTCCTTTGCAGTAGACTGAACTTTTAACACATTTCATCACATTTATTATGGAATCCTCAGTCTCAGGACTGAGACATCGCTAAAGCCATATTGATGATGGCTAAAAATACAAGGTCAACTTAGAACTATCATGTTCAGCATGGATTTTGCATGTGCTGGCAATTTATTGAGATTATTTAAAAATTCGTTTTTATATTTCATATGGGAATATGTGGGAGAAATTTAATTATAATGTTAGAAATTTTCTTTTAAATAAGGAAGGGAAAAATTCAAAATATAATTGGCTTATAAAAACAATATAAATTATAGCATACATATTATTTATTCCAATAATCTTATTCCAAGGGAATTGTATAGTGGGCTTGGAAATCTTATGAAAAAAATATCTTTTTAGTAAAACATAACCTTTCTTCATCTTCACATACCATTATAATTTGATTGAATTCTTCTCTGCTTTTAATATAATTCGGAAACTACCAAGTTAGAACTAGTTGGAAGATGGAATAAAAGTTATATTAACTAGCTGATAAGAAATGTTAACAACAGCAAGCACAGGAAAAGAAAATGACTGCACAAAACAGATGGTAAGTTTATTTTTGGTAGAACATTTTCAGAGATGTTTTTGCTATTACTTACCTCTTTCACCAGTTTTACATTGTCATTAGGTTTTCATATGCAACAGCAAATTCTGAAAATACATGCCCTAAGATTTTACATAAAAAATAAAATTTAGGAACCCAGGTACACAATGAATACTATATTAACACATATATATGCATATCACACAGTTTGTCTGAGAAATTAATGTCTCTGTACTTAAAAAATGCTTTGGAAAGCCTTCAGGTGAGAACTGGTTTTGAATAGGATAATTAACCCTGACACTAATTTCTCAATTTCAGAGCCAAATAATAGCTGGAAAGATGTATTCAACTTTTCACAGAGCACTAGGTATTTATGGCCTGGAAAGAGGCTCTAACAGTGTCAAAGAAAGTCTATTGGAAACAGGCACTGAAAAGTTTTCCAACAGGGGCTCATCCATCAAATTCATGAATAAAGACGTGATTCACAAAAAAAGGTAATAGAGTCCCTATTTTCATTCCTAAACCAGCTGAAATGACTGTTTCCTGAACCAATATACTTACACAGTATGGTTACATATGCACTATCCTAAACAGTGCTTTTCAGTTTGTTTAAAAATCAGTATAGATGTCTTTCCCACTTAAGCTAAGAGAATTGGAAATAATTAATCAATAAGGTATAAAATCTGTATCAGTAATTATGTAGGTATATCTGTCTGCAATTCAATACTACATATACATTTTTCTGTTTTAGAAATTAAAACAGCTATAAAAGATTCTTTCTATGCTTTCCATTTCTCATTTTTCATTAAATAAGACTCTCCGCCACATATATATTTTCATAGGTCAGAAAAT
Source organism: Phasianus colchicus (assembly GCF_987193195.1). Lineage (NCBI taxonomy): Eukaryota > Metazoa > Chordata > Aves > Galliformes > Phasianidae > Phasianus > Phasianus colchicus. The sequence goes on from NC_143436.1 coordinate 159,546,968, forward strand.
GTAGTGATTTGGCTTTTGTATTCAAATCATAGAATCACAGAATCACAGAATCACCAAGGTTGGAAAAGACTTACAAGATCATCCAATCCAACCATCCACCTATCACCAATAGTTCTCACTAAACCATGTCCCTCAACACAACGTCCAAACATTCCTTGAACACTTACTGAGCACCTCAGCTTTTTTGATGTCTGAGGAAGACACTTCTCCGTCCTCGTTTATCTGAGGGGGAACACTCTCCTTGGCCTGTCTCCTCCTGCCTATGTACCTGTTGAAACCAAATTTAGCTCGATCTGTGCCTTGGCTTTCTTGACCTTATTTCTACATTTGCGGATGTCCCTGTATCCTTCCTCGGCTACACAACTCTGATTCCACTTCCTGTACATTTCTCTCTTTTCCCTCATTTTGAGCTGCAGATACTTGCTCAGCCACTCCAGTTGCCCACCGCCTCTGATGAATTTCTTCTGCTGGCGGATGGAGAGCTCTTGTGCTTTCAGAAGGGTCCTTCAAGAGCTGCCAGCTCTGTTCTGTTCCTGTGCCCTCAAGGAGACTTTTCCAAGAGATCCCATCCGACAGTTCCTTGAGCAGCTAGAATTTTGCTCTCCTGAAGTTCAGGCTCCCGACTCTACTTTTTTTGCTAGGCCTTCATTTCTGCAGATCACAAATTCTACCAGGACATGATCACTACAGCCCATTCTGCCTCCAATCTTAACTTCTGTAATGCTCTCCTCTGCATTGGTGAGCACCAGGTCCAGTAAGGCTTCGCCTTAGGCCTAGTACCTGGACCAGAAAATTATCTTCAACATACTCCAGGAATCTCCTGGATTGACATCTCTATCCCAGCAGATATCTGAGTGGTTGGAACCCCCCATCAGGACAAGAGCTTGTGAGCACGACACCTCCTGCAGCTGAAGCAAGAAGGCCTCGTCGACAGCCTTCTCCTGATCAGGTGGCCTGTAGTAGCCCCAACCACTAGATGTCCTTTACTGGACCATTCTTTGATTTTAATCAATAGGCTCTCAACCCAGTCACGGTTTTTACTCAGACACAGCTCTTTGCAATCTATCCACTTCCTAACAAAAAGAGCAACTCTGCCTCACTTCCTGTCTTGTCTGTCACCTTCTGAAGAGCCCTCAATAACAGTATGCCAGTCATAAGATTCGCCCCACCAAATTTCCATGATAGCAGCCAGATCACAATTTTCCAAGCACATAATGTTTTCCAACTCCTGCTTATTTCCCATGCTGCATGCATTAGTGTAAAGGCTGTGCTTTCTGGCACACTACTTTTCTAGAGCAGCCCTCCCTCAAACCTCCAACAGAAATCTGAAGTTTTCCCCACTTCTTCCTAGAGACACGAGAAGGTTTCGGACAGGGGGTAAGCAACATTACCTCCTTTGAAGAGTGCCCAGAAGACCCTGTAGAACTGTTAAGAGGGTTTTCCCAGCGATCTTCTGGTGTGACAGCAATACCAAGCCTTTCTCTGTCCCGCCACACTCAACTCTTCTCCCATCAGATCTAGTATAAAATCCCAGTGTACTTTCTCTGTCCTAGCAAACCTCATTGCATTCCCTTCCCCCTTCCTACCTAGTTTAAAGCCCTCTGAATGAGCCCTGCTAGCTCTTGGGCTGCAATCTGTTTCCCTCTTAGAGGGAAGTGACACCCATCTGTAATCATTAGACCAGATGCTGTGTAAATCACCCTGTGGTCAAAAAGCCCTAAGTTTCTATGGTGGCACCAGCCTCACAGCTACTTGTTCATTACCTGGGTTTTCCTAGCTCACTCTATGTCCTTTGCCTTCTCAGAAGGAACAGAAGAAAATATCATTTGTGTTCCCACTCTCTCAACTAACCTCCCTAAATCCCTGAAGTCTTTTTTAATAGTTCACAAACTTCTCTGAGCTACTGCATCACTGCCTGTCTGAACTATCAGTAATGGGTAGTAATCAGAAGAGTAAAACAGATCTGGAAGTTTTCTAGTTATGTTCTTGACCTGGGCCCCAGGGAGGCAGCACACCTCCCTTTCAGTCGTGTCTGGTCTGCTTGTGGGACCCTCCATTCCCATGAGCAGGGAATCACCTATGAAAATAACCCTTCTGTCTTTCTTAGCAGAGGCAGTCTGAAGATGAGTCTCTGGAGCTTGGAGACACAGAGTGAACTACCTCACCCTTGGCAATGCCTTAGGCAAACGTTCCTGTGCCTCTTTGCTCCCCTCCCCTTCAACTGCCAGTGCCTCAAATCCCTTAGGGGCACCTGAGCAAGCGAAGTAAAGTTGGCAGGGAAGGGGTTCACCCATGATGCTGAGCTGGGATTGTCTTCCAGCTCTCCCTGTCTCTCACATCCCCTCTCTCTGCCCATCAGTGATGGGGCATGGGATCCATCATTTTCTGGGTGATGTTTCCCTGGTGCCTTTCTCTCTGGCATGCCAGGGAGTTATTCCTCTAATCTCCCACTCATACTCCCTGATGGTTCTTAACCTCTTCACCTTCTCCTTGAGCTTTGCCACTATGCTGAGCAGATCTTCTACCTGCTCACACCTCAGACAGGTGGAGTTCCTGCCACCCTCCCCAGGCAGCAGCAGGCTCAGGCACTCCTCTCAGCTGGAGATCTGAACAGCTACATTCTTGGGCAGGGCCTCCACAGGGTCCCCGCAGTCTTTGGGGCAAGTTCATTTCATGCTGGAGACAATGGTAAATGGTTACTACCAATAGGTAAGTTGATCTCCTGAGCAAGGAGGGACAATACATCTGCACCCTGCTGCACAAACTACCACAATTACTGATGCAGTATGCTGTGGTGCTGCACAAGTGCTGCCTTTTCCCCACTGCATTGGATGCATTGCTGCCTTCCCAGAAGCTTTTTCTAAGGCAAAGGGCATGGATGTGGATCCTTTGCCCTGGCAACGCCTTTGCCACGTCATCTGTTCTCGCAAGAGCTGCTGGGCCCTCTGTTATCTTGGGGTTCTTCTGGTAAAGGAACCTACCAAAGCCCCTCTTTTCCTCACTATCAGTTGCTGTAGTTCTGGCCAGGTCAGCTCCAAAGCAGCTAATCTTGTTGATCAAGGGCTACTTCTGGGATTTTTTGTTTTGTTGTGCCTTGTTTGTTTCAGTGTTTTGGGCTTTGTTTATATGATTGTTTGGTCGGTTTCAGTGTAATATCAGAGCAATCATCAGAGGGTAAATTGTGCAAATTAACCTCAGAAGTAGATCTTCCTTTATTATTTATTAGTAGGCATCCCAAGATATATTTTAAGATTTCTTAATGGATAAATATAGTAGTCTTAAGAAACTTTCTACAGGTTGTAAACTGCTCTTTTTCTTTCTTTCTTTCTTTCTTTTTTTTTTTTTTTTTTTTTCCTATATGAGTAAAATTTCATCAAAAATCTCTGATGAACAACTTGAGAACTCACTAAGCATTGTAAATACTGCTGTTGGACAAGACTGATGTGCATTAGTTTCACAAAAGCAAAGTCAAATATCCCACTAGTTTCATGCTTTTGTTACTTTTTTTTTTTTTTTAATGCTTTTATTTTTATTAAAAATTTTAAATAGTAAAATGCTTCATTACTTACATACAAACTATGTTTTATGAGGTCTGTTCTGAGAGTACTGCCTCCTATTTTAGTATTTCAGTATTTTGGCTCGCAAAATCAGAGGTGGGTGTTGGTGGTATGATAACAGGTTAAACCTTCCTAACAATATTCCAATACATTTTGTTGCCGTGTGACAGATTGCAGCAGAGGGGCAGTCTGACAAAATGGCATCTAACATGGAAGTACATATGAAACAAAGTTGTGGAATTGAATTCCTCCACAAAGATAAAAATTGCACTCATTGACATGCTTGCTAAATGTTTAGAGAGAGCAGATAGTCAATGTGAGTACAGTGAGGTGCTAGGTAGTGCTTTTCAGCAGTGGCAATAGTTGGTCACCTCCACTGATGCAGATTTTTACAAGAGTGGCTTATAGCTTCTTGTACATCACTGGCAAAAGTGCATAGCTAATGGTGATGAGTATGATAAAAACTAGTGTTTTGTATGTGAAAATTCGTTCTATCAAACTGTGTTATTGTGTTCTTTGTATCTATTGTAGCTCCCATTGAAATAAATAAGACAAATTACTTTCGTAGGGACCTACGTATATGCAGCCCAAGACAATTCCTCTTCACTTAGTGTGGCCCAAGCAAGTCAGAATGTCACATATCCATGCATTATTTTAAGGTACGTTGATGTAAAGAAATGTCATGGTTTTATAATTTTTGGTTATCAGTATTCCACATCATACCATCATTTAGTGCACTGGAAATTAAAGAATTAATGCTGCAGTTCCTGGCACCTGTCCGGAAGAGAAGAAGAACTACATACCCCAGAAGACTTTGCATTCAGAGAGGAGATATAACCTCTGGTAAGGTCAGGAGACCTTACTTTTTTGGCTCTCCTGCCTGCTACTCTACCCAACTGCGCATCTCACCTCAGTGTTATGTGAGGCCTTTCCACCTTTCGGACACTCTCTCATTGTATTTGATTTATTAGCTTCAATTCTAATTATACTGTACTACAGTGTGTTATCTTGCATTCTAATACCATATTTAGTATATTAGTTTGTTTCTCCTCAGATCATTGCTGCTGTTTTTAATTATTTGTGGTCCCCTCTTTCCCCTTTCTAGAGGGGCAGATTTGCAAATCCCTCTGCCCTGCTGGTCATGGAACCAGGCCGAACCAGCCTGTAACTTGTTGACAAGAAATTACCTAAACTTAAATTTCCACTTAAATTTCCACTTTTGATTAGATATGGAGAGTAATAGCTTTTTAGACTGCAGAGAACATACTGAGGAACAAAACAGAGAAGTGATCAATAATAAGTGGAAATTAAATCATAAAGGAAATTATTTGATTAGTATGCAAAGCAGAGGTTTCTCTCTTGTAGACATGGTAGTAACAGTGGTAGGATTCTAAGCAGAGCCAAAAGCATCCTAGAAGATATTCTATTAAGAGGGAACAAAGATAGGATAAGAAAAACAAAACGATACTGGACTCCTTAAGCAGTGCTCTGTTTCTCCCAGGATTCAGCTTTTTTGACAGAATGCAGATTCGTAATATTAAGAGTGAGTGTACCCAAGCAGAGATCTTGATTAAGCCTGAAAATTTTGGGATTGAAAAAAAAAAGTGCAAATAAAAATAAACAGTTACTGAATAACACGTCTAAAATTCCATCTGCTTATATGTAGATATTCTCTCTTGGATATCACCAGACCCAGGCACATACAAAATCCATGGCTAACGCATACACACCAGTAATTACAGCCGTAATCTCCAAAGATAATTCCAGGATGTTAAATGAAAAGTGAGGCATAACACATGCTATCATATTAAAGATTTTATATTCTTAGCAAATTTTTAATTTTACTTGAGACTTTCAAGAACAAATTATTCTCTCTGTAAATTGAAACCGGATATTTTAGATTCATGCTACACTACTGGGAAGATCTGCTTCCATATTTCAATATTTAGAAGACTATATATTTAACTTAAAGTACCAATAATTCAATATCCTCTCCTCTCCTCTCCTCTCCTCTCCTCTCCTCTCCTCTCCTCTCCTCTCCTCTCCTCTCCTCTCCTCTCCTCTCCTCTCCTCTCCTCTCCTCTCCTCTCCTCTCCTCTCCTCTCCTCTCCTCTCCTCTCCTCTCCTCTCCTCTCCTCTCCTCTCCTCTCCTCTCCTCTCCTCTCCTCTCCTCTCCTCTCCTCTCCTCTCCTCTCCTCTCCTCTCCTCTCCTCTCCTCTCCTCTCCTCTCCTCTCCTCTCCTCTCCTCTCCTCTCCTCTTCTCTTCTCTTCTCTTCTCTTCTCTTCTCTTCTCTTCTCTTCTCTTCTCTTCTCCTAATATAAAAATAAATAATAATAATAAATAATCAGCTTGGGTCCATGAATGGTAGATTCTGCTTCACAAACTTGATTTTGTTCTGTGACAAGGTAACTCACTTAGTAGATGAAAGTAAGGCTGTCAGTGTGGTCTATCTGGACTTCAGTAGAGCCTTTGACACTGTCCCTCACAACACCCTCATGGAGAAGCTGGCTGCCTGTGATTTGGAAGGGCATATGCTTTGCTGGGTGAAACACTGGCTGGAGGCCAGGCCCAAATAACTGTGGAGTAAATCCAGTTAGTGGCTGGTCATGAGTGGCGTCTCCCAGGGCTTGGTACTGGGTCAACTACTATTTAACATTTTTATTAATGATCCTGATAAGGGGATGCAGTGCACCCTAAGTTTGCAGATGACACCAAGTTGGGAGAGAGTGTTGATCTGCCTGGGGGAAGAAAGGCACTACAAAGGGATAGACTGGATAAATGGGTCAAGGTAAACTGTATGAGTTTCAATAGAGCCAAGTGTAGAGTCCTGCATTTTGGTCACAACAACCCCAGGCAACATACAACCTTCGGGAGGAGTGTCTGGAAAGCTGCCTGAGGACAAGAGAACTTGGTGTACTGATGGACAGCCGGCTGAATATGATCCAGCAGTGAGACTAAGCAGCCAAGAAGGCCAAGGGCATCCTGGCTTTTATCTGAAATGTTGTGGTGAGCAGGACTAGGGAAGTAATCCTGCCTCTGTACTCAACACTGGTGAGACCCCACTATGAGTACTGCATTCAGTTTTGGGCACCTCAATTCAGAAGGGACATGGAGGTGCTGGAGCAGGTCCAAAGAAGGGTAACAAGGCTTGTGAAGGGCTTGAAGAATATGCCCTATGAGGAGAGACTGAAATTACTGGGGCTGTTTTGTCTGGGAAAAAGGAGGCTGAAGAGAGACCTTATTGTTCTCTTCAAATGCCTGAAAAGTGGCTGCAGCGAGAGAGGGGCTGGTCTCTTCTCACTGGTGAAAGGAAGAGGGGAAATGGCCTCAGGTTGCACCAGGGAAGGTTTAAGTTGGATATCAGAAATGACTTATTTACTGAAAGGGTTGTTAAGCATTGGAATAGGCTCCCCAGGGAGGTGGTTGAGTCACCATCCCTGAATGTGTTTAAAAATTGTTCAGATGTGGTGCTCAGGGACATCATTTAGCAGTGGATTGTTAGAGGAGTGTGGTTAGGTTGTGGATGGACTTGATGATCTTTAAGGTCTTTTCCTAACTGAGCAATTCTATGATTCTATACTCCCACTACAATGTCTCCTTTCTCTGCCTTCTGTTTAACCCTAAACCCGTAAGGTCTCTGCCAGCTCCACATCTATCCCCAAGTGGAGCTCCATGGACTCCAGGTGGTCACTGATGTAGAGGGCAACACCACCCTGATGGAATTCCAGGCCCAGGGCATCCATTAACATCATCAGCTGCAAAATGGGTGGTTTGTGGATCCCCTCTTCCATCAACTCTAGTTGAATCTACTGATTCAATTGGAAAACTTGCTGCCAAAGCTGGTCTTCCCCTTGCCTGGCAGATGCACCCAATCCTGCTCCAAAAGACCAGATTCCTCAAAAGTAGTTCCACGGCATAAGTAACCAAAGCCTTGTTCATGACACACTCCCTTAACCATTTATTGATATTCATAATTCTATCAGCCTTTTCCCTCTCCATTTCCCTAAATTGGAAGATTGATGAGAAGATTACCTGTGCTCCCAAGTTCTTCAATGCTGCTTCTAGCTTCTTGTAGTCTCTCTTTATATTCTTCAGATTGCTGACAGCTGTGTCACTGGTGCCTGTGTGAAACAGCAGCAGTGGGTATTAGTCTGTGTGATGTACAAGGTCTGGCAGTCTCTCTGTCACATCCTTGATTCAGGTCCCGGGTAAGCAGCAGACCTCTCTAGATAGCAGGTTAGGATGACAAATATGTGTCTCTCTACCCTTCAAAAGAGAATCACCCACCATTATTACTTGTCACTTTTTCTTAGTCACAGTAGTTGTTATGTAGGGGGGAGCAGGTCTGGTTGCCTTATTCTGTTCTGACTACTTACCTGTTACTGTTTCTTTTTACTTCTCAGCCTGGAGATCTGTGAAGTGGTTCTGCAGAGGCACCTCAGCACTGAGGCAGACTTTTTTCTCTTGTTCATCTTTCTCGTGGTAATTTGCCATCTCTCATCATTGTTGTCTTCCCAGTGGGAATATGCCAGTGGGGGAGTTTTGGGCTGTTTGGTCTGAGACTGTGAATTCAATATAAGTCTATATGTGAATGCGGCTGATTTTCTATTTCTGCCTCCCTGATAGCACACAGACTTTTGACTTTTGACTGTCCTCTCAGGTCAGTCAGCTGCTGCAAGAGGTCCTCCACCTGTGCACATCTTACACACATGAGTTTGCCACTCTTCCTCTGCATCAGGAGCAAGGTCCAGACACTTCCCACAGATCATGGTCTGCACAGATGCATCTTCCTTCAGCTGCTCTGTCTGAGTGGAGGCAGTGGTCACGTTGCGGTTGGTGGTGCATACCCTACCAGAGCTGCAGCCTTAGCTTGGCATCAAGTGCTCACCATTCTGCTTGGAGGGTAAGTTGGAATGAGTGCCCCTCGCTTCTGAAGCTTGCAGAGTCTTAGTGCCCTGCTGTGTGAGCTACTACTGCTCTGGCTGTTACAGCACACCACAGGAGTACAGGTGACACCTACACTCTGTTTGCCTGCCCTGCAGGCTAGTCACTGTTCTCCCTGAGGCTTCTTTTAGAGGCATGCGTGTGGTCGTGTGGTCTCCGTTGCCCTGGCAATGCCTATGCCACATCAGCCTCTCTCACAAGCCCATTGCTGTAGAGTCACTCTGCTTTCTCAGTGTTTCACTGGCAAAAGAAACCCCCGATACCCCTTTGTATCTTGAGATCAGTTGCTCTGGTTCTGGCCAGTTGGGCTCCAAAGCAGCTGCTTTTGATGAGCATGTAGTCATACAAGAGGTCATTGACATAACTACACTGAGTTTATATCTTTGCATAGTCAGATAAATGAAACATAAGATATTTAGTTCAATTTAATAAAAAGTTAAAAGTCCAAAACTCTTTCAAAATGCTTGTTCCTATGTTATAAAAACAAAACAAAACAGATATCTATTAGAACGAATGAACATAGCCCAAGCAAACCATAGAAATTGTTGCAAAAAAAAAAAAAAAAAAAAACTTCCATCATTGTTTCCTACATCAAACAAACAGGATCATCTACTTTTTGTTCAAGTTGGAATCAATTAGCTGCAGTCTGGAAAGCAGTATTCACTTCCTAAGAGCATTATTCTTTTGTCTAAGAGTTGAAGCAGGAGTTTCAAAAATACCAATCAATATAATGTGGTAACCCTAAGAAATATTAACTCTTGCATTTTTTGTTTAGTTTCAACTTGAAAGGCATGGAACACAGAGAGCTATTTGCTTAGATCTATTCACTGAAGTGCTAATGGAAGAGAACAGAAGCTGTAGTTGCTGTTCTAATGTACACTCAGCTATTCTCTCCCTTTGGTATTGAGTGGTTACACTAAGTCATGACATATTAATCTATGGCAGCAAGGTTGGCCTTTAATATATATATATATATATATCTGAAAACTAACTGACAGAAGATTCTTGAATATTTTTCAAGGAAAAGAAAAAAATGCCTAAAAGTTGATGTCTATTTTTTTTTTTTTTTTTTTCCCCCCAATCATTTAAATACATTTATGGGCTAAATCTCAGAGAAATCTTGATTATGAAAAGGGTAATTTTCATTACAACCTGGCTACTTGAAGAAAGCCAGGGTAAAAAATGAAATGTTAAAATGCAGGTTATGTTAGATGTTACTTTAGAATTTCAGAAAAATGAGAAATAATCAAATGTGTCAACAAATACACAGCATGCAAGAACCAATTATGGAAATAAGGGCCCAAGGTTAGATTGCTGAAATATTTTTTAAAGCAATAAATATTAAAATCAATGTGTTCCTTGTCCAATATGTGGCTATCACAAGAACTAAAGAACTCAATTTTTTTTTTTTTGTAATCACCTGTCTAACTTTTCTGTTATAAGACCTACATTTTCTAGGACAGTAACTGCAGAGACTTCCAAAAGCCCAAATTTGCTTTGAACATTTATATAACTTGATTAAGAGATCAGAGGTGGAGCAATTAGTTTTTGAACACCTTCAGCTGAAAATAAGTGACAAAATAAACTCATATTGCTGCAGCAATTTTCAGAAGAAAACCTTTCTGTGTGAGCGTACCTCACTTCATTCTAATGGAAGCTTATAAGTTCTGTACTGTAATTACATGTGTTTGGCTATAAATCTGTTAAAAAAGGAATGCATAACTCACATTCCATTTTTATTTTTTGCTATTATTTCCATTTGAACTGTCATTTTGTTTTATCTGGAAAGCTATATATAATGAAAATAGACAATGTTTTAGCACAAAAAAAAGTCAGCTAAATTTCAGATTTCATTCAATTTTTAAAAAATCTAGGCAGATTTGCTGCCTGAGTAATGCTATAGAAAATACATTACTGTATTCAATATGAATTTAAATGTTTATTTTAAGGACAAGTGTTATATTCTATTTTACTAAACCTTTATTTTTGAAATTAAATTGTTTATTTCATATGTATTTTGACAATAAACTTTTAAGTGGATGAATTACATCAAAATGAGCATTTGTTTTTCTTCTCCCAGATTTTTAGTGGACTGAGATCTGTAACCACTAACTCCAATGATAAAGTTCATCTAGAATTGTCACTTTTTCCTTATTTAGTCATTTACTCTGCAAATGTAATTAAAATATAACTTTCAAGCTCAGAAAAAAAAAATAAAATAATGAGCAGACCTGGTTTGGTTTTTACTAGCCTCTAAATGATACGTAAAGAATAATATTCATTAAAATATATAAGAATCATAAGACGTAGATATCCACTGTATGAATTTTAAATAGATCTCAGTGTTTGGAATAATATTATTACCTGGTCTCGTAAAAACATCTCCAGCATTAGGTAAGAGAGCAACTTAAAATCACCATATTTGATTTTCTTAATTTCATTTCATTTCATTTCATTTCATTTCATTACATTTCATATTTTTGCCAGAATTGCTGTATTCTACAGTTCATTGGGGTTATCTTAGTACCGAACCAAAGTCTGTTTTGATGTTGAAGAGCTTGGGGTTAGTAATGACAGAGTTGAGTGTCTCTGGGTAAGGCTCAGGGGGAAGGCATGTAGGAGCAATATCTTGGTGGGGGTCTGTTATAAATCACCTAATCAGTATGAAGAGTTGGACAAAGTATTCTATGAGCATTTGTCATCACTTGTTTTCATGGGAGACTTCAACTTCCCTGATATATGTTGGAAATACAATACAGCACACAGGAAGCAGTCCAGGAGGTTTCTAGACTGAGTGGAAGGTAGCTTCTTTATGCAACTGGTAGGAAAGTCTACCAGGGGTGGTGACCTGCTAGACCTGGTCTTCGCTAACAGAGAAAGACTGGTGGGAGAAGTGAAGGCTGGAGACTGTATTGGGCAGAGCAACCATGGAATTGTAGAATTCTCTATTCTTGGAAATGTGAAAAGAGTAACCAACAAAACTACTTTCTTGAACTTCCAGAAGGCAGACTTTGATCTGTTCAGGGCGCTTGTAGCATGAGTCCCTTGAGAGTCACTTCTTAAGGGTAAAGGGGTCCAGGAAGCCTGGACGCTCCTCAAGACAGAAATCTTAAAGGTGCAAGAACAGGCTGCCCCTGAGTGCCATAAGGTGAGCCATACGGGAGGATGATCGGTGTGGATGAGCTGGGAACTACTGTTGAGACGCTGGTTGAAAAAGAGAGTCTATGTCCTCTGGAAGAAGGGGCAGGCTACTTGGGGAGATTACAGGGAAGTAGCTAAAGTATGCAGGGAGGATGTTAGGAAGGCAAAAGCCCAACTTGAATTCAGATTGGCCACTGCAGTAAAAGACAATAAAAAATCCTTTTATAAATATATCAACGGCAAAAGAAGAACCAAGGATAATTTTCATCCTATACTTGATGCAGCAGGGAATATGGCCACTGAGGACAAGGAGAAGGCTCAGGTCCTCAGTGCCTTCTCTACATCTGCCTTAATAGCCAGACCTGTTATCCTCTGGGCTGGTACTCAGAATACATCCCTAGCGATTCAGGTGGAGGCAGTCAGAGAGCTCCGCCTTCATCTGGACTTTCACAAGTCCATGGGACCAGATGGGCTACACCCTCGGGTGCTGAGGGAGCTGGCGGGGGTGACTGCTGAGCCGCTCTCGACCATCTGTCAGCACTCTTGGTTAACTGGAGAGGTCCCAGAGGATTGGAGCCTCGCTAATGTGACTCCCATCTTCAAGAAGGGCCGTAAGGAAGATCTGGGGAACTATAGGCCTATTAGCCTGACGTCAGTACTGGGGAAAGTAATGGAGCAAATCATCTTGGGTGAGATCGCACAGCATGTGTGTGGTATACAGGGGATCAGGCCCAGCCAGCATGTGTTCATGAAAGGCAGGTCATGCTTGACCAACCTCATCTCCTTCTATGATCTAGTGACCTCTCTGGTAGATGGAGGGAAAGGCTGTTGATGTAGTCTACCTAGACTTCACCAAAGGTCTCTCACAGTATCCTTCTGGGGAAACTGGCTGCCCATGGCCTGAACAGGTATACACTCCTCTGGGTAAGAAACTGGTTAGAGGGCCGAGCCTAACTCCTAAGGGACCTGTGCTACAAGTGGTTAATGGAGTGAAGTCCAGCTGGCAACCTGTTTCAAGTGGTGTCCCCCAGGGGTCGGTACTGGGGCACATCGTGTTTAACATCTTAATTGATGACCTAAATGAAGGTACCCTCAGTAAATTTGCAGATGTCACCAAGTTGGGAGGTGGCGTTGATCTGCCTGAGGGTGGGGAGGCCCTTTAGAGGGATCTAGATAAGCTGGATTGCTGGGCTGAGGTGAATGGGATGAGGTTCAACAAGGCCAAGTGCTGGGTCCTGCATTTTGGCCACAACAACCCCATGCAGCGCTATAGTCTTGGGTACAAGTGGCTGGATGACTGTGAAGAGGAAAGGGACCTGGGGGTGTTGGTTGATGCTCGGCTGAACACGAGCCAACAGTGTGCACAGGTGGCCAAAAGGGCCAATGCCATCCTGGCCTGCATTAGAAATAGCGTGGCCAGCAGGAGCAGGGAGGTAATCATCCCCACGTACTCAGCACTGGTTCACTTTTGGGCCGCTCACTACAAAAAAGACATTGAGGCCCTGGAGCTTGTCCAGAGAAGGGCAACAAAACTGGTGAGGGGTCTGGAACATAAGTCTTATGAGGAGCATCTGAGGGAGCTGGGATTGTTTAATCTGGAGAAGAGGAGGCTCAAGGGAGACCTCACTGCACTTTACAACTTCCTGAAGGGAGGTTGTGGTGAAGAAGGGTTTGGCCTCTTCTCCCAGGCAATGAACAGGACCCAGGGAAATGGCTGCAAGTTGTATCAGAGGAGGTTTAGGTTAGACTTAAGGAAGAACTTTTTCTCTCAGAGTGTGGTCAGGCACTGGAATGGGCTGCCAAGGGAGGTGGTGGAGTCGCCATCCCTGGCACTGTTCAAGAGGCGTCTGGATGAGGAGCTGCGAGATATGGTTTAGTAGCTTGTGGTAGCAGTGGTAGTGTGAAGACGGTTGGACTAGATGATCTTATAGGTCGTTTCCAACCTTGTGACTCTATGATTCTATGAATCACAGAAGCACAGAACTGTGGAGGCTTGAAGGTCATTGAGTACCACCCCTCTGCAAAGCAGGTCCCCCAACAGCAGTCTGCACAGGTAGGTGTCTAGGCGGGTCTTCAGTATCTCCAAAGAAGGAAAATCCACAACAGCCCCGTGCAGCCTATTCCAGTGCTCCGTCAAAATGTATTAGACGGACATTATGAGAATACCTATAAAGCAAACATTTATTTTTCTATTTATTTTGATATATATATATACAGATATATATATAAAGAAATCATAGAATCATAGAGTCACTCAGGTTGGAAAAGACCTTAAAGATCATTGAGTCGAACCATGACCTAACCATACTACCCTAACTTTAAAAACCCTCAGCAAAAGCATGTACCTGAACACCACATCCAAACGGTTTTTAAACACTTTCAGGGAATGTTTACTTACTTGCAAGTAGTCTAAAATTTTATTGCCTGTAAAGAAGATGACTTTCTATTTGTATCCCAGAATTTAGGAGTAAACCAAAAAGCATATGGAACTGGCAATAAACATGCAGAAAAAAAAATATAAAAATGAAATCCATTAAGCTAAAGAGGCATATCTTCTGAATCATTATGGCTTCCAAAGCAGTATTACATTACATATTTGGTGAAAAAATAGAGAATCTTTGAGCTTCTGAGTACCTGATGAATATACAGGGGCTATACTGCATATAAAAATAATTAAATATAATACAAATTTATTTCCAAGCATACTATATAATGGTAAATACCAGAATAAATCATTTTATTTCATGTTAACACTTATTATGATTTTAGCATATGTAGTTTTAAACACATCCAAAAAAAAAAAAAAAAAAAAAAAAAGATTTAACATGGTCACAAAGCTTGACCTCAGCTAACAAATAGTAGCAGTCTCATTTCCACATCACTATGAACAAGAATCATTTGCAACCCAGAATCTCCCTTTTTGAGATAGAAGCTATACTCTGAAAAAAGAAAAAAGAAAAACAAACAACAACAACAAAACTAGCAAATAATTAAAAAAAAAAAAAATCCTGAGAAATGATAATAATAAAAAACCCTACATTGAAAAAATATCCATTATATTTCATACATCAGGTAGCAGAAGTAATGTTCACTTCCAGGTATAAAATCTCCTATATATAATAGCCTGCTTTTATGTAAGATTTTAAGTAACAAACTACCATTACTTCTGGTTATACAAAGAAAATAATAGATTACACTGAGAGAGGCACTGTCATTTTTCTTCCTTTAACTCAGACAGTTTATATCATGTTCATTGCAGAGGAAACTATCTCTAACTGTTAAATAGCTCATATCTTAATTTCTTCTTTCCCTCAGCTTTCTGAACAAAATACATGTTCAGCTTACATTTTCCTGTATTCACTTAATGTTTCTTACAAAATAACATATTCAAAAAGTCTATTAATCTTAATGCTTCAAAAGATCTTCTGAGCTCAGGTGAAAAAAATGCCTCCAGAAAAGTTTAGATATTAACTTCATTTGAGTCATTTATTTACTGCTCTTTCCCTGAAACACTTGATGCAACACATACGGGAAGCATGATAACCATTTTAAGGAGATTGAGTGATATTATTTTTAAATTATAGAGTTGGCTTCTGAATACAGAGATTTTATTAGTTTATTTTACATGCTGAGGGCAAAGACTGTTTATTCTTTTAATAAGATAAGCTTTAATTTTATTATCTTGTTTTCATTGTGTTCTAAGTTTCTATAAGCTAATATTTGCTTTAATGAAAACAATCACATCAAACCAGATTAAGTTCTGATTTTCTGAGTCTAGAAAAGGCTACAGTGAAAAAAAAAAAAAAAAGAAAAAAAAAAACATGCTAAAGGTGAGGAACATATGTATCCTATAGAGTTAGGATAATATGGTTAGGTTGCGCTTGGACTTGATGATCTTTAAGGTCTTTTCCCACCTGAGTATTTCTGTTTTCATAGAGGAGGTGCTCCAGACCTCTGATCATCTTAGTGGCCCTCCTCTGGACTCACTCTGACAGCTCCACATCTTTCCTGTATTGAGGGCGCCAGACCTGGATGCAGTACTCCAGATGAGGCCTCACGAGAGGGCCCCCAGAGTAGAGACAATCATCTCCCTGTCCCTGATGGCCACCCCTCTTCTGATGGAGCCCAGGATACTTTTGGCTTTCCCAGATGCAAGAGCACACTGCTGGCTCAAGTTTTTCATCCACCAGGACCCCTAGGTCCTTCTCTGCAGAGCTACTCTCAAGGAGCTCTCCCTGTCTGTATACTTGTCTGGGATTACTCTGACCCAAGTGCAAAACCTTGTATTTTGCTATGTTGAACCTCATTAGATTCACACAGACCCACATTTCAAGTTAGTTTAAATCCCTCTGGATTGCATCTCTTCCTTGTAACGTGTCAATCATGCCATTTAGTTTGATGTCATCAGTAAACTTGCTGAGGGTGCATTCACACCCATCACTGATGTCACTGATGAAGATGTTGAAGAGACAGGGAGAGTTCATATTGCGGTACCAATACTTTGATATAATCTAATTAAAGAAAAAAAAAAGTTCTTTTTGTCTCAGAAAGATATTGCTATATTATAGGTACTGAATTATTTAACAGAGCTTGGTAGTAAATTTTTTCCTGAAACAATCCACTGAAAAATAATTGAAAAATAGATTTAATAGCCATATGCAGATGGCAAGTGCAAAAACTCTTTAATTGCAAAATATATATATATATATTTCATATGTGTTTTGTTTTACTTAGTTTTCTTCTTCTTCTTCTTCTTCTTATTTCTATCCAGAATATAGAAATCTGATTTAATCAGAAGTTAAACTGTGATTCAAACAAAAGAGAAAAAAAAAAAAAAGGAAAAGAAAAAAACAAAAACAAAAACAAAATCATCTCCAAAAGGCAACAATAATAAAACCATTTTTAACTGGTTTATTATTCTTGATGAAAGATTTAGACCAATTTTTCCAGTGTTTTTCTGTTTCCCACTATTATAATAGACAAAATATTCTCATTATGTTTTCAAGTGTTTGCTCTTATTTTTATTACAGAACAAGTGTTTTGCTGTCTTTATAATAAAATTTGATGTCCTTCATACAGGTAAGCTGTCCCTAGCTTTTACGCAACGCTCATATTTCTAAGTATATAATGTAATCTACCCAACCTGCATTCAGACAAACATGATTGCATAAGAGAAGAGTTCTTTTTTTGTCTCTTCTCTCAAGCAAAAAGTGATAGGACAAGATAAAATGGCCTTAAGTTGCACCAAGTCAGCTAAAGTTGAAAATTAGGAAAAAGAGTTGTGAAACAATGGAGCAAGCTGACCAGAAATGTAGTTGAATCACCATCCCTGAAGTATTTAACAGTTATGAAGATTAGGGACATGGTTTAGTGTTAGATCTGGTAGTGCTAGGTTAATGATTGGACTTGATAATCTAAGAGATTTTTTTTCAATCTAAATGATTCTATTTCCTGATGCATATCTTGGAAGGAAAGCAAGAGTAAGTGACCAGGTTATCTTCCTCTTTGTTTATTTTTTAATCTTGAAAATCACTATTTTCTAATTTATCTGCTTAACTTCAAGTTCTGTTGGAAGGACTAATTTTAATACCAACATGTGTTTTGTTTGTTTAAAGAATGTATAAATTTGTTCTAATTTTCTCCATCTCCCCTCAAAAATGATGTGTCAGGATTATTCAGTAACTCATTAAAACAAGTAAGAATCTAAATATTCAATAAGTGAGTTTTTAATAGATCTCAGAGTATGGAATAATCTTATTATCTGTTCTCGTATAATTGTTCAAACAAAGCAACTTAAAGTTGCCCACACTTGATTTATTTTTAATTTATTTTTCTCTCATTCTTCTGCCTGAATTCTAGTATTAAGTATTTTGTCCTGTAAGTAATTAATTGAGTTTATCATAGTGCAAAACTTATTCCAGAAAGAATTTGGAAATTTAAAGCCTAATATACACAATGAAAGGCAGAATACCTTACAACACATTCATTGTTTCATTTATAGAAACATTAGATGCCTCAGAAACTGTAGCTTTCTAAGTTATTGTAGGTATATCCACATTTTTGCAATTAGTAAGCAGAGGACAATAGTGAGTGCTGAAAATCAGTGCAACTTTTAAATTATTCATAATCATAACCTCATGTATGGTTTATATGAAGAAGTCCAAAAAAATATATGTGAGAACCAAACACTAATTAGAAAAAAAAATTTAAAAAAATATATATTGTGAAACTAAAGAGATGTGATTATTCAAATCATTCAAAATCAGTATCTCAAAGCTATGCTTATGTTTTATGTTTATGTTTATGTTTTATGTTAGGTATCGAATTTTCATAATGCACAATTTTTGAACAAAAGCAATATGCCTCTGTGAAAGTTTATAGAACTAGTGTCTGCCCTAATGCTACTTTATACACATGAAAGAAAAATTTAAACATGTACTCTTCTTCAGCTTTGATAATGTAAAATCACAACATTTATAGATTTATTTTTTTTTTCTTTCCAAGCAACATGCTAAATATGACAGGAAAATAAATGAAAAATAAGTCACTGTAATATATACCCTCTCCCTGTCCCCCCCCTTCCCACTCCCTTTTTTTTTCTTTTTCTATTTTGCTACCTTATCAAGCCACTAAAAATCAGAAGTTGGGAAGTTATCAGAAACTTGGGTTTACATGTAAAGCACAAAGTCAAATTTTACTCAGTTTTTAGTTTATCATTCAGACAAAGGATTTTTGGGTAACTTAGTATTCTGGAGGGAGTCATGAAATAGATCTAAAACAGTTGATTGCCCTTGTGTTTGAAATTTATATCATATAAATTTAGAAGTCTGTAAAAGAGTCATCTGGCTTCCCTTCATATCTCATTCACAGAAATAGATACTTCTAGCTTAATGTGACCTGTTTAAACCATCTCCCATTCATTTGTGCCAAGGAGAAAAAAAAAAAAAAAACAAAGAAAAGTAAGGAAAAAGCATGCTGTAGGTCATGTTCTGGGTTAATGCATTTGAGCCAAGTGGATAGCAATCTGAGAACTTTGTGGAGTGTCACTGGCTATAATATTTTCTCTGAACTATTTAAGGCAGTCAGCATTCCCTGTAGCGCATCTGGCAGAAAGAATAATGGTAGACTATTGAGAATATTACTGGATCTCATAATATAAACTCTATAACATTACAACTTTATAAACTGCTGTGATTTAATGAATCAGGAACAGTCATAAACGTTATGCGGTTAACATCTTATTTGAAACACAGATTTCAAAATTATTTGATTAGGAAGAAAATGT
The DNA here is from genome assembly GCF_987193195.1 of Phasianus colchicus. NCBI lineage: Eukaryota > Metazoa > Chordata > Aves > Galliformes > Phasianidae > Phasianus > Phasianus colchicus. The sequence goes on from NC_143436.1 coordinate 159,565,896, forward strand.
TGTACATTATGCTGTTATAAAATTGTTCAGTTTTACAGTCATCAAGATTTTCCTTTGAACTATGGGATCAAAGTAGATAAAGCTAAATATATTAGTAGATAAATTAGTCATACTGCTTTTTTATTTTGGCTAATATTTGATTTTGTAGCAGATGACAATATCAATTAGAAAATTCTCAAAACAATTTCAGTAGTAAGAGTATCCTTTTTGCTATGGCATCAGAAATGTTGAACAAACAAATAAAGAACAAACTTATTTTCCTATATTTTGTTATGAGAAACTATTTATTCAATTTCTTGTCCTATGATCGTTGTATTCATCCACTCTTCTTCATTATTTCTTAGTCATATACCCCTAAAAATTTGGTATGTTTTCCATTTTCCTTAAACAAGCTTATATCTGGTTACAAATTAAGTAAAATTTTATGTCAAAGACAAAATAAAATCAATTCAGTCTGTGTTTATACCATTAGGTTGCTGGCATGTACTTCTAGATCTTGGTCTCCTGATTGGCAGTGCAGGAAGGAATTTGTCATAGTCCCTTACCATATGTTTGTCTCAGGAAACAGAATGAGATGTAGCTGTGGGATACAGAATATAGAGAGAAAACTGACGATGAATGCACTGATGTACCTCTTTTGGAGAATGTAGGGCCACAACATGAGCTGAAAGGAATTCAGAAGATTTTCCATATCTGGCAGATTTAATTTGACATAAAATACTCTGCTCACATCTCTCTTCATTCTTTAACTATAGTCACAGGCAAAAATGATGAGGTTTATGAAATTAAATAAAATCTTTCAAGATACCCTAATATATATATATATATATATATATATATATATATATATATATATATATATTAATGTTGGTAATACCTAATATTCAGAGAAGAGGAGGAAAGCACAGTTTTATGTTTCTCTGTGAATACCATATGAGCTGAGGATCTTGTGTTAGAATTGTAACAGAAATGTAACAGGTTTTACAGAAGTCTAAGTGGCAAAGCATTTATCCCTTGGTAGCATATAGAACCTCTGGCTTCCCATTGTTTACCATCACACAATTTGGAAATTTATAATAAGAATAATCTGATTGATTTGTGTAATTGGGTGAAATGTATGGTCTAGTGATCTGACTAAATGATTTAACAGTCTCTCTGGCCTTAGAATGTGATTTAAGACTGTATTTAAGTTAGTCTGATCAGTCTAGTGTAATTTCAACAATAACAAAATATTAATGCCTTCAGAAAGAAGAATAGTTATCTCAAACCAAATCTAACAATAGGGATATTATTCTATGTATGAAACTTGGAAAGCAAAACAAAACAAAACAAAAACAACTTTTTTTATTTTTTTTTATTTTTTTTTTCTGCTCCAGTAGGAAAACACTTTCTGTTTTGTTTGTCCAAGAAAATTAGTTTTAGTGTAGTAAATTATCATTTAGTATATGTTATTGCTCCAAACACAGAAAATCAACCTTTAAAAAGAGAATTTCATAGCATTATGTTTCACCTGTTAGTATATTGTTAATATTGTCTTATATATATATATATATATATATATATATATATATATATATAATTTCCTTTACTTACTGGTCCTTTACATTACTTCATAGTATTGTAAGAAAAAAAAAAGAAAAAATCAATGTCTCATGATCCACATACTTTTACTATGAACTTCAAACACTAACAGAAGTTTAAGATAAGCTAGTTATTTTCTCTCTACACTTCTGTAATATCTCTCAGCACTGAATCTCCTTGTATTTATAGGACATGTTAATTAAGTTGTGAAAGTAGCAGGTGATTGATTATAAGGATCACTTCATCTAGCATTGAAATGAAGTAAGTCCTCAAGATCATTACAGGGCAAATGAAGTAACAAGTCAAGAAGAATAGCACATCCAATACAAACACTAGAAAGTATGGGTGGGAGGAGAATCATTATCCAAGCTGGAATGAAGTAATGACAGCATGAACTAGTCTAATGAGGAATACTATGGGATTTTTAGTTTCCTAGTTCTCAGTTCTGTGTGCACATGCGAACAAAGGCACAAAAAGTGTGCATCACCAACAACGTAATTCTAAGTATAAAGAAAAGGACAAAATAATCATATATCCCCTACCTTAAGTAACAACAAAAACAAAACAAAACAAAACAAAATTGCTACAGCATTTTTTTAACTATAGCTTTGAGTTATGTAGAAATATTAAGCACTGCACTAAACTATTAAGGATAGAATTTATCACATCTAACTTCAGTTATCTGAAGTATAGTCACATAGACTTAATTACCTCCTTGTTCAGTAAAGATTTAACACTTTCTCCTTTCTCTCTTGTGCCCCTCATTAAAGAAGCTGAAGGTCTTTTAGAAGGTACACAATATTTAGATAGCTATCATTAATGAATTACCTCCTCAGAGACTGACCTCTCCTGAAGTCTTTGCAATTTAAATTAAAAAAAGAAAAGAAAAGAAAATAAATAAAAAAAAAAAGAAAAGAAAATAAAGGAAAAGGGAAGGGAAAAGGGAAAGAGAAGAGGAAAGGGAAAGGGGAAGGAGAAGTGAAGAAAGGGAAAGGGAAAGGGAAAGGGAAAGGGAAAGGGAAAGGGAAAGGGAAAGGGAAAGGGAAAGGGAAAGGGAAAGGGAAAGGGAAAGAAGAAGGGAAAGGTAAAGAGAAGGGGAAGGGGAAGGGGAAGGGGAAGGGGAAGGGGAAGGGGAAGGGGAAGGGGAAGGGGAAGGGGAAGGGGAAGGGGAAGGGGAAGGGGAAGGGAAGAGAAAGAGAAAAGAAGCTTGGTTTACAGCCTTACAGCCTGCACTATTAATACAGTGCCCTGTATCATGTATGCTGCAGTTTCTTTCTGTTTTCAATGATTTTCAGATGCTTGAGGGGTATCTTGTGTACCTATCTCCATCCTATCTCCATCCTATCTGCATCTCTATCTTATCTCTACCTGGACCTGAGAAAATGGCCACAAGTTGTACCAGAAGAGATTTAGATTAAACATAAGGAAAAACTTTTTATCTGAGAAAGTGGTCAGGCACTGGAATGACCTGCCCAGGGAGGAGGTGGAGTCACCATCCCTGGCAGTGTTCAAGAGGTGTCTGAATGAGGAGCTACGAGATACGGTTTAATAGCTTGTGGTAGTAATGGTAATGGGAGGACAGATGGACTAGATGATCTTGTAGGTCCTTTTCAACTTTGTGATTCTATGATTCTATAGTTCTATGTGTTATAGAGAAATGAGTAAATATGACAGAATATATTTCTTACACAGCCCAAGAAGTTGAAATATATAATTTCTGCATTTTGTCAGGCTTAACAATCACTTACTTGTTACTAAATTATTATATAAAGACAAATCCACATTTCAGCTAAGTTGTTTAGACTAATATGTAGCCTGCAGTTCAGCATGATCCTCTGACAGTGTTGCATTACATATGTGATTATACTTGGCAGTAGCCTGAACACAAGCTGCCTTCCTTGATAAAAGCCTTTTGGATATTCTTGTCTATGTGATGAGACAGCTGATAGCATAGGCAAAATGTTAAAGCCTATATATTTGGCAAAGAAGCATACACTCAAGTGTACTCAACACAGGGAAATATTCCCCAGTCTCTTATTAGAATTAGAATTCTGTGAATTGAGAACTTGGATTTCCTTTATGAAAAGCAAAGTACTGAAGTGAAAAATGATGTTCAGAACAAGGAGGACATGTCAAGAACATTTCATTGGAACTTAGATTTTCAAGTTCTTGAGTTGATGCTTCTGAATGAGCTTCCATGGGGAAGTAAAATGACTGACAATAGTGTAAAATAGTTGTGTGTTGGAAAGCAACAAATTATGAATTTCCAGAGGTACATTTCTTGAACAGATTTTGTGAAATGTTCCCTATTTCAGTGTGATTTGAAAAAGAAATATGTATGAGTTCTTTCAATCCTCCACGTTTCCACAACCCAAAAGCTTTCACGATATATTTCCATAGGAACTATTCTTTGATTCTCTTATAAAATATTGCCAAAAGGAATTGTTTTATCCTTCTCTCTCTGAATTCCTCCAGTCCTTGCTACACATTTTAATGTCTTCTTTTCCCTTGGCACGAATATATAACCATGGGAGCAAAGTTTGCTGATTTATGTAGTCAGTGTGAGATGGTGGTGCAATAGATGCAGTGAGATAATATACTTTTCACAGAATCATAGAATCATAGAATCATAGAATCATAGAATCACAAGGTAGGAAACAACCTATAAGATCATCTAGTCCAACCGTCTTCACACTACCACTGCTACCACAAGCTACTAAACCATATCTCGCAGCTCCTCATCCAGACGCCTCTTGAACAGTGCCAGGGATGGCGACTCCACCACCTCCCTTGGCAGCCCATTCCAGTGCCTGACCACACTCTGAGAGAAAAAGTTCTTCCTTAAGTCTAACCTAAACCTCCTCTGATACAACTTGCAGCCATTCCCCCGGGTCCTGTTCATTGCCTGGGAGAAGAGGCCAAACCCCTCTTCACCACAACCTCCCTTCAGGAAGTTGTAAAGTGCAATGAGGTCTCCCCTTGAGCCTCCTCTTCCCCAAACTAAACAATCCCAGCTCCCTCAGATACTCCTCATAAGACTTATGCTCCAGACCCCTCACCAGTTTTGTTGCCCTTCTCTGGACAAGCTCCAGGGCCTCAATGTCTTTTTTGTAGTGAACACAGTACTCGAGGTGCGGCCTCAACAGTGCATGGGGATGATCACCTACCTGCTCCTGCTGGCCATGCTATTTCTAATGCAGGCCAGGATGGCGTTGGCCCTTTCGGCCACCTGGGCACACTGTCAGCTCATGTTCAGCCGAGCATCAACCAGCACCCCCAGGTCCCTTTCCTCTTCACAATCATCCAGTCCCCAAGCCTATAGCGCTGCATGGGGTTGTTGTGGCCAAAATGCAGGACCCAGCACTTGGCCTTGTTGAACCTCATCCCATTCACCTCAGCCCAGCAATCCAGCTTATCTAGATCCCTCTGAAGGGTCTCCCTACCCTCAGGCAGATCAACACTACCTCCCAACTTGATGTCATCTGCAAACTTACTGAGGGTACACTCGATCCCCTCATTTAGGTCATCAATAAAGATGTTAAACAAGATGTGCCCCAGTACCGACCCCTGGGGGACACCACTTGAAATGGGTCGCCAGCTGGACCTCACTCCATTAACCAGCACCCGTTGAGCACGGCCCTCTAGCAAGTTTCTTACCCAAATGAGTGTGTACCTGTCCAGGCCACGGGCAGCCAGTTTCCCAGCTCCCTCAGCACCCGAGGGTGTAGGCCATCCAGTCCCATGGACTTGTGACAGTCTAGGTGGAGGACTGTCTCCACCTGAATTGCTGGGGGTGCTTTCTGAGTAGCATCCCAGACTTCCAGATCAGGGCATAAAATGCCCAGAAGATATCTGGTCTGGCTATTAAAGTCAGACGTAAAGAAGGCATTGAAGACCTGAGCCTTCTCCTTGTCCTTAGTGGCCACATTCCCTGCTGCATCAAGTATAGGATGAAAATTATCCTTGGTTCTTCTTTTGCCGTTGATATATTTATAAAAGGATTTTTTATTGTCTTTTACTGCAGTGGCCAATCTGAGTTCAAGCTGGGCTTTTGCCTTCCTAACGTCCTCCCTGCATACCTTAGCTACTTCCTTGTAATCTTCCCAACTAGCCTGTCCCTTCTTCCAGAGGACATAGACTCTCTTTTTCAACCAGAGTCTCAACAGTAGTTCCTGGTTTATCCAAACTGGTTGTCTACCCCTGCGGCTCGCCTTACGGCACTCAGGGAGTGCTTTTCTACAGAAAGTCCTTCTCCTCAATTTCTTTCTTTCTTCCCCTTCCACCAAGATGTTTTTTTACCATTGCAAAAACACAGCAAACTTGGTATACAAGGAATCTTTCTCCAAATCCATTCTTTTTTTTTTTTTTTTTTTTTTTCTTTTCTTTTCTCATTTCAAATATAAGAAAAGAAAAGAAAAAATGAAGTTTATGCTGAACCAATACCAAATGAAGAGATGTTACTTATTTTTTTTCTTTCAGCACAGAATAAGAAAAAAAATACTTCAAATAAAAAAAAAGTAGAAATAGTAATAAAATAATTCTAAATATTCTAAAAGTGAAATAAAATTGCTTTGATATATTATCTTCTTAAACTTGTGCTGGTTTCACACTGATGGACAGCTGAACTCCACCACAATGTTCTTTCACTCTCACTCCACCTCAAAGGTGCTAGAGGAGAAAATTCAATGAAATCAGGCTCAAAGGCTGAGATAAGTTTAGGGAAATCACTTAACAGTTAATGTCACAGGCAAAACAAACGAGGGATAGGAAGAATAATGTAATTTATTGTATATTACTAACAGACTAGAACAGTGAGGACTAAAAGCAAATTAAAATAACCTTCCCTCCAATACTCCCTCTTCTAACTGTTTCCCCCAGACAATACAGGGAAATGTGGAATGGGGGATGTATTTTGACCATAATACTTCATCATCTACTGCTCCTTTATGGTCACTCTCTGCCCCTGCTTCAGTATGGAGTCCTTCCCAAGGGATGCCATCCTTCCTGAACTAATCCTTCATGTGTTTCCTTTTTCTTTCCATTCTTTTAATACACAATATTCTTTCAGGCAGAGAGGTCATCAAACAAATGAAAAAGATGCTCATTTGATATCACTTAATACTTGTTCTTTGAAATATAATCCAAAAGCAGAATGAAAATACATGTGTTACTGTTACTTAAATTGCATTTGTTGTCAAAGCTGTCTTAGATTTAACGACAAAAGAAATTAAAAAAAAACATGTAATGTGAATTGAATTGATGCACATAGGAAGATATAGTACTTCTTTAAAAATGATGTACTTTAAGCTACTAGACAGTAGCAAGTTTTGGGGATAATTGATAGATAGTTAAATGAAAATGACAACCGGAACTACGATCTAAGAGGCTGTTCATGTGGTGCTCATATGGAAAGGTCATTACCATTTTCTTGTGCTCTTCCTTAGACATTTGATTTTGGCCACAGTCTCAAAGACAAAATGCTATTTTTCAGAATGGAAACCTGTTTTATATCATAATTACTACACCCCACTCAGTTCAGAAAAATTTGAGAAGTAAATTTCCCTGTCATTCTCTCTGTGACCCTCGACATTACGGAAGGTGGTGGTAGATAAATAGAGCAAAAATAGATAAAAATTATTTGTAATTAAATAAGAATAAATGAACTATAGTATTTCAGTGTTATGAGCCTCTGGGGAATTTTGTATTTGCTTTCTTATTTAATATGAACATACTGAAATGATAAATTCCTTGGGCGTATCAGCAGCATGTTTTCAAGAAGTTTCTATGCTGGTATCAAATATACCATCAAATGCTTAAGATATTTATATAATAAAAGAACAGATTTATAAAATAAAAGAACCCATTTCACATAAATATGAATACTGTTTAAAAACAAACAAACAAAAAAAAAACATAAATAAGCATAACAAAGTGACACTGAAAATGTGCAGTTTATCCAAATACTGCAAAAAAATCCAGATTACTGATCTTGAACTTAATTTGTACCAGTCTATAGGAAATTTTTGACTTCTTATATATCTCATATAATTACTTTCTTGGTTTCCATTGGTGATTTTTAGAGCAGAAAGCACCACAAAAGTTATCTTAAAGAAAGAATTTATTACAGTTTTAATCCAAATACTGTAAAAATATCATTACTTTTGGTATAAAGGTGAAGTAAATAATTATGTAGAATATTTTCTGTATATTGCTATAGTAGTGACTCTGTTAAACAACAAAAGCAAAAACAAGAACAAAAACAGCCTGCTCAAGTAAGAACATCTAGATTGTTTACAAGTAATTTTGATAGATAAGCAATCCAGAAGATGATTCTGCACACTAAATTATTTTCTCTAGTTGCCCAACATTTTTCACTCTTATAGAAAAAGTCTAGGTGCTTCAGTGAGGCACTTAAGTGATTCTCTTTAGGAATGGATGACTCCACAGTTTTGAAAGACAGGCTATACTTTTCTTATGAGTTGAAACACCAAAAAACCTCCAGGAGATCAAGGATACATTTACAAATTCAAGGTATGTATATTTCTAATGCCCCAGTCTTAGATATTTTCTTAAGTACTAAACACTACTGGTTTAGTTTCTCATTCAATACTTTTGCAGCTATATTCTTGATGCACAGATATTGACATTTTAGTAGGGACGTAGTAGGAATAGTGACTTAACTGTTTAAGATCTTTTTTGGTGTGTATGTGTGTGTGCTGTTTTTGCATAGTGATAGGACAGGGAGAAATGGTTTAAAACTAAAGGAGGGGAGGTTTGGATTAGATGTCAGTGGGAAGTTTTTACTGAGAGAGTGGTGGGGTGCTGGAACAGGTTGCCCAGAGATATGGATGCCCCATTCCTGGAGTGTTTAAAGCCTGCTTGGATGGGGTCCTGGGCAATCTGATCTAGAACTTGATATAACAGCTGGGAATCCTGGGGATTGGAACTCCTGGGGTCCCTTCCAACCCAAGACATTCTATGTTTCAAATTGAACATGGTTCAAGAAGGTCAAGCACTTGGCATTGCTCTTGGATCAGGACAATCCCAGACGTGAGTAGAGACTGTGAGAAAAACTGATTGACAGCAGATCTGTGAAGAAAAATTTTGAGTTTCTGGTGGATGAAAAGCTGGACATGAGCCAACAGCGTGCACTTGCAGCCAGGAAGGCCAACAGTAGCCCTGGCTGCATCAAAAGAGGTATGGCCAGCAGGGAGAGGGAAATGATTGTCTCCTCTGCTCTGCTCCTGTAAGGTTCCATATGGATTCAGAGATGTGGTGGATGCTCCATCCCTGGAGACTTTCAAGGTTAGGCTGCATTAGGCCCTGGGCAACCTGATTTAGCTATTGTGACTCTGTTCGTTGTAGAGGAGTTGAACTAGATCTTTAAAGGTCCCTTCCAACTCTTAGGATTCTTTGATTTCTATGATTTTTATGGAGTATCACATCCAGGCCTGGGGGCCCCCAGTACAAGAAAGATGCATTGTTATTGGAGTAGGTCCAGAGGAGGGCCAAAAAGATGGTCAGAAGGCTGGTGCACGTCTACTACAAAGAAAGGTTAAGGGAGCCAGAATTTAGTTTAGTCTGTAGAAGATAAGGCTCTGGGGAGACTTCATTATGGCCTCCCAGTCCTTGACAGAAGTTTATAATCAGCAAGGAGGCTGACATTTTTCATGGGCAGATAGTTGCAGGACAAAGAGGAATGGTTTCTAACAAAAAGAAGTGAAATTTAGAATAGATATCAGGGGGAAACTTTTCATTCAGAGGTTTCTGAGGCACTGTTACATGTCTCCCAGAGGAGCTATGAATGCTCCATCGCTGGAGGCATTTAAGGACAGGCTGGATGGGGGCCTGGGCAGCCTGTTCTACTGGGTGGCACTTCTGCACATGACAGGAAGATTTGGAATAAGTTGATCATTAAGGTCTCTTCTAACACAAAGTAGTCTGTGATTCTATGAAGAGTCTGACTTGAGGAATGTTTATTCAAAACAGGTGTAGATGACATATGTAGTTCAAGAGGCCATATGCTTCTCTGTTGAATCATGTCTACAGATAAGCACAATAGTTTCTAACCAAAAAAGAGGAAGATTTTTAAGAGTGATCATCTGAAGTCTTGTTCCAGTGGTATTACCTCTGCTAATTGCTCTTTAATTTCCTTGAAGATTACAGGTGCATAGAATTTCTACAGGGAGAGTTGTACAGTTTTGAGCTCATTCTAAGTATTACTGAGACCTTCTGAAAGGGAAACAGTGTTTAGATATAATGTTGAATATATATTTTGTTGAACCAATCTCAAAAGAAAAAAAAACAAACAACAATAAATATAAACACCTAATATAGATGCTCCTGCTCTGGCAGAGGGATTGGACTAGATGACCTTTCAAGGTCCCTTCCAGTCCCTGATGTTCTGTGATTCTGTGATAAACCGATCCTTTCACCAACCCCTCATCTCCCTCCCCATCCCCCCCCAAAAAAACCACATACACACAAAAACAACATTGCCACCACCACCAAACTAAACCAAACAAAAAAAAGAAGTGAAGAACTCATAAAATCTATTAAAATGTTTTGTTTTTCTCCTGTGGTCTTTTTTTATTATGCTTAGATTGAGCATTGCTCAAGGACAAGAATACATAACTCTTGACTTCCTAGTTTTCATAATTTTGTGTTTCTGTAGGCAGAATGTACCCAAAGAATGTACAATGTCATTTTCATTTTGCACAAACAATATTTTTTTGTTCATTACTTTTGTTTTAATTTAGAGGTTGGACTTTACAAATCAGGCTATTAATTCACAGAATATAAGATACAGTGCATTCAAAGCAATCTCATGGTACCTGTTCTTTATTAGGACAACATATAGTACATGTAAATTAGATGCAATATTATTATTATTTGCTGCGTCTTCTTGAAGACTTTGAGTCCTACAATAAAACTTGACAACACAGATAGAAAAACAACATCATTTTAAAAATTAATTGATTTGAAAGGAGCTATAGTATTCATGTCACCAGCAAATGTGTTTCCTCTTCTTTTAAGTAATGCTGGTAGTAAACGACTTTGTTGTATTATTCAAACCTTAATTTCTGTTTTCAGAAATACCATGTGTTGTCATTTCGTGAGACACATTTCTCATTTCACTGCTTTCTGCTTGGAAATCAGTGAGAAAGGAGCTTGACCCAATAAAACAAGGACAGAGATTAAAGCAAGAAAGACTAAGGGAGCGTTCACGTGAAATTGGTCAAGGAGGGGAATCTTCTTAGGACATAACTGGAGTTGTAGAGCCTTTTTCGAATGACATTACAAGTGCTGCACAGATGCTATTACACAGCAAGGTGAATACAATAAAGCCAAGTTGCAGTGCTAATGGGTCCATCCCCTGTTAAATCACAAGGCCTTCAGACTCATACTCAGATAATGATGTTACAGCTATGGTTATGGTTTATTTATTTAACCAAGGGCAAAGTTGTTGAGGCACAATTTAATTTTAAAGGGAGCCTGACAAGGTAGGTGGCAGTAATGGTATAGGACAAATGAACTTCTTCACTAGACAGCCAATAAAAATTAAAACACAGCTCAGGAGGACTGAGTATGTTTCTTAAGAGGAAACATAAAGAAATGAAATGAAATATCTACTGAGCATTAATAAACCCATTAGTGAACATTAATAAAATAAAAAGGTTCCCTACTTTACAGCCCTGGGAGTCAGCAGCTCTAGTCTCCATGAAGTATTTAGTGGGGCTGGAAGAATGATTTGAGGGGGAGAGCTAGGAAAAGAGTAAATCAGGTGGAACATTTCAGCTAATGGGTAGGGACTGAATATAGCTAAAGGCTGAATCAGCTGAAGTGAAGGTTGAAATGAGTCTATAAGGAAATTAATAATTTTGTATACAGAAAAAGGTTTCAATAGCATGCAGCAAATAAAGCCTAGGGACACTTCCTGAACAGCGAAGAAGAAACAAATCATTGAATAGCTGCAATCCCTGGAGTCACTGTCTTTCCTGCCTACATGGGGCAAAGGTGAGGTAGAGAAAACAGTAATTGAAGACCACAGCAGAATTAGATGGTATCAAAGTTGGAAGTTTCTTTGTTTAGGTTTCCCACTCCAGTCTATTACTTTGCCAAACTCTGTCTGGATTTATACAGTGTTAGACTCACTGTTTCTTATTTCTCCTTGTCTATTCTCAGCCTCTGATCTTTCCAGCAGAGTTCCTAGAGTTATTCTCATTCTCTTCTACCATCTAAATTTGGCACATCTCCCTTCCAAATCCAGCTGCATGCAGTCCTCAGAGACCATATACATACTTGCTTATTACTCCCCCAACATTCTGTCCTCTGCTCAAAAGAGCGTCGTACAAGAAATTGAAGAGAATTGATCTCATTCATTCAGTATATGCCAGTAATATCTTTTTTTTTTTTTTTTTTTGCCACAGTAAGGGAATTATATAATCATAGAATGTCTTGCTTTGGAAGGGACCTTAAAGATCCAACCCCCTGATATGGGCAGGAACATCTATTAGATCAGGCTGCCAGGGACCCATCTGATCTGGTGTAGAATACTTCTAATTTAAACTTTTTCTTTTTTTCTTAAGTTTTAAGTCATTTCCCCCTGTTCTGTCAATATATTTGCTGACAAACAGTTTCTCCCCATCTCTCATGTAGGTCTTCTCCAAATACTGGAATGCTGCTATAAGTCTCCTCAGAGCTTTCTTTTATCAAGGCTAAATAATCCCAACTTTCTTAGCTTTTGTTTGTAGGAGAGGAGCTCCAGTCTCCATCTCTGTGGCCCTTCCTTTGAATCTAACTTTCTCTACTAGCTTGCTACAGGCCCCAGAGCTGAATTAGGTAACAAATTTGAGGCAAACCTGTGCAACTAGAGAAGCTATGAACAATAGGATCTTGAAAAAAAAGTCAGAACAAATCAAGAAAAATATTGATGATTTTTTTTCCCTATACTTGTTTATATTTGGAAATTCTATTTATTTATTGTAGACAGGGATAAAAGGAATCAAATGAAAATTTGTCTTTATGGAAAAAAGGACTCCAAATGAATCACAAAAGAATGCTTTAGATGAGACTCAAAGAACCTCAACTTGAGTACAATAAGTAAATTTGTCTCTTCAAAAGTAACATCTCCTATTTATTTCCATACAACAGGTACAAAGAGCACAATTACACTGTGTGATAGAGAAAGTTCTCTACAAAACACTATTTTTTCCAACAGTCACCACAATTAGGAACTAATTTTTGCCAAAAATGATCAAGAGGCATACCATTCCTGTAAAAAAATTTGCACCAGTGCAGATGACCTATAGTGGCTCATGCCACTGCAGCACCTATTACCTAACTGCTTACATCCATTGTCATCTCCATAAATGTCAGCAAGTGTCTGTGAATATCAAGGAGTAAAGATTTTTGTGCACACTTGCTCAATTCATATGTACTTCCATGTCAGGCACTACATTGTTGAGAAGGTTCAGCCTCTAGAACACCACCACTAACATCTACCTCTGACATTGTAAGACAATATAATAAAATATTAATTTCAGACCAGCCCTCACATAATTAGTTGGCTTTTTTTTTCCCCCAATATTGTTGATTTTATTTTTCAAATACAATTGAAAGTTTTCCAGTGAATTTTAGAACAATAATAAAAAGTTCAACTATTTTATTCCAGTAGTTAATATACAGTTTCCTATCCCCACAAGTTTTACTCAATTCAATTTATTGTTAAAGTACATATCTTTCATCTTTGTTTGTTCTATTTATACTTAAGAAATATTTTTATATTTGGGAAATGATGCAGCTGGTAACACGCTGTTACATCTACTAAGTCAAGATTTCTTACAATTTAATTAAACTATTACACTGTAACAATATTTTTTAAAATATATGAACTTACTTAACCGTAATAAAATTAATTCCTTTATTATGTGACTAATAAAAAAATATCTTGGGAAGTGGTGGGAAAAAAAAAGGATGAACCTCCTATTGTAAGAGTATTTGAGTGACAGATATCCAGACAGACCAGCATAAACAACTCTAAAATATGTTGATCATATGGAAGAAAACTTTCAGCCTCCTGACTGAGTGACAGAGGCCTAGAATACAGCTGTGAGAAGTAGAATTTCATTTTACATATGAAATTATCAACACTACTTGTATTTCTGTCCCAAGGGATATAAACCTCAAAGTGTGTATAAGATTTTTGTATAACATATTCTACATCAAATGGCCAAAAGCATATTGCAAAGCTTCTAAGTGTGTAAGAATCACTGTTTCTTAGAAAAAAAGAATAAAAATAGTTTATTACAGAAAAAGTAGATATGATTCTCTTCTTGCTTATATTAATGTAAATGAATTAGATAGAGCTAGCACAAAAAGTTGTATAGAAAAAGTGTAATTCTCATGTATTTCAGCTGGCATATATCACTGCAATGGAAACTTTTAAGAAGGAAATACATTACTATCTTACTTATATCATTTTTTTCCTATATAGATCCTTTCTACAGTTATTACAAAAGGTATAATTACTACTGATAAGGTTTGAGTGATTTATATAATTTCCAGTTCTAAAAATACTCTGTTAAAAATAAAAATGGAGATTATTATCTATAGATTTCTATTCTTTGATTGTTTGTAGTTTAGAGTTTGTAACATTGACTGAAACTGAAAGTTATCCTGCTTCATGAATTTAAATCTTTTTTTTTTTCCTTTTAATCAACACAAGCTAAAATATATGGAAATAAATTCACTATGTTACAGTGATTATGTTCAGCCACTTGTCCAGCAAAAATATAGGGAATACTAAAAACAGACTATCTTAAATTACATCTATAAATTACAGGAAATAATTTTAATAGTACTTGAATTCTCCTGTAGGGTAAATGAATTCTAATGATCTTTATAATATTTTCTTATTTGAAGATATTATAATAAATCTAAAGAACATTTATCAAGACTGTGGATTTAAGCTGAAGGAATGATTCAAACAAAGCAAAACCACTCTATTTAAATGCATGAGAAAAACAGACACCTAGGGAAAAACCCTCAGAGTCAGATTTTTGCTATTATGATTCCTTAGTAATACATATAGCTTCCATAGATTTACTTTTTAGATTTACATCCTGCTTAAAACCTCTGACTTGCTGAAATTAGTTAATCCATACAACCTTTCCTAACTGGAACAGCTGGCCATTAAGAATGGGCTCCTGGCTCAGTTTTACCTGCAGTATAGAATATACCCTCACCAAAGCAAGTGTTCTCTCTCTAATTCATCACATCTCCAAGAGTAGAACTCCAGAGTTCTAAAACTGAAAGTCACGGAATTACAGCAAAGTGACATTTAACCTAAATTAAAAGCAAAAGCACCAGAGGCAAAAGTAGTCAATCACATTTTTGATTATACATCATCTTGTCTAAAACACTCAACTTCACAAAAATATTATTTTGTTTCCCTCTCTGTGTTTTCCTTCTATTATAATTTTTTTTTTTCCTCTCTGATTGCGTAGTGAATATATGACAACATCCTAGGAGCAGAATATCTCCCAGCTGAGGTGCTGATAGAATCATTACTAAACTCAAAAACTATTTTGCTAGTTCTTATAAAATCCACTTAAAAAATCTCTTAATTTTTAAATAAAAGATTGTTACACTAAAATGACATGAAGTACTATTTTTTTCTCTTTCAATACTTTGAATTAATCTACCTTAAGTATGATCACAGGCTTTATCTCTTTTGCCTTTAGGTAGAAAATATTAAGTAGATAAGCCAGATCTGTAGATCTATATTTATTATTAAACTTGTGTGATTAATTAATCAGTGATCTACGTCAACGTGTTCCAGTAAGAATCTGGATTGTATTTGAACTATTTATACCTTGTTTTGCAACTTAAATTGCATGAGATACCATAGGAGTATAATCAGAATATCCTTGGTGCTTCAGGTGAGAACTCATTACCATTTCACTATTCTATTTCTACTAGAAATACATTTCCAGATATACTGGATAATTGTTTGTTTTTCTCCTTCTGTATTGACAGCTTTCTTTAATCAGTTAATCATAGAATGGATGGGTTGAAAGAAACTTTAAAGATTATCTAGTTCCAGTGTTCTGCCATGGGCAGAGCTCCTAACCATTAAATCAGGCACAAGATCACATGCTAGATCATGTTGCCAAGGAGTCATCAAACCCAGCCCTGAACACCTCCAGAGATGGGGATATTTGAAACTTCTCTCGACAACCTATGCAGTATTTCCTCATTTTCAGTACCATTTCAGTTTCATAAATGTGTGACCATACCCTGGCACTAAATTTTATCTTTCTTTGTGTTTCTCAAACCATCAAAACTTGTAAATCTTGTTCTATGCTATATAAATGCTCTTCATCAGTGAAAGAACTTTAGACTGGGAGAAATTAACTAGGCTAATATTATCATATCTTATCTGAAAGAACTTTGATTCTCTTCACCACATAAAAAGTTAAATTTAACTGAACATATCATCATCCAGAAGTTCTATCTTTAATAGCTACCTAAAAAGGGGGGATGCTTTGTTAATGGAATTGCTTTCATCTTTATTTCTGACATCTCACTTTTTTAATAGAAATCTTGAGATGTTCTTCTATATTCCCAAGCTATACTTTTCCATTAATGTCTAGCTTATTCCTTCTCTTTTAGGTTTTGTTGATTTTCCATAAGATTTTGGATGAGTTTCCACAATTCGAGTTTTACCTTTATTATGAAAGCCTTGAAACTCAAGTTTTTAGTTTTATCAAAAAGATGACATACAGACATGTATCAGACAAAAGCCCATGGAAATTCATGAAGATAGAACTGCACATTAAAAATAAAAATATAAGGATTAAGATTTTTTTTCCATGCAACTTCACTGAGAATAACAAAGACAGTGCTACTGCTGGCTATAGCGGTGATTAGAGTTACATTGATAATTCTCTATATATCTATGTTAGTAACAGTAAAATCTGACTTTAATGAGAAATTTCAACACACACACAAATTCATCTTTTCAAAGATTTATGAAAACAGTGTTTTTCAGTGTATAACAAGCCATATGAAATGCAGTAATACTATATTTTAAAAGATATGTATGTAGAATCTACTGCTGCAGAAGAAAACTTTCCTGCTTTTAATAAGTGTCTCAATTACTCTTTCATAGTGTTGTAGTTTTAAATGTCATTTTATCACTAACAAGAATAAATATATTTGCTTTGCTCATCACCTGCTTTTATTACTATCAAACAAATCTGGTAAAATGATTAAAAACAGCTCATTGTCATGCTTGAAGAGGGAAAACCGGATTTAAATGTGTTTTGTTTCTTTGCTTGTTCGTTTATTTTAAATTCTATGTATTTTGGTCAATCTATCAGAGCATAAAGACAGTGTCACAGTTCAAAATGCTTTGTTTCCTTTTTCTTCAAAAGACAACCTTTTTTTTTTTTTTTTTTTTTTTTTAGGGTATCTAGATCTCTCTCTGTCCATGACAGGGGGACAGCAGGCCCACAGGCCCAAAATGGGGAGGGAGGAAGTTGATGGTTTATGGGCTGGTTCAGCCTAGTGCTGTGACTACTGGGGAAGGGGACTGTTTTCCACTTTCCCTGAGAAAAGGGAAAAGAGGAAGAGTATGGAAAAGGGAGATGGGCCTAAAAACCAAACAGTGACAACAGTCCGAGAAGGAAAGTTAATTTACTAAATATAATATCAGAATGCAAGATAGCACAATATATATAAAACAATTATATATTATAAAACAATATATAATTGGAACTGAGGCTAATAAACCAAATAAAGTAAGAGTCTGAAACTGAAGGCCTTACTCTGAAATGAAGGGAAAATTACTGGGGAGCACACCCACAAACTGCCATGCAGCACGAGAGAGAGAGTGTCCCATGACTTGCCAGCTTTATCTTCTCCTCTGAGCACAAAGTCCTCTGCAGTATGTAGTTCTTCTCTTCTGAGAGTCCGGTATTCTGAAAATGGGCAGCCCATGGAAGTAAAGCATTAACTCTTTCACATCCAGTGCTTTACATGATGTTGTGGTGCTGAATACCAATAACAAAAATCATAAAACCATGACACCTTTTTCTTCCAGATAACCAATTTCTTGTAATTTCTAAGTAAACATAAGTTCACTCATTAACTTCAATAGTTACTAGAAGTTATAAAAATAATGCTATATGTGATCTTTACACATAATCAAATGCAACTACCTCACTTCAGCACTAAACGTTGTTTTCCCCATCACCTACACTACATAAATAAAAATTTTGTTCTGAGCTATCATCTGGAATGATATGAACCAATGATGTGAGTCCATTTAGTAATTAAAATCTATAGCATACCTATACTGCAGTATGAGCATTCATCTGTAATTATATGAAGTTATGGTTGAAGAGGTTGGATTTTTCTAGTATGGCAAAGTGGAGCCTACGGGGTGACTGGACAGTAGCCTACAGCTATATAGAATGAAAGCAAATTACAAGAAACTGAAGTCAAATCCTTTTTGGTAGTGATCAGTAGTTACACAGAGCAGTGGCTACAGATTACAGATGTTAAAGTATCAGCTGGACCATCAGGGGAAAAGATTTCTCTGAGAGGAATAGAAACAGTGGGATGTCTGACTACAGGGATTTTGAGACCAAGGCAGAGAAAGGTACATTTATCTGATCTGGTGCCGGCAATAGTCACTGTTCAGGGAAAAGAGTGGACCAGAAAAATATTTTGGAGTTCCCTCACCTGATATTTCTCTGATTCTGATTATCCCATACTCAGGACAGGAGACCATCAAAGATTACTGTTGCAAATTGAGGCACACATGAACCACGCAGTTCGTATACTTACAGCCTATTCATTCTAATTATCTCAGCTGTTATTGATGTTCTTCCAGGAAGAGCCATGAAATCCACCAAATGTTTGTTAGGCAAGATTCTTCAGAGCAATGGGAAGACAAGGGACAATTGTTACAATGAGAGAACTTCAGACTCAATAGAAGGAAAAACTTCTAATCACAGACTGTAATAGAGTCCAGTAGTTGAGCAAGTTGCCAGATCTTCTCTGTCTTTTGGAGGTTTTCTAGACCGAACAGGAGAAAGCCCTGAGCAGCCTTGTCTGATCTCACAGGTGACTCAGTTGTGAGAAGAAAATTGTAGCAGAGATCTCTCCAAGATCCTTATTGCCTGAATTATTCTATGATCTTATGCTCCTGCAACAATGTTGATGTATAAAAGTAAACTACTGTTTCATGCTGACTTAATCTCTACTGGTGATGCCTTCATGGTATTCCCATATAACTTAAATTATTGAAGATAGGAGAGCAAAATATAAGTCAGTTTGTTCACAAAATTTTGTGAAGTTCTACTGCGGAAAGAACAGAACTGTGAAGATCTGCATTTTGATTTCTTGTGTGTTCCCCAAACAGGTGTCAGAACAGTGCAGGAAAATGAGACCATCATATCAGAGGAAAGCACTGATGTAAGAGGAAGACAGATTGTTTTCACTGAACAACTTTGAAATCTTCTGGAAGAAAAAGTCAACATAATACATATACATAAAAACTACTGTTCAACTGTTAAAGAACACTAAAGTGAGTGACTATACAGTTTAGTTGCTGAAGGCTATTCAGGGTATTATATGCTCCTTATATTAACACAAGAGTACAGCTTCTCTCTCCCCTTTCTTTTCCTCCTATTCTCCTTCTATTAGGCCTCCTACTATCTCAGAGTGATTCTTCTCTTTAGACAGAAGGTAGAGAAATGTGTGAAAACACTCCTTCTTGTACCTAGCACCTATCCTCCAAATAATTACCACAAGCTGTACATCAACTCACTAAAACAGCACACCCTCTTGACATACCTGATTTCTGCCCCCCTTCCACCATCTGGGAGCAATTATACCTAACTCCTCCTTTTCCTCTAATCACCTGGAACAATTATATCTGATTCTTGCTTCCTCCCCCTTCACTTAGGAACAATCATCTCTGTTGTCATAGGCGCTAACGAGATATTGGGCTGTGATGTGAAAGGACCCCCTGCTGTGTTGTAGTAAGCGATAACAGGGTATCGGGTTGTAATGCAATAGGACCTCCCCTGCTCTGTGAGTAATGTGTGAGTAACACGTGACGCACGCTTAGGGGGCTTAGGCGAAACTGGATGTGTATTTAAAGGGTTATTGTGCCTTAATAGATTGCCATTTGCTTCCACATCATATTGGTGTCAATGTTGCTATGGCCCTAGTGAATGCAGATCGCTAGCCCCTAGGCAGTGCGGCCTTTGACATGGTGGTTGCTGGAGGTAACACATCTCTTAATAGCTAATACATCTATACCTGGATCATGTCCCAAGGAGGATAATACAGAATTTGTAAAAGTAGCAAATTCCGGGGCTTGCTCAATTGGTAGAAAGTATCAGAGTATTTCACTATCTAGGGGGACAGTAAGGAAAAATACCTGATAGAAATAAATTATCTCAGTCTTGATGAGTAGCAATTATAAATGAAATCCTTCAAGCTTTCATAGATTGCAAAGGCTTGATCTCCCTTGAGTATCTCCCCTAGCTTGGGATATCTCTGTGTACTGCCAAATCCTTGAAACAAGTCATTCCACTCAAGTCAGTCTCAATCATCACTCCTTGATGAATGCTGACATACTGTGAGTATCTATTCTAATCTTAGAGGAAAATTCGAAGTAGAAGTTAGCTCTTCTTTCATTTACCTCTGTACTTACAGGTATGTGTATAATCAGTGAATATAAAGATGCTAAAATTATGAAATAAACCAGTGAATTTGGCTAAGCAGGTTATAACAACAAAAAGAGAATAGATAAAATACTTACCTGTGTCCTGGACTTGCTGCAAAACTCCAGAGAAGGGATCAACAAGAGGAGATCCTCTCCCACTGGTAGACAGCCCTTAAATGAGTCTAGGAGAGGTGGAGTCAGGCTCCACCCCTTCTGGCAGCACAGGTGAATTGCCTTCATCTGTGCTCCCATGGCTGACTCATTGCTTGCCTCAGGTGATCAATCAGAGGTTCAGGCTGTGATTCAGCAGTTCCCATACACTATGTTTTAATAATGTACATTTGTTTCACAAGTGAGAATGTTGAGATGTTTGTACTGGATCCATATACTTGTCTTTACCTATGTATGTAAGTATATATTTCACAACCGAGCATTGATTTTTAGGATATCCCGTTAGTAAGTTGTGAATTCAGTATGAATCTTGTCAACCATGAATCTGTAATCAGATTTTAATTTCACATGTTTCACCAAATCACTTTAGTAATATACAAATTAGTTAATGATAAGTACTATCAAAACTTAATTATTCAATCTACCTCGTACTATCAATAAAACTTAAATAACATAAATAACTTAAATACTGCTAAACATAATCACGTGAAATGTATTTGTTATCTCTTGCAATAATAAGCAGGATGCCACTTTCATTTTCCTGAGTTTTTCTAGGATGCTCCATAACGTGTCTATTTTAGATATTATGTCTTACACCCCTTTGGTGATTGGTGAATGTGGTCTTAAAGTTGAATTAGTAGGAGATCTGCATTTCCTATTACTTTATTTAATTTGAATGCAGCAGTGGATGTGATACCTACAATCATGTAGGTTCATGGGAATGTGAAGTTTAAGAAAAATAAAATCAGAATCACAGAACTGCAGGTTTGGAAGAGTCAAGATTGATACCCCTGCAAAAACAGGTTTCCTACAGTAGGTCACACAAGTAGATGTCCAGATGAGTCTTAAGTATCTGTAAAGAAGGGGGCTCCACAAACTCTCTGAGCAGCCTGTTCCAGTGCTCTGTCATCCTCACTGTAAAGAAGTTCTTCTGGATATTTAGGTGTAACTTCTTACGTTCCAGTTTTTTTTTTTTTTGTTTTTTTTTTTGCCATTGCTCCTTGTCCTATCACTACATGCTACTGAGTCTGGCTTTGTTCAGTTGCTTCTCACTCTTTAGATAGCCATAAACATTGGTCAGATCCCTTCTCAGTCTTCTCTTCTCTAGGCAGAAATGACACAGGTCTTTCTGCCTTTCCTCATACAGTAAGTGCCCCAGGCCCTTATTGTCTTCATGGCCCTCTGCTGAAAATAAACATTTTCAGCACTTCCTCAGTGGTTCTCTAACAGCCAATGGCCTCACTGCATTTATGCTGTCCATAACTTTTCTTTTTTTTTTTTTTTTTTTTTTTTTTAAATGTCATGATGTTTTAATATTCCCCTAGTGAAAAATACAGGGATTTTTCTCTCTGACCTTTTCATCCTTTGATCTTGGCAAAAGGGCTGGAGGGGACTGCCCTTAGTTTTTTCAGCACTCGTTATTATTTATGATTAAGGAAGCTAATTTTTCATTAAAAGACTGTTTTGTGGTGGGACAATTTAAAATAATGTTATTTGAGATAACACACTCTGGAAAATGATACTCTGAAGTGTTTCCATGTTCATAGAATCATAGAATAGCATGGGTAGGAAGGGATCTCATGGAACATCAAGCTCCAGCACCCCTGCTTCAGGCAGGGCCGCCAAACTCCTTTTGTACTACTAGACCAGGCTGCCCAGGGCCCCATCCAATCTGGCCTTAAACAAGTCTAGGGATGGGGTCCACAACCTCTCTGGGCAGCCTGTTCCAGCACCTCTCCACTCTAAATAGTAAAGAACTTCTCCCTGACATCCAACCTAAATCTTCCCTCCCTCAGCTTCAAACCACCATTTCCTCTTGTCCTACTGTTATCTACCCTGTCAAAGAGTTGATTCCCCTCCTGTTTGTAGGCTCCCTTTAGGTACTGAAAGGCTGAAATGAGGTCACCCTGCAGCCTTCTTTTCTCCAGGTTGAACAAGCCCAGCTCCCTCAGCCTGTCTTTGTAGGGAAGGTGCTCCAGCCCTCTGATAATCTCTGTGGCCCTCCTCTGGACCCTCTCCAGAGATGTGATTCTACAGAAGCAGAATGCTTCAACCTTTGAAAACAAGACTCTACTGCTACCTCTGTATTCATTAGCCATCCCCATTTATCTCCTTTTGAATGATCTTTTATGAAGATGCTTCCTCTAATCTTTAAACCCAAGAAAAGGGCTTGAAAAACTGAAGATAAGACTATGCAAATACCGTTGTAACTTAACTAGCAAACTCTTAATTAGCTGTCATAATTCCTTTTCCACTGTTTAAATTGAATTTAATTAATAAATATTATTTAATTTTAATGCTGAGTGGTACTGACTGAAAAAAAGAAGGTAGTTTGTTTTGAGAAATCTTATTAATACTTAACTGTTACTCATACAGTTCTTTCAGTAATTTACATTATCTGTTAGTTACTACTGGTATTTTTTTCTGTGGGATGCAGGAAATTGTATGCTGAAGCAGGTCTTCTATTATGATAATAAACAGTACTACTCTCAGGTTCAATTTATGTGTATTTTGCCTTCTTCTACACTGTCTGGGGTGAAATAGTGTTACTGGATTTTATAATATAGACAATTTAATTTTATTTTCCTTTTCTGATGGATTGACCTTTTCTAGCTTCCAGATTTTTACTCAACTGTTCTCTCACTCTCTGTCTTCAGACAGGACAAGGGGAATCAAATAAGACAAAAAATCTTGTAGGTTGAGGCAAAGGTTGCATCATTTAACAACTACCATCACCGGCAAAAATAAATAAATAAATAAATAAATAAATAAATAGGGGGTAACTGATACGATATATTGTCAATTAAAATATATTTGAATAGGAAGAAACAGGGAAAGTAATTAAAAAAAACCTGTTCCCTATTTCTTCATAGGCTCACTTTCACTTCTTTCAATTCTTCACTCCTGACCCTTCTATCTCCCCCATCACAACCCTGAGTAGCATGGAGAGAGGAGGCTTATGATCGGCCCATGGAAGCTCCTCTCTGCCACTCCTTCCTTCTCACACTTTTCCCTGCTCCTGTGTGTATATCATCACAGGCCTTCAGGGAAAAGAATTCTTCCAGCATGGTCTCTTCATGAGCCACAGTTCCTTCAGGAAATATTCACTTGCTCTTCCATGAACTGCAATATGGATATCTTTCCCAGCATGGTCCTTTCCATGGGCTGCAGGGAATTAACTTGCTCTACAGAGGTCTTCTTTATCAGCTTCAAGGAAGTCTTTACTCCAGCACCTGGAGCACTTCCTCCACCTTCTTCTTCCCTGATTTTATCATTCACAATTTTGCTTCTCTTACATTTTTCCATAATTCTCTCTCCCATCCACTGCTGTGCTGCATTTTGCCCTTTCTTCAATATGCTTTCCCTGACATGCCACCTTCTTAGCTGCAGGGATCAGATGAAACCTGCACACATAGTCTGTAGTTGAAGCTGTTTGGAACTGGTACCGTCAGGGCTGGGGCAGTCTCGCTGTCTCCTCACAACGCTCCTGAAGCCACCTTCTGCCAGCACCTGAACACCTGTACCCAGTGTGTCCTTTTTCTTTTTTATTGAATTTAAAGCAATCTTCTCTACCTGACACACACTGTACACGTGTTTAGACTAGGTAATCATCAGAAGTGTCTTCAACCCAAGCCATTCTGTGACTTTATTTTGTTCAAGTTCCACCTCTATATCAGAAATTTTGATTTTTAAAGGACAAGGACTGACAATTTCCAAGGTAGCTGTGAGGTGTCTAACAATATTTAGATTTCCCTGGGCCTCAAAATACCACAGAAATTAAAGGATGATAATATCAATACTTATAAACATTTTATATATATTTATATAAATATATGTATATATATTTTTGTATATATATAAACATTAGATAGCATTAGTGGCAATGCTCCCATACTCACTCTGCTGTCATGAATTACATGATCCTTTTTAATACCTTACTAATCTCTCATTTAATTGCATGCTATTGTATTTTCCTCAGGAAAGGCTCTGCTCAGTGATTCAAGTCACAGTATGAAAAAATCTGAAGCCTTATAATTGAAATGAATTTGTGCATTTTCATTTCCAACTATTTGATTGCATATGTGAAAGTACAGATTTGAGTGCCCTTTGTTTAGCAAATTACTAAGTATATTTTTGGCATTTGGATAGTAATAAAAAACACCATAATGACAAACTGTGACAGCGTGTGCCAGCTGTAAAGTGGCATGTGCACCTACATGTACAGTGAATGTAAATTAAAACCATGCTCTAAGGGTAATATGCTATATAATATGAGCAATTGAAGAGTTGACATCATATTATGACACTTGAGCAAATTTCATACTATAGTAGAAAGATTTGAAGCACAAGTTCTAAAATCCTTTTTTATTAGATGAGGTTGTCCAGGATAGGTTTTCTGGAAAATTCTCCTAGCCATTTCTAAGGATACCAGATGCTATGTTATGTTACTGTCTGTTCTGACTGTGCACAGCTTGAATTTGTTTTAGCATTGGGAACTCTATGAGTAAGTAGATAGTCATTCAGAAGGCATTCAGTTGAGTCAAAATCATACTCCTACTTTTTTTTTTTTTTCCTTTATTCTTCACTTCTGGCAAGAAAAAAAAAAAAAAAAAAAGAGAGAAGTACAGTTTTCTTGTCTGCTAAAGTAAATGTAAGATTTTAGAGCTGCAGGCGTATAATTACTCATGGGATGAAAAGGAAACATCGGAAAATCTGGGCTTGTACCAATAGTCTTGGGCAAGGAAAGTCATTACATTTTGTGTATAATTTCAAATTGCTTCTCTGTGTTGATGAAATTTATACATCTAATGTAAAGCATACATATTTTTTAACAACAAAGCTAAATTTACATATCTCAGTGAATGGAAAAAAAGTATGCTTTCTTATATCTCACAATTCTTATAATATGCATTAAGGAATGTGAAATAAATATTTATGCAGAAATAAATTAGAAAAAACTTTAAACCAGAACGAATACAACTGATGAACATACTGTAGTAAACTATTACATTTTATATCCAAAGTCATGTTATATGGACAGAGTTAGTGGTCCCTTTATTTTCCACAACTGGAAACCTTAGTAGTATAATTTAAGTTGTCCTTGTTTCATTATTATTCCAAGATCACAGATACCACACAATGGTATAGTTCCAGGTGTACTTTATTCAGTTTACCATTTGCTGAATATTTGGATTCAGCTGTAAATTCTGGTATTCATGCCCTACTGGGGCTTCTTGCCAAGCAATCATATACCTTCCTTAATAAATTTTGAAAGTTAGATTCTCATGTGTGTAATCTAACTTAGAACAGTATATGTTAACAATTTGATTTCTGAAAATAACATTGTTGTAAACAAATATAATATTGAATAATTATTAAATTTTGTCGTACAAATAGGCACATGTCAAAACTACTGCCATTATACTGTTTTTCTTTCTAACCTCACATAAATTATAATTGCAGAAGGTTCACAAGAACAATATTAATAGAAGTCTCCATTAAATAAATAAACTACTCACTGTATGAGGTGCATAGTTTTGAAAGATTTGTTCACAGAGAGAGAAGCATGGTCTTCATTCTCTTTTATAATAATCTACATCGCCTGTTGGGTTTTTTTGTTTGTTTCATTTTGTTTTGCTTTCTTTTTTCTTCTACAGTACTTCTCTATGTTGGAAACAAATAATAGTTTCAGTAACCATATATTATCCAAGAAAAAGTAAGTAGGGATACTCACTTTTGCAGCTCATTAAAATATTGTGTTTAAAGTAATTTGATTAACTAAATTTGTATGGTTTTATTATTATTGTTATTATTATTATTAATTAATATTATTCTAATTAATTATTATTATAATAATTATTATTAATACTATTATTAATAATAGCATTCCAGTGATAAATTATTATTAATAATAATTAATTATATATAATGGATATAGAATAATAATTATTATTAATAACAATAATAATAATAATTTATCGCTGGAATACTATTAAAAAAACTTATGGGGATTCACTAAGATGAATAAATATTTATATTTGTATATTCTTAGGTGTTCTGGTTGTTGTTGTTGTTGTTGTTTTGTTTTTGTTTGTTTGTCCCAGAAACAACTTAATCTCCAGGTGTCTGTGTTTGCCCATGTAGTTTCTGAAATTTTGCACAGAAGTTACTTTGTTTGTTGCAATTGATATTGCTAACCAGAGTTTCTAATCTTTGTGTATAACATCTGAATTTGACAGACATGTTGAATTCTTTCAGCTATGCACTGAATGATTGCATCCCATTAAATATTAAAGAGGAAAAAAAAAAAAAAAAAGAAAATACAAATTTTAGCTAGGTTTCTTTCAGAGTAAGACTGTTGTAATTTTGAATGCAAATATCTTATTCTTCTCCATTTCTATCATCCTGTGTGATCTTGGGTAAATTATCCTTTTCACTATGCCTGTAAGCATGTCTTCAAAACAATGCAGATTAAACAAGCTGTGTCCGTGTGACCTGACCAAGAATAAGAAGCAATAAAAAGAATAAAATACTGAAAATGGAGCTGTACCATTTCCATATACAATCTGGCTCTACAAAATGGAGAATTATGTATTTTGTTAAATACTATCTCTTAGTACCATTCTGGAGTTCTGGTGACAAGCGTATAGACCAGACTACAGCCAGAATTCTTAGTGGTAATTCTTTCTACTACTGATTATCTGTATAATGGAGTAGAGTGCAATAAATTTGCAGATAATATGAAACTGAATGAAATGGTGGATAAACCAGAGGGCCTTGCTGCCATCCAGAAAGACCTCAGCAGAATGGTGATGTGGTCAGACAAGAGCCTCAGGAAGTGCAAAAGGAAAAGTGTAAAGTTCTGCATGTGGAAAGGAATAGGCACCAGTACCTGCGGTACCTAGCTGGAAAGTAGCCTAAGAGACAATATATAAACATTTTTTTACTACACAGCTAGAGTAGTTATATATACAAAATAAGTATTGGAGTAGCTGATGTCTTCTGGTGCTCCTTTTTTACTAGCAGGGATGTGTAATGTGGGTATGAAGTATTTTACTCACTGAAATCAGATATTAAAAAACGTCTAGTCAAAAGTTTTCTTTTTTTTTCTTCTCCAAAACCATTTGTAAATGGTGCTAGTATCCAAAGTATATTTGAAGATTCACATAAGCTAGTTTCTGAGCAATGCAAAAGATCTTTTTACTGATCCAAAAGTAACCTCTTTGCATCAGAAGAAAATAGTAAAGTGATGATCAACTAACACCTATCTGGACAGAAAATACATAATTTTTAAACATATTCCCTGTGAATGCTCTTATGTTTAAAATAAACTTGATGAAAGAAGCAGAGCTCAATACATTGGGGTTTCTTTTATCTGAAGTTCATGAAAAAAAGCATTTGGTATTTCTTCTTTCCAGACATATAGCCATTTTCTTCACTTGTAGCTTTACTTTTAACCTTTTGTGTTACTCATTTTACTTACTAAATATACTTTCTGTGTCTTTGTAACTCACTTCACTTTCAAAAAGTTTAAAAAACGTAAGTATACATGAATTTTCTATCACATGAATATATGATTTAAGACAATCATAAAAATAATTCCTAGCTTACAATTAACAGAAAACAAGGTGGCAGTGGAACAAAGGGTTAAAGAAGACTTTCAGGTAGAGTTAGATCTTCCCACTTCTTCTAAAGATCTAGAAGTACATAAATGCTGCTCAACATAGCGATACAGAGCAAGGTGCAAGGAAAGTGTGAGAATTTAGTGTGAGAATTCTTGTGGCTATCTCCAACATAATAGCAAAACAGAAAAGCAAGAATACAAGACTGCTTCTTCCCTAATGCTACAGAAGAACTTTTAGAGTAGCTTTGCTCTTTTTGTGTGATATGTAGTGATACATCTTGCCATATATATGGCTTTTAGGTGTCTTCAGTTCTTCAAGAATATTTATATTTGAAAAGAAAGCTCTGTCCTCATAAATGTAGCATCCTTTGACTTTTAACTATGTCCTTTATTTCTAATCTAAATTTCTGGCCATTTAGTATCATATGTAGCACCTTTTTTTCCCAATCTATAGTACATTTTGCTTAAATTGGGCAGACAGTGCTTTAAATTTCAGTTCTAAATGATTTATCTAGGTATTAAGGTTGCATTTAAGCACTCTGTAGTGATGGACAATTGATCACTTACATTTCTACTGCCTTTTTGTTACTGGTTTCCTGGAGTTCATTTGAAGGTAAAGCATTATCAATGAGAGATAATTGTGGGGCGCTGGTTGAGAGTGGAGCCTACCATAATTTACAAAATCTAGTGCTCTAAAATCCTGAATATATTTTGAGAGAGTTCTGTCAGGGTAACCAATATGTAAGCTTATTGTGGGTATAGAATTATAGCTATTATATTGCATTGAAATCTCCACAGATAAAAGGAATGCACACATAGTTTAGGAAAAAAATAACTACTTCTAAATTAAAGAAATGCTGTAGTTGCAATTTGCACATACTGTTGTCACAAAAGAATAAACTGAAATATATTAACCTTTTTAAAAAATTACAGGCAAGTTTGTAGCGTCTTGCACTGAAAGCCTTTCTAGGACATGCATGTAATGCATTTTGGATTCATGTTTTTTAACTACAGCCCATTAAACAACATTATATTAAAAGAATTACTACAGCATTGTATTAATTACTTTAAGTTACTTTGGGGACTGCAACCTTTTTTATTGATAACACATCATGGAGCTTGAATACTTTCTTCTACATTTTGCAGACAATAAATACATCTGATAATAATTAAAAAGAAGAATCTGTTTCTGTAAATAATACAGTTATCCAAATTTAGATATCAAGTTTCACTCAGACAACAGGAGTTTTAGATGCTATATTTTAAGGCCTCCACATGTCTGTAGTGAAAAAGAGAGTCCAGACTGGATTCTCTGTCACATTTAAAATATTATTAGATGGATAAATTAAGATGGTGGAACCACTAAGTTCATCTGGTAGTGAATCTGAATCCAACTGAGTTATCCATAATTTCCCTGTGCTGTGATTGTCAAGCTAATGCTCGCTTTTCTCATGCTTGGCTGTGAGTGCATCTAGCCAAAGAGAGCTTAACCTGAATTTTTTTCTTTTCAAAATTGCCTTTTTTTTTTTTTTTTTTTTTTAACATTACAGAAACTCTGGCAGTCTACTGCAAGAAGAACATCCAAACGGAATAAGTTGAGATTGTTTCATTGATGTAGTAATCCTAGATCTATGCCTTTATACGTCTAGAAACTCAGCTGTGAATTCAGGTGGATTTACTTGCTTTTAATTGACCAATTAGGGTTTTAATGTTTTGTTTTTTAATTATGATTAATATACTAATGTCCCTTTGCATAACTCCACTCAGAGAAGAACTACATAATATAATTACACAAAGTCCATTTCCAGTGTACACTCCTTCCATCCTGATTCCTAGCTGTGTTAACAAATCTGACAGATGTTCCCCTTTTAGATATTTTATTAATTTGCTTATGCACATTTTACTAATTTTTCATGTACAGAAACAGGCTCAGAAAGTACCTTCATTTGAACGAGTGGAAAACGATTTGTTAAAATCAGCAGGGTCTGTTTCAATTTTCTCATTTGAACTAATCTCCTTCAATCAGAACTGTGGAAATCCACTTACGTATTCTATGTTCTAATAGCCATTTTTAATAGTTAGCACATTCCATAATTTAAACATATTCCCAGATGAATCCTGAAATGTTTTTTCAATTTTCATATCCTGACATTTTATTACGGAGACTGCAATAGCATTTAAATCACATCACAAAGGCTGAGGTAGCACAAGAAAATTGGTTTGCAGCAAATATAATAAAGATTAAGTACTCAGCGATATTTTCCCTTAGTAAGATTTTCTGTTAAAGTATGTACATGCAATAAGCATACAAAATCAAGACTTCTTATATTTTGGTCATTCTTTTGGCTGAGGAAGGGCTGTAAGGGAGATCTGGGAAACTAAATAGATGTTGATTCCTGCAGCATCTGTCATGGACTGTTTACTAAGTCTGGCAAAACAGCATATATTAATTGCCAAGAATTTGCACTACATACTCAGACCAGGATAGGCAACCAGTCTATTAACAGGTAAACAGATGGCTAGAGATAGTATTAATCCAGCAGAGACCTTCATTATAGATAGATATACCTGAGACTTTGTGAACAGTTTTTTAAATAAAACCTTACTGTTCTTACTTGAAGAATGAATGAGACATTTCACAGAAGAAAAAGGAAAGCGTAGATTGATTTGTAAAAATTCTTGTATAAGCTCCAGATTTCCTCAGTTTTGGTAGGAAAAAAAAAGTGTAACAGTGTGTACTTCCTAAAGGGGTTCTGATTTTTGGCAAAATATTTCACTAATTTTACAGAAACTACATTCCTTTAAAGTAAATACATTTAATTTCCTCAATGTTGATTAGATGTATTTTGCTTCCTTAGGGTGATATAAGCAAGAATTTTTGTTATACCTTTACCCTTGTCATGGAGTTAACTAGATCAATCTATGCCCTTAACAGGGGGGGCAGTAAGCCACTGCATCCCCCTCCCTCCCCCCCCAGCCCCACAAAATTGGAAGGAAAGCGGAAAAGGGATAGGAAGATGGGAGCTGGGCTCAAGGAAGGAAAAAAAAGAACACAACAAAAAACAGCGGCAACAATCTATGGAGGAAAATTTATTTTACTAACTATGATATCGGAATGCAAAATAACACAATATAATACAATCTAATTGAAACTGAGACTAATGAATCAAATAAAATAGGAGAGAGAGAGAGTTCCTAAGACCAAGTCAAACCTGAATAGCTTGGTACAGCTAGGAAAGCACCCTCCAGCTTTCCACCCACTGCCAGGCAGTAAGAGACCGCCCAACCAGGAAGGGCCAGATGCCATGACTTCCGCAACGTAAAGGGACAGGTACCTGGAATTAGAGCATTATCACTTTAACTCCCGGTGCACTACATGATGTTATGATGTAGAATTCTGAAAACCAAAACTCACAAAACCATGACAACCTTTTAACAGATTTTTTGCCTCACATTTTATTATGTAGCTGAGGAATTCAGCGAAGAATACAGGGATGCCGTCTGGATTTTCAGACGTGGAATCAGGAAAGCCAAGGCACAGGCAGAACTGAACCTGGCTAGGGATGTTAAAAACCACAAGAAAAAACACTACAGGTACGCTGCCAAAAAAAAGACAGGCCAAAGAAAGCGTACCTCCTTTGGTAAATGTAAAAGGAGATCTGGCCTCAGCAGATGAGGAGAATGCTGAGGTACTGAATGAGTTCTTGGCCTCAGTCTTCACTGGCAGCCAGTACAGTGATATTTCTCATGTCCCTGAACCCTGCACCACTAAAACTCTAGGTGGAGATTGGGGGACTAATTCACCCCTGAATGTAAAGTCCAAGACCGCCTCACGAGAGTGAATGCAAACAAGTCTATGGGGATGCATGGCATGCACCCTAAGTTTCTGAAGGAGCAGAGTGAGGTGGTTGCTGAGCCGCTCTCCATCATATTTGAAAAGTCATGGCTTTCAGGTGAGGTCCTGGGTGACTGGAAAAAGGGTCACATCACTCCCATTTATAGGAAAGAGAGCAAGGAGGACCTACAGGCTGATGCAAAAAGAGCAAGGAGGAACTACAGGCTGGTGAGTCTTATCTCTGTGCCTGGGCAGATCATGGAGCAAATCCTCCTGGATGACATGCTAGATCACACACACAATGAGAGTGTGATCTGAGACAGCTAGCACAGCTTGACAAGGGGAAGGTCTTGCCTAACCTGTCTGGTGGTCTTCTATGATGGAGTGACTGCACTGATGGACAAAGGGAAGGAGACTGATGTCATTTACCTGGATTTTGCAAGGCTTTGACATGGTCCTCCTCCAAATTGGAGAGGGGTGGACCATTTGGTGGGTAAGGGATTGTTTCTATGTCCAGGTGGAGGCTGATAACAAATGGTGTTCCCCAGGGGTCTGTCTTGGGTCTGGTGCTCTTTAGCATCTTCATCAATGACATCGATAATGGAATTGAGTGCAACCTCAGCAAGTTTGCTGATGACATCAAACTGAGTGGTGCAGCTGACACAATGGAAGAAGGGATGCCATTCAGAGGGACCTCAAGAGGCTAGAAAGGTGGGCCCAGGTGAATCTAATGAGGTTCAACACAACAAAGTGCAAGGTTTTGCACTTGGGCTGGAGGAATCCCAGGCATATATACAGACTGGGAGAAGCAGTCCTTGAGAGTAGCCCTGGAGAGGAGGACCTGGGGGTCCTGGTGAATGAGAAACTGAACATGAGCCAGCAGTGTGCTCTTGCAACTCGGAAAGCAAATGGTATCCTGGGCTCCATCAGAAGAGGGGTGGCTAGCAGGGACAGGGAGGTGATTATCTCACTCTGGGAGCCAGGCATCATCATTAGGAAGGGTACTGAAAACAACACAGAAGATAGTATTTTGGCAGTGTATAAAATTTTGATCTGTCTCAAAAATTGTGCAAGGAGTTTGACATAAGAAATAAATATTTTGAGGTAATCTTAACCTTGAAACAAATATA
This sequence comes from Phasianus colchicus, assembly GCF_987193195.1. Classification (NCBI taxonomy): domain Eukaryota; kingdom Metazoa; phylum Chordata; class Aves; order Galliformes; family Phasianidae; genus Phasianus; species Phasianus colchicus. The sequence goes on from NC_143436.1 coordinate 159,598,985, forward strand.
ACCTCTGTCTCACTTTCCTGCTCTTTTTCACAAATATGATCTGCTAAAAGCAGATAAACTGATATTTGTGATGATTAAATTGAACCGTGGGTTTGAAATGTTTTACTGTAGAGTAGAAAACATAGGTGATCAAAAGAACATGTGAGAGTTGTGTTAAATATTTATAGGTATTTTTGTAAGTTTGAACACCAATTCTAAATGAAGATTTCTCTTAAAGATGCAAATGCTAATAAACTTCCCTAGATCATTATCTGACCAATGATATATAAAATATGTACAGATAAACTGAGAAATACATATAGAAATGTACAAGAAACATTTTTATTCCAGATCTAAATAACTTTCTGTAACTTCCCCTTTGCTTTGCTTCTTCCACTCAAGATCTTGAACTCCACCATCTCGTGGTCTCTACAACCCAAGCTACCCTTTCACCAAGGGCAGATCTTGCCCGACCAATATGGTCCTGTTCTATGATGGAGTGACGGATTCAGTGGACAGGGGAAGGGCAGTGGCTGTCATCTACCTGGACTTTATAAAGGCTTTGACATGGTCCCTCACCACATTCTTCTCTCTAAATTGGGGTGGTATGGATTTGAAGGATGGACTTTTTGATGGATTAGGAATTGGCTGGCTGGACACAACCAAAGGGTTGTGATCAATGGTTCTGTGTCAGGGTGGAGGCCAGTTAGGAGTTGTGTCCCTCAGGGGTCGGTCTTGGGACTGGTGCTTTTCAACATCTTCATCAGTGACATAGATAATGGCATCGAGTGCATCCCCAGCAAGTTTGCAGATGACCAAGCAGAGTGGTGCAGTCAATACATTGGAAGGAAGGGAATCTATCCAGAGGGACCTGTACAGGCTGGAGAAGTGGGCCCATGAGAACCTAATGAGGTTCAGCAAGATCAGGTGCAGGGTGCTGCACTTGGGTTGGGGCAATCCCAGGTAGTTATACAAACAGGGGGAAGAACTTCTTGAGAGCAGCCCTGCAGAGAAGGATTTGGGGGTCCTGGTGGACAAGAAGAGGACATGAGTCAGCAGTGTGCACTTGCAGCCCAGAAGGCCATGTTCTGGACTGCATTAAAAAAGGGGTGGCCAGCTGAGAGATGAAGAAGATTGTCTCCCTCTACTCGGCTCTTGTGAGGCCCCATCTGGAGTACTGCATCCGGACCTGAGGTCCCCAGTACAGGAAGGACATGGAGATCTTGGAGTGGGTCCAGAGGAGTGCCACTAGGATGATCAGAGGGCTGCAGCAATTCTCCAGTGAGGAAAGGTTGAGGGAACTGAGCTTGTTGAGCTTGGAGAAGAGAAGGCTCCAGGGAGACCTCACTGCGGCCTTCCAGTACTTGAAGGGAGCATATAAACAGGAGGGGGAATGGCTGTTTACAAGAGTGGATAGTAGTGATAGGACAAGGGGGAATGATTTTAAACTGAGACAGGGGAGGTTTAGGTTAGATATTAGGAGGGTGTTTTTCACTTAGAGAGTGGTGACTCACTGGAACATGTTGCCCAAGAAGATTGTGGATACCCCATCACTGGAGGCATTCAAGGCCAGGTTGGATGTGACTCCGGGCAGCCTGGTCTATTGGTTGGTGACCCTGCGTATGGAGGGGGGATTGAAACCAGATGATCACTGTGGTCCTTTTCAATCCAGGCCATTCTAAGTTTCTATGATTCTATGACTAAGCCAACTAGTGCCACACTAATACATTTTAGGTAAGTTTTCTGATCAGTTAAATGCATAATCTGCAACTAGATATCTACAAGCTACTTCTTTTTTCCTATGATATTCAATTGTCACATATTGAGATGCTGTAACACAAAGCAGAAACCTGTAGCTCATTTCCTTACACAGCACTAGTCACTCACCTAACAGTCTTTTCTTATACAACTCTCAAATGCAGCAGGATATTTTGCTTAAACAGTTTTAGTTAAATACTTAAAATCTTGGAAGTATAAATCATTAGTTCAAATTGTATTTATTCTTTTTCTTAGGTTTTTCTGGTTACTGGATAAAGAATAATAATTTAGTTATTTTCTCTTGTCATTCCCATTTAAAAACAAAACAAAACAAAACAAAACAAAACAAAACAAAACAAAACAAAACAAAACAAAACAAAACAAAACAAAACAAAACTTCTTCATTAGACATCCAACAAGAATTCCTCTCTTGTCTTTCTCTTAAAATTTTCAGATGCCGAGAATTATTGTCCTTATGGGAAAGTAAGCCTATCTACAATAAACTACTAAGAGATTCTATATTTTTCAACTGATTCTGAAACAGCATTTCCAGGAAGCCTTTCATTAATTGATCTTTCAAATTTGCCTGAGACAAGTGGTGACCTTTTGTGTGGTTATCACCTTGCTACAGCTATTTCTGATATAAAGTGATCTATTCTTTCAGCTATCTTTTGAAAAAAGTGATCTGCTTTTCCACATTGTTAATAATGGAATCAGAAGTTAATTAAATAATGTACAAGGCCAACTTTATGCATGTTGTAGGGACAGGCTGCCCAGTGATGTGGTGAAGTCTCCTTCTCTGGAGATATTCAAAACCTGCCTGAATGCCTACCTCTGAAACCTGGTCTAGGGAACCTGCTTTGGCGGGGGGGTTAGACTAGATGATCTCTGGAGGTCCCTTCCAGCCGCTACAACTCTGTGATTCCAACTTAAAAGTGGCTCAAATAAATTTAGGAGAATTTAAGGGAGAGTATAATGTCTTGTTTAAAATAAGCAACAACAACAGAAAAAAACTTAAACAGTTACAACAATAACAAAAGCCAACAAATAGATGAGAGAAGAAGGAAATAGATTATTCTACTAAAAGATGGGATAAAGAAAGAGAAGAATTGTACAATATTTAAAATATTGCTGAATTCAAATAAAACTAGAGTGCCAGAGAACTCATAACTGCCACTTCTGCAACTCAGCTTTTTCCAGTTCCATCATCTCCCTACCCCAGAATAGTCAGTCCCACGTGAAAAGCAAGGTTTTTTGATGCGGCATAAGTAGTGAAAAATGTTACAGACTTCTATATCTTCCTTGATCTGAATGTAAGATATTTCTAACTGATTTTTTTTTTCTAACAGCAGACAATAATGGATTAGTATAGAACTGAATTTTGCAATTTTGCATTTCAAATAGTTGTGATTTTTCTAAACATTTACAAAATTTCTTCAAAATTAAGCTCATTATAAAGAAAAGTGCAAACATCTCTTAAAAATCTAAATTAACAATTGAAGTTATTATTACTGGCATAATAATTCAAGTTAGTCAGTGTTTTTCATAATTCATGAATGGTACGGATAACAGCTTTGTATTCATTTCTGGTCTGTGTACTTCATAAAGGGAAGCCAAAAGAAGGATACACTGTTATATTGTTAACATTTGTTATTATATTTTCAATTTTCCATCATAAATTCTACTTCAAGAGAAAACTTCAAATTAGTTTAATATTTTATGTAATTAGAAGTAGTGGCTACTCTACCTTGCCTTACCTACAACAAAGTTAAGGAAAATTGAATGAATTTCCTTTGTAAGGTTGTATTTTCTTGTTTTCCCATTGCTGAAATTGCTCAGCAAGGAGAAAAAAGTGAGGATGTCAGACCCATGTTCTCATTAGCCTACTGAGAAACAGATGCAAAAGGGTTCTGTTGGTTAATTTTTCAGCCAGCAGGCATTGTTATATTTCTGCTAGCAGGCATAGAAAATAACAATGAAAAAAAATTAATAACTATAGATCTGCTCTGTTGGTTAGAAGGTTATCAGTGTGCTGGAGTTATCAGCAATACGTTCTCACAGGAAACTGGTAGTCTAAGTAATGTGAGAGTTATTTTACTGCAGTTAATTCAACTAAAAATAGGAAGAATCAAATTAAAAGGTACTTGTTTCCACCAGGTGGCCTATTAAAATAAGTAAATAAATAAATAAATAAATGTAGATATTAGATGATGCCCTATGCTAAATAATGATGAATCTTAAATATCTTATTGTTATGAAATAAATAAATAAATAGATAGATAGATAAATAAATAAATAAAATGATCTAATCCCCCACCCAAAACCCTTTCACACAACTAAGATACTTTAACAGACATGTAAATATATTTGTGTTTATTGACTAGTGAAGATAATGACGAAGATTCAGAAAATGGTTTCTTTTTCTTCTCTTTCAGATCTAGGATTCATTTCTGGTGGAGTCACTTTTAAATGTTTAAACTCAGAAATAGTCTTTTGTCTTGAATTGCATGATAATGTTCTAAATTTCAAAGTTTGGCAAGTACTCTCTGGAGATATCTGTACTTTTTGGCATTTTTTTACAAGAAATCATGTGTACATACTGCACACACCAAATTTTGAAAAATTGTAGGTTATAGCCTGGCTGTTCAGACATGGAAACAAGCTGGAGTTTGTGGTAGATCTTATCAAGCTCATACATTTCAACTTCCTTTATGCTCAGTTTGTGAGGAACAGGAATGAATCTGAATGCATGGTCACGGATCAAGTCAACAAGGTCAAGACAAGTCCAGGGCTTACAATCAGGTCAGACCAGGCAGACTGAAGATGCTGTCTAGGACACTAGTAGAGATCCAAAGATCAAAATGATGCTTTCTTCACTTCGTAAATATTTATATTTTTTTGGTAAAATATTGGAGTCATAAATAAATCTGAAAATAGATTATTCTTCTATGAAATGAAATATAGACATGAGCCATTTTGAAACTTGAAAATACAGAAAGATTAGAATAATAATGTGCAGCAAATGGATAGTTCAGTACTTCAAAGTATTTTATTAACATTTCAGCCAGTTCTGGAACTACTTTTAGATCCTTTACCAGTATAGAAAAATAAAAATAAAAAGCCTGTACCTATTAAGCTACATATTTTCAATCTGCTCTAGTATAAAATGGTGCTGGAAAACAAAACAAAACAACAAAAAGCAATTTACATAAAGGCAAAAATAAAGAATCATTAAAAATTCCGCAACCTGGATCCACTAAGACTCAATGTACTATTTTGAAAATCAGCAAATTCAGATTATACAGAACCAACTAAGTAGATGCATTGTGAAATTAAGGTTCTGGTTTTTAGCAAAAGTAAACTGCAAGTACTAAATGTACCAAATCTTCTTTGGATAATTGAGTCAAGACAATTTGTTCAATGCAGCCAACTTCAGAATCAAAAAGTGATGAGATCTAACCTAATAATAAACCTGGAAAAGAGATAAAATAAATTCTAAAATTTATTAAAGATTAGCTTAGATAATGTGTTACAGTCTTAAAAGAGAAAAAGAGGATTTGGAAAACTGTAAGCCATTATATACTAAAAAATAAATGTAAAATAGAGCTACACAATTTACTTATGGGTAACAGTATTTCTTTTGTTTTTAGGCTAAAACTAAAAACTTGTCACTGCTACAGAAAGTGGACATTTGATTTTCTACCAATTCTCAATTTTTTAATTCATACCTGTGATTAATGATTAAACATAATATTTGCAAATATATTTTTCTAAATACATTAGACATGATTATATTTAGACATTTACATTCACAAGTATTTTAAAACAACATGTCTATACACTCAGTGGGACAAAATAAGATTTGTGTTTACCATTTTAAACAAAATTCTGAGTTCACTACCATTGTCTTGTATTGTTAAATATAAAAAGAGTTTAGTTTTAAACATTCATTTCACGGATTCCATGAACTATTTTTAGCTGTTTTAAAGGTTTCTGTTTTCTTCTAGTCTTAATTGATTTTCCTTGATGCTTTCCATAGCTGTAGTTGTTCTGATTAAATCCCTAACTTTTTAAAGTAGTCATGATGATCTAATTAAGATGTTGTAGTTAATCTCTGTTATTTATTTATTTATTTATTTATTTATTTATTTATTTATTTATTTATTTATTTCCTAATATAGGTCTTTAATGTAAGAAAGGTTTAATCATTTTTAGACTCTTGTGGATGCTGATCTCTACCTCCTCTAATTTTATCTTCCTCCCATACTATTTTTCCTTTTCTCTTAGTGTCTCTCAGTAATAAAGCAATTTACATTTATTCTTCCCTGCATTGTAAAGACCAGAAATTGTATTCTCACACCCTCTTATGACAGCAGAATCCTGGAACTTTACAAAATAAAGGGTTCAACAATAAACTGTATTTTTACTATAAATTCAGCAAGGTTCTACATTTCTTAGATGCTTTAAATCATAAATCTGACATCAGTACATTTACATTCAGGTTGACACACTCTGTAGTTGAATGCCATCCGTTCTTTTATACATTGAAGTTAGATACTGTCATGGAGTTAACTAGATCAATCTATGTCCGTGACAGGGGGGCAGTAAGCCCCTGCCCCCTCCCCCCACCCCATCCGAAATGGGAAGGTTGGGACAAAAAACAAACAAACAAACAAAAAAACCCACAACAACAGCAATGATCTATGGAGGAAAACTTATTTTACTAACTATGATATCGGAATGCAAGATAACACAATATAATACAATCTAATTGAAATTGAGACTAACAAATCAAATAAGATAGGAGAGAGAGAGTTCTGGAAACCAAGTCAAACCTGAAAAGCTTGGAACGGCTAGGAAAGCACCCTCCAGTACCCACTGCAAGTCAGGAAGAGACCGTCCAACCTGGAAGGGTCAGATGCCATGACTTCTGTAATGTACAGTGGACAGGTACCTGGAATTGGAGCATTAACACTTTAACTCCCAGTGCACTACATGATGTTTTGATGCGGAGTAGTGAAAACCAAAAAACGTAAAAACATGACAGATACTTTTGAAAATATTGAATTTAATTTACTTTGGTAAAAAGTAAAATGTTGAGAGATTAATTTCAAAATGCAGTATAAGGTAGCACCCTCTATTAGCCAGAGAACAAGAATATAGTTGTTTATTATTATTATTATTATTATTATTATTATTATTATTATTACTATTTCCAAGCAGTGCGTGTTCAGAGAAGGGCAGCAAAGCTGGTGAAGGGTCTGGAGCACAGTCCTTATGAGGAATGGCTGAAGGAGCTGGGATTGTTCAGTCTGGAGAAGAGGAGGCTCAGGGGAGACCTTATTGCTCTCTGTAACTACCTGAAGGGAGGTTGTAGCGAGCTGGGGGTTGGCCTCTTCTCTCATGTATCTAGTGGTAGGACTAGAGGGAATGGATTCAAGCTGCTCCAGGGGGATATTCAGGGTGGACATTAGGAAATACTACTTTTCTGAAAGAGTGGTCAGGCAGTGGAATGGGCTGCCCAGGGAGGTGGTGGAGTCACCGACCCTGGAGGTGTTCAAGGAACGTCTGGACATTGTGTTGAGGGACATTGTTTACTGAGAACTATTGGTGATGTGTGGATGGTTGGACAGGGTGATCCTGTGAGTCTTTTCCAACCTTGGTGATTCTATGATTCTATGGCTAGGGAAAGCTGTTGTGCATGACATGATTACAATATGTTGATGTTTTAGTAATGGTATACTCATAGTAAATTTAGCACAAATTATATTATATTGTGTCCTCATGTGAAGCCTTGAACATTTGATTACATGTCTAATGAAAACTCTATATACAATTGTCAACAGTTTATGGGCTGGTTCAGCCAGTTCCATGACTAATGGGGAAGGGGGACCCATAGACCCTTGCCCTAGGAAAAGGGGAAAAGGGTAGGGAGATGGGCATAAAAACAAAACAACAGCAACAATCTGAGGAAGAAAGCTAATTTACTAAAAAGATATTGGAATGCAAGAGAACATAATATAATACAATATAATACAATTGAGGCTAATAAATAAAATGAGAGAGAGTGTCCAAAAAGCTGAAGGCCTTATTCTAAATAAGCTGAGGCGAGATGGCACCCACAAGAGACAAGCTGGAAGATCAAAAGAAAGACATCTCATATCTGTGAATGGATTTTATCTTTCCCTCTGAGTGGAAAATGGTAACAGAACAGTGAACAGTCCTCTGGAGGATGTAGTTCTTCTTCTCTTCTGGGACAGGTATCCAGAACTATTCACGATTCACAGAACTGGATCATTAACTCTTTAATTCCTAGTGCACTACATGATGTTATGATGTGGAATATTAATAACAGAAATCATAAAACCATGACAACAATTTAGATGAGATATGACAACTCAAAAAGGGTAGGAGGCAATGATGTCCCTCATATGCAAATGACACAGTATCACATGGTGCTGTCTTCTTTGGAATCGTCACATTATCTTTGCTGTTGAGTAATGTAATTGACTAACATTCTGATCTGATGCTCCAAACTGTGAAGCAAAATCTTCTGATTAGCTGTGTTACATGGATTTAAATACATTTTACAGACAAATTCTGTATTGTTACAATGCATTGTCTTTTTTTTTTCTGTAGACATTTCTCTAAAAATTTCTCACTTGTTAGGTATTATCAATTCAATGACATGAAGATTCACATCCGCATAAAATTATTCACATTATTCATTCTTGGATCATGTTAAAAAATTGTTATTCAGAAAGGAAATTATCTGAAATTAAGAATGTATGTCTTGAACTTAATCTTCTAGAATGAGGTTTAAATATGATTAGGAAAAAAAATGAAACGTGAGAGCATTATTTTTATATATTATGATCAGATTACAGAGTTGCTTCCATAAATCATTTCTGCTTGAGACAAAAAGGGAAACCTTCTGATGTATGTTAACATCATTTCAATTTTGTTAACATCAGTATTCATGTGTAAATAAACACATTATTATAGTGCATTTGCAGAAAAGCATGTGGTTTAAATCTAAATCTGATGTAAAAAAAAATCTCTGTTGAGTAGAATGGATAATATGAAGGGTAAGAGAGGAAGGAACAGAAGTACCAGCTGAATTTACTGTAGGAATTTTATATTTGTGTTCAATTTTCTCACTTAAAAACATAAACTTCCACAAAGGTCTGAAACAAGGCTTGAAGTGATTGCTACATCAGACTGATACTCTGAAAAAAGAAAGATAGTCAAAAGCACACCAGACGTTTTATCATAGAATTATAGAATCATTTGAGATAGAAGACACTTATAGGTCATCTAGGCCAACTTCTCTCAATGAACAGGGGCATCTACAGCTAGATCTGGTTGCTCAGAGCCTGATTCAGCCTGTCCTTGTATGTCCGCCACATCTCTGGGCAGCCTGTTCCAGTGTCTCACACCACCCTAATTGTAAAACACTTTTTCCTTATATCTAACCTAAATCCACCCTTTTTTTAGTTTGAAAACATTTCCATTTCTCCTATCACAACACACGCTGCTGAAGAGCCTGTCTCCTTCCTTCTTATAACTTCCATTTAGATATAGAAAGGTTGCTATCAGGTTTCCATGGAGCCTTTTCTTCTCTCTGTCCTCATAAGAGAGGTGTTTCATTCCTAGGATCGTTTTTGTGGCCCTTGTCAGGAGATGCTCTAACAGGTCTTTCCTCTACTGAGGACTGCACATTTGGATGCAGTACTTCAGGTAAGGTCTCACCAGTGCAGAGTAGGGGGGCAGGATTACCTCCCTGAACCTGATGATCACTCTTTTTTTGATGTGGCCCGGTATCCTGGTTGGCTTACTGGGCCATGAGGGGCACACTGCTGTCTCATATACAGCTTGCCATGCACCAGTACCCTCAAGTCCTTTTCATCTGGTCTGTGCTCCGTACTTACATCCCTCAGCTTGTACTGATAGCTAGGAGGAGAGGAGAGAGGAGGAGAGGAGAGAGGAGGAGAGGAGAGAGGAGGAGAGGAGAGAGGAGAGAGGAGGAGAGGAGAGAGGAGGATATGAGAGGAGAGGATATGAGAGGATATGAGAGGATATGAGAGGATATGAGAGGATATGAGAGGAGAGGATATGAGAGGAGAGGAGAGGAGAGGAGAGGAGAGGAGAGGAGAGGAGAGGAGAGGAGAGGAGAGGAGAGGAGAGGAGAGGAGAGGAGAGGAGAGGAGAGGAGAGGAGAGGAGAGGAGAGGAGAGGAGAGGATATGAGAGGATATGAGAGGAGAGGATATGAGAGGATATGAGAGGATATGAGAGGATATGAGAGGAGAGGATATGAGAGGATATGAGAGGATATGAGAGGATATGAGAGGATATGAGAGGATATGAGAGGATATGAGAGGATATGAGAGGATATGAGAGGATATGAGAGGATATGAGAGGAGAGGAGAGGAGAGGAGAGGAGAGGAGAGGAGAGGAGAGGAGAGGAGAGGAGAGGAGAGGAGAGGAGAGAAGAGAAGAGAAGAGAAGAGAAGAGAAGAGAAGAGAAGAGAAGAGAAGAGAAGAGAAGAGAAGAGAAGAGAAGAGAAGAGAAGAGAAGAGAAGAGAAGAGAAGAGAAGAGAAGAGAAGAGAAGAGAAGAGAAGAGAAGAGAAGAGAAGAGAAGAGAAGAGAGGAGAGAAAAAATTACAACAAAGAGAATAAATAAATAAGTGTTACATAGTACAATTGCACACCACCTTCTGACCAATGTACAGTTGAAAAGTTTAAAACTCTTTGACAGTGTAAGCACTGCTCTGTAACAACTAAAATATCAGTGTGTTATCAATATTATTCTTATCCTAAATCAAAAACTCAGTCTTGTGCCAGGAAGAAAATTAACTCTGTCCAAGCCAAAACCAGGATAGAGAGAAGGAAGGCAAGGAACATGGGGAATAATTATCATGAAGAAGGTATAAGTCATGTCTGGTCATCCTGATACTTCTATGATGATTTACATGATGAGGTTCAGAGCAGGAAGTGCGCTTTACTTCAGTTTTAGTTGGGGTTTTGACACTGTCTACTTCCCATAATATTCTTGTACCAGTGTGTGGGAATACAAGGAAAACTGTTCAGAGCAGAAACTGTGGAGCAAGATAAACAGCATAAGAACCAAGGACACCTCTAGAAGAAGAAGGAATGTCTCACGGTTCTGATTGGATAAGCACCTGTGTGAACGGCTGAAGAGTGTTTTGTAGAAAGCTCTGTTGACATGTAAAGGTGGATGGGAAAATTGTAGGTGTGGATGGGAAAACTAGAAAAAAGAAAACTTGTGAAGGTATATAAGTGATGTGAGAACTTGTAGTAAACGATTTGGATCATTCACCTCTGAGTCCGTGCCTCAGACGCTGCACTGGTGTTAATACAGTGCAGTTGGAAAAAGTGGACAATGAAATGCATAAAAATGTGGTTGAATCATCAGGAATTGGTTAAGGTTAGTAGGTCTGACTCCATGTGTTTTCAACAAGAGGGGTACTTAATATGTACACATGTTCTGCACTGAGACATTTCCTGTTCAACATGTTTATTAGTGATCTGACGGAAGTTACAAAATGCACTATCAAATATTTTGCTAATACCAATCTGGGAGGACCAGTAAATATGATCAAGGACAGGGTTGCTTCTCAGAGGGACTTAGGCAAGATGGAGGAATGAGCTGATACTGAAATTATGAAACTCAGCAATGACAAATGTATTCCTACACCTGGGAAGATAGATCCCAATAGTGTTGCAGATTGGGGACTGAGGAACTAGAGTACATCCTTGAGGAAAGTTCTGAGATCTTGCAGGAAAGTGACTGAAACTGAGCGGGACAGTATTCTGGCAGCAGAGATGGCTAACAGCATCCAGAGCTGTTAAGTGGAACATATACAGCAAATCAAAGGAAGTGATTATCAACTTCTCTGCATTCATTAGACAACATCAATTAAGAAGTATTCAGCTTTGGGAACCCTGAGAACAAGAAAGCTGTCAATAACCTCAAGCAAGTTCAGCTGAAGACCATCAGAGCTGAAGTACTTGTCAATTTGAGGATAGTTTGAGAAAGTGAGAAGCAGCAGCTTCAGGAGACCTAACAATGTCTCCTATATACCTGCAGTAAGGTGATTAAGGAGACAAAGCTAAGCTTCCATGCATTGTAGGAGGATTAGAAGCAATAGACATACAATTAAATGAAAGAATTTAAGACTGGTTATGAGAAGAAACTTTTTTTCTTTCTTTCTTTCTTTTTTTTTTTTTTTCCTGAGAAGACATTAAGATAGAGGCTTGTATGTCCCGGAGAAATTAAGCAGTCTCCAGATTTGGAGGTTTTCTAGACTTGGTTAGCTAAAACCCTGACTTGGACATCCATAGCTGTATCTTGAGCAGAAATCTATCTTAGGCGTATATCTCTCCTGACCCATCTTATTTTATCAATAAGGTATTGATATCCTATGAAATTTGGATATTATATTTGGTTCTTTAGGCACATAACTTGATAGAGTTTCTCTGGAGACTTTTAATAACAGTGGAAATGTTTATGTGTACATAATTACTAGCACTTTTCTACTTCTCCTTCAAGAGAGAAAGACTTTATTACTGAGACAGAAGCAATTGCATCTTTTTACTAAGTTATTAAAATGAATATCATTATTTCTTACTAATTGAATTACATGCTAAGTCACCTTTGGGTATATCTTTTTTGTTGTTTTTTTTTTTTTTTTTGTGTAAAATAGCAGCATCTAGTGATTGTCCTCTCCTCTATCTTTGTGAGCTTTTAAACAGGAGGGAGATCATCTTTTTTCAGGATTTGATAGTGATAGAACAAGGGGGAATGGTTTCAAACTGAAAGAGGTGGAATCTGAATTAGATGCTAGGTGGAATTTCTTTACTATGAGTGTGGAAAGACAATGAAACTGACTGTTCAGAGAAATGTGGATGCCCTATCCCTGGAGCTATTCAAATCCAGGTTGAATGGGGTCCTGGGAAGCCTGACCTGATGGATGGCAACTCTTTTATGGCAAAGGGGTTGAAACTAGAGGATCATTAAAGTTGCTTCCAAGATAAGACATTTTGTGATTCTATGATTCAAATAATGTCACTGTAAAGGAGATGTCTACTTAATACTGATTTAGTGCCTCAGACTACATAATCCAGTAGATATTCTGAAAGCCATTTTTTAAAAATAAAATACACAATTAAAAGTTTTTTGAAGACTAAAAGCTTAGAAGTTAGGGTAACTAAGGAGAATTATAACATATTTTATTAATTAGTAAATCAACCATAGAAAGTTTTACAAACCCTGTCTTCTTTATAAAAATGAGTATGAGTCCTTCTTGCAGATATTTTCACACTCTTAAATTTAGAAGTTCTTTTTTCTTAATTAAGGTCTTGCAAGCTATTAGTTTACTTGTTACATTAATTATATCGGATCTATGTCAAATGAAAATTATAAATCTGGATATGTTTTGTCTCTAGTTTCACCATTTATAGCCTCATTATAATAATTAAGGCATAAAAGCCACAATTAGATTTCATTGCTTTTGCTGATATGTGCTAAAATTTTAGTGTTAGTGCTAGAGAAATGTGTTTTGCCAGTCTTTGTATATGCCATATCACAGCAGCGCATATCTGTACTTCTTGAGCTTAACATCATTAATGAGGGCATTAAAAACATTTCATGCATATCTTTTCATTCTAATGACATAAACACAACCAGTTAGCATCATGAAAGCATCAGCACTAAATATCATGTAATTAGATAAAGTGCTTACCTTTCCTTACAACTTTGAAGAGCTATCAGGCAGTTAAAATAGATTTGCGTATAAATTTATACAGCTTCAATAATTTTAGCATGTTAACTTGTTTAAAGCTTGTGAAAAGCAAATGAACAAACAAAATACATGGATAAAGTCTGGTAAACTGGATATTGTTAAACTTAGCTGATTTTTTTGTTTCAATTACTAATGGTTAAAAATACTTTTAAGAGGAACTAAGGTACACCAGCTTTCTGTTTATTTACGTTACCTGTCATATTGCTCTTTTATAAATCAACCTTAGGAGAAACTAGGAGCAACCTAGGTCCAGTGTGAAGAGCTCATTGTTTAACACACTTGATTATGCAGTACTTATTTACATAAGTGATTTTCAGTTGCAATACTGTGTTGGCATTCACCTTCAGGCCATGAATACCTCACTGAGGAGAATAAAAGGAGATGACTTTATAGGAAACAGGATTCCAGTTCAGTAACTCTCAAACAGGTGTCCATTGCCATTTGAAATATCCCACTGAAACTGAGGCATCCACATAGAACTGCCATGTATCATAGGAAACATACAGTTTACTAGAATTACAGCTGGATCTAATCTTCCATATACGATATAATTATATCAGGTACATAGTCACCCCCCTTTTATGGGCAACAACAGGCAAGTGGTGTCTGTTACTATAAGAATATGCACTGTGTTCGTCTTATATATGTATATGTATTTTGAACTGCTAAGGTATCTCAAACAAAAGGTGTATATATTTTCTTTCTCAAAAGATATTACTGCACACCACTAGTATTATTTATTATTCCACCTCCCCAAATCTCTCACCTGAAATATTTGGAAAATATTGATACTAACCTGTTCTTTTAAAATTGGGTACAGCTAAAAGATGGTTCAGTATTCTTACACAGATTCCATAGATTACTAATAGGTACATTCTAATTCTTAGATTAATCTGTCTAAGAAATGTAGAAATTCCGAAAGAAGGATTCTCTTTTGTGCTATTGTCCAATATATTAACTTTTGTCAGGGATTATCTATATCTATCTGTGTCCGTGACAGGGGGACAGCAGGCCACAGGCCCACCAGCCCCAGAAGGGGAGGGGAGGGGGGATTGTCGACGGTTTACAGGCCAGTTTGTCCTGATCCTGTGACTAATGGAGCAGGAAACCCTTTTCTCCTTTCCCTGGGAAAGGGGATAGGGTAGGGAGATGGATGATGGGCCTAAAAACAGAACAGTGACAATGATCTGAGGAGGAAAGTTAATTTACTAAATATGATATCAGAATGCAAGATAGCACAATATAGTACAATGTGTGTTGGTTAGAGGTGAGAATGGGGCAAGAGGTGACTGAATTTTGCTTGCTGTTTATCTTGCATACTCTCGCATCTCATTCCTTTTTTTTTTTTTTTTTTTTTTTAAACTGTATCTACTAGGAAGATTATCATGTTGTACCTGCTAGGGAGGTAAGCAAATGTGAAGTTATTCATAGAATCACAGAATGTAGGGAGGTAAGCAAATGTGAAGTTATTCATAGAATCACAGAATGGCCTGGTTTGAAAAGGATCACAATGATCATCCAGTTTCAACCCCCCTCCATATGCAGGTTGCCAACCAATAGACCAGGCTGCCCGGAGTCACATCCAACCTGGCCTTGAATGCCCCCAGGGATGGGGCATCCACAACCAACTTGGACAACCTGTTCCTGGGCATCACCACCTTCTGAGTGAAAAACTTCCTTTAATATCTAATCTAAACCTCCCCTGTCTTAGTTTAAATCTATTCCCCCTTGTCCTGTCACTATCCACCTCATAAACAGTCATTCCCCCCACTGTTTATATGCTCCCTTCAAATATTGGAAGACCATAATGAGGTTACCCCAGAGCCTTCTCCACAGAACAGAAGGCTTCTAATATTTTGAAGGAAATCATTAAAAAGCTTATATATATGTGTGTGTATATATACATAGGTTCAGATTTGTGAGGCCTTCCTGTAACTTTACCATACCCTTCATGCTAATGAAACTATCTGACATATATAACTATGTATGCTACAAAGCACTCTTTTGTCTGAAACAGTGGTTTCAGTAAGTTCTGATAATGAACTCAACAACTGACCTTCTGGCTCAGATGGTTATTTATATGCACAATATTCTCACTGAAAAATGTATAGTTGCTCATTCAATTAAAATGAAAATATTAGTGCTACCTTCATACATTGAAAAAAGATACAAACTATTTAATAACTCACAGAGTCCCAAATCATTTTCTCAATTCTAAGGTTAGATCTAATATAGAACAAAGACCTTAAGATCAAGACAGAGCTGAGATATCCAAATATGTGTTCCAAAAATTTCCTATGTGAAAAACTGAAAATCAATCTTAAAATGTGCTTAAATTTAGAGGAGCATGATTAAAAAGAAATCATCCAGAAGTTCCCAAGTTCTTAGGGTACCAGAGTCTCAAAGTTCACCCAAGCTTTTCTTGGGCATCTTTTTATGCCTGCTAGATTTATAGAGTTTGTTATTAACAAGTTCATCATCAGCAAGTCTGCCATCAACAAGCTCACAGTCAGAACTGTGCAGCAAATAGCTCCATTTGAACAGGGGTGTATTGGCCGGAGGGAGGCCATTCTGTCTCCACAGGGCTCCCTCCTCTGACCATATCTTCAGACTTTGTGGCACTGGTCTTATCTTGTAAGTGTTAATCACTCAAGAGATCTGACAGAACTTGAATGTGAAATGCTAGTACAGTTACAATACCCTATTTCTACAAAAAGTTACAGCACATGAAATTTGCAAGGTTTTGTACTGAGTTTGGCTAGGATGTAGTTAATTTTATTCATGGCAGCTGGTAGGCTGCTGTGTTTTGGATCTGTGACCAAACCAGTGTTTTAAGTCCTGCCATCTGGCAAGAGATTTGACAGGGACATAGCAAGGACAGCTAACCAAATTGGATAAAGAATTATTGTACTCTATACCATTTTTTGTTTAGAAAAAAATTTCATGTATTTTGTGGAAGGAAAGGGGGGTTATTTACAGAGAAGCCGCTGCTTCTCTGGGTACCAACTGAGCAATCTATCTGCTGAGTGTATTTATTTTCTTTCTCTCTTCACTTGTTATATTGTAGTCATCTCAGCCCACAAGTTCTTGCACTGAACTGATTTTGTCTGGGATAGAGTTAAGTAACATAAAAGATACTGTGTTTTGGATTTGTGACCAAATAGTGTTGGTAACGTGTATATTTTAGTTGCTGTTGAGCAGTGGTTATGCTAAGACACAATCTCTTCTGCTTCTCATTTCACCTTACCTCTGAAGTGGCTGGAAGTGCAGAAGTGGCTGATAAGTCACATAGCCAGGACAGCTAACCATAGGGATATTCAATACCATATTCATTATCAGCAACAAAATCTGTGAAGAAAAGAGGAAGGGATGAAGGAAGAGGGGAAAAGGAAGGGAAAGAGGAAAAAAAAAAGAGGAGAGAACAAGTATGACATTATGTGTGATGGCATTTGTCTTCCCAAGTAATTATTACAGGTGATAGAGCCTATCTTTCCTGCAAATGAATGAAACAAATTATTTCCTTGTTTTGGTTTGCTTGCACAAACTTTTTGCTTTCCTTATTAAACTGTCTTTATGCTAACCCAGAAGGTTTCTTACTTTTGCCCTTCCAATTATCTTCCCAATTCCACTCTGCAAGAGTGAGCAAGCAGTTGTGTGGGTCTTAGCTGGGTGGGACTAGCCCACCACATAAATTTACTACTAGCATGAAAAAAACCCAAAGCAAACAAATAAATAGGAGGAATTAGTGTAATTGTAAACATGTAATTCTGACTTCGGACTCTAATGAAAGGATATTGACTGTTATAAAATACTACTGAGCACCTGTAGAACTCAGGAAGACAATGTGGGGAGTCTGTCTCTTTCCTTCTAGTTGCAGATGGTGTCAAAAAGTGCATCAGTGAAGGGGCTTCAGTAAACAAAGTATACTATCTGGATTTTCTGACAATTTTAGTCATTACAGAAGTTATTACAGAAATGAAAGTCACAGAAAATCTTCAGAGTAAGTTAACAGTGCCGCATCCCTGGAGGTATTCGAGGACAGATTGGATGGGACCATAAGCAACCTGATCTAGTATCTGATTGGCACTGAGTTGGCAGCCTTGCCAATGGCAAGGGAGTTGGAGTTAAAAGATCTTTGAAGTCCCTACCAACCCAAGCCATTCAATGATTCTATAATAAAGTAGAACACCTAGGAAAATCATCTAGTTAAAGATGATAGAACTATAGAATAGAATTGCTCAGGTTGGAAAAGATCTAAAAGATCATCGAGTACAACCACAGCTTAACCAAACTATCCTAACTCTAACAACCCTCTGTTAAATCATGTCCCTGAGCACCACATCCAAACAGTTTTTAAACACATTCAGGGATGCTGACTCAAACACCACCCTGGGAAGCCTATTTCAGCACATAACAACCCTTTCTGCAAATAAGTTTTTCGTAATATCCAACCAAAACTTACCCTGGTGCAAATTAATACCATTTCTCCTCATTCTGTCACCTGTCACCAATGAGATCAACCCCACTCTCGCTGTAAGCACCTTTCGGATATTGGAAGAGAGCAATAACATCTTCCCTCAGCCTCCTTTTCCCCGGACTAAACAGCCCCAGTTCCCTCTGTCAGTCCTCGTAGGGCATATTCTCCATTCTGGCCATCCAGCCAGTGCTTCACCCAGCAGAGTGTACATTCGTTCGACCAGCCTGCTTCTCCATGTGAATGTTGTAGGGGACAGTGTCAGAGGCTTTACTGAAGTCCAGGTAGACCGGATTGACAGCCTTACCCTCATCCACTGAACAGGTCACCTTGTCATAGAATGAAATCAAGTTTGTCAAACAGGATCTACCATTTGTAAACCCATGCTGACTGAGCCTGATCCCCTGGTTGACCTTTAACTGGTTCATGATGGCTCCTAAGACTATTCATTCCATAATTTTCCCCGGCACTGAGGTGAGACTGATAGGTCTGTAGCTACCAGGATCATCTTTCCAGCCCTTTTTGAAGATGGGCATCACATTTGCCAGTCTCCAGTCCACCGGGACATCCACGGTTAGCCAGGACTGCCAAAAAACGATGGAGAGTGGCTTGACAACCACATCCACCAACTTCCTCTGTACTCTTTGGTGCAATCTATCCAGCCTCGTGGGCTTGTGAGCATCCAGCTTTCGGAGCAGGTCCAAAGCCATCTCATCATGGATTATATAGGGCCTGTTCTGTTCTCCCATCCCTATCTACCAGCACAGGGGGCTGTGTTCCCAAGGAGTAACAAGTCTTACTATTAAAGACCAAGGCAAAGAAGATGGCTGAACTCAGTAAGCAGGTGAATCGAGCAATGTATTATTTCTGGTCTACATGTCCAACATCTATAGCAGGAGACAACCCTGAATGCACTCCAGGAACCTGGCATGTCACTTGCACACCACTGTTTTCCTATCACATGTTCAGGTAATTGAAGTTATCCATGAGGACCAGATTATGTTGGTCTGAGTCTTCCTTGAGTATCTACAGTAAGGTTTCATCAGCCTAATCATACTTGTTAGGAACTCAGTAACAGATACTTAGCATAAGATCCTTTAGATGATGATCCCTCTAATTTTGGTCCAGTGGCATTTGGATCAAACAATTTGCACAGCCATAGTATTTCCTTATCACTGGAACACTGCAAAGATGTCATCTAAAAGAAACTCTGAGGCAAGTGCAGTGATGGTAGTAACTATAAAAATAAATTGAACTAACTTCATAAATGATTTTATGGAATTAATTGTAGTGGTGGTTATTGAATACAGATCCTGCTGATAAAACTACTGAATTTTAAAAGATTCAGCTCACAAGAGCAATATGCACAAACAGAAGTCACAGCATGTGACTGTTTCTTTACAAATGGTGAAACTCATCCAAGCAAGCTGCATTAGTTATGAAGAGTTGTTTTACAAATGACTGTGCCATCTCATCCCAAATCTATTCCCTGGGGTGACAACCAATATGACTCGTAGTTTAAATAGACACAACTAAAGACTGAGACTAAGTGAGTCTGATTTAATCACCCTTTTCTTTTTAAAATAATGAAAATGAATTAAATATGTCCGGATACTCTGATTTGTTTGCATACTGGTTCATCTGCATATCCCAAAAGGAAATCTAGACCTGCAGATTTTTGCCGATGTAGAATATCAAAGCGTATAGTATATATGAGGTAAATAAGGCCATAATTGATAACAAAAATAGCATTAGGACACAATGGAGAGGAAAACCCTTTTTTGTCCCTTCCCTTCCCTTCCCTTCCCTTCCCTTCCCTTCCCTTCCCTTCCCTTCCCTTCCCTTCCCTTCCCTTCCCTTCCCTTCCCTTCCCTTCCCTTCCCTTCCCTTCCCTTCCCTTCCCTTCCCTTCCCTTCCCTTCCCTTCCCTTCCCTTCCCTTCCCTTCCCTTCCCTTCCCTTCCCTTCCCTTCCCTTCCCTTCCCTTCCCTTCCCTTCCCTTCCCTTCCCTTCCCTTCCCTTCCCTTCCCTTCCCTTCCCTTCCCTTCCCTTCCCTTCCCTTCCCTTCCCTTCCCTTCCCTCCCCTCCCCTCCCCTCCCCTCCCCTCCCCTCCCCTCCCCTCCCCTCCCCTCCCCTCCCCTCCCCTCCCCTCCCCTCCCCTCCCCTCCCCTCCCCTCCCCTCCCCTCCCCTCCCCTCCCCTCCCCTCCCCTCCCCTCCCCTCCCCTCCCCTCCCCTCCCCTCCCCTCCCCTCCCCTCCCCTCCCCTCCCCTCCCCTCCCCTCCCCTCCCCTCCCCTCCCCTCCCCTCCCCTCCCCTCCCCTCCCCTCCCCTCCCCTCCCCTCCCCTCCCCTCCCCTCCCCTCCCCTCCCCTCCCCTCCCTTTCCTTTTTTTTTTTTCCTTCATTCCTTAACTTATTTCTCTTGATATTGCTTTCTTATACATATATATTAAAAGAATACCACCAAGAGATTACTCCTTCTCCCTAAATCTTTGTTCAAAAAGGTCTACAGAATGAATGCTGGTACTCTTCCTGAGTGCAAATCAGCCATGGCATTGCTATGCCTGTGTGCAGTGAATTGCGGAATTTCCACAGTGGGTTTTTTTTTGCTGCTGACTCTCTAGAAACAGGTCGATATGTATCAGATATATGAGTCAATCATTCTAGTTATTTGCAATAAAAAGAAGAAAGGTTCTGATTAGTTGAAATAAATTCCTTCACTTTGAAACAATTATTGTTTGACCTTGTCCATTAGGAATTGTTTTTATATCTACTGGCAAGCTTCTGTTAAGATTTTCAGGCGATTACATATAAATGTATAACATATAACATCTTCAAAGTTGTTACAAAGCAGCATAAATTTACTGAATTATATTCTTAATGCTAGCCAGGTGAAATTACTATCAGGTCATACACTATTTTTCATTCTGCAAACACCTATGTAAATTATGTAAGAGAGAACAACAATGTTAGATGAATGTCAAATGAACATTTATTTACATAAACAATAAAAAATAATAACATGGTTTGGCATTTTTCACTTAGCCAGTTTGTAACTAGAACTAGTATTTCTAAAATGTATGAAAATGAGTCTGTATACTCCCCTGCCCACCTCTTGTTTTACTCAAAAATGACTGGGATTCTTGTTTTAATGATATTATTGTCTGAAATTATGATACAAATTTAAAGGTAACAAAAGGTTTTAGCCAAATTGCTGTTGGAGGAATGAAATTGAAAACTTAAACAGATGAGAAAGACCAGGGATGGTTAAAAATATAAAAAATGGAGATTACATTAGCTTATTCACTGTCAGTGTAGCACATTGGGTTAATCTGAGTTAATCTGTTAGGATCCATTGTCTTGTTAAGGAAAAGCTTTGTTTCCTTCTTAATAGAACAAGTCAAATTTTTGGTACATATGAGAGAAGTTCTTGTCATCATATCCGTTTCTGATAGGGGGAAATGATTGTGCCATGGTAAGACTCAATGGTGAAGCAAAGAAAGTATGAAAAAACACAGTAAAAGTCTAGATGCATTCATCAGTATTTATGAAAAACTTCATAGCATCTTATCACCTGGTAATTTCACCTGGTCTGCTGTTACTATTGCATTATTATTATATTGCATTGTACTAGTGTATCATCTTGCAGATTTTTTGTAAAAGACAGGACCATTTTGTTTCTGCTCAAAAGCTCTTAGGACATTTTTTTCACCTTGGAATTCCATTGCTGCCTGTTTCTGGCTAAGAGCTGAAAAGCTCAATCACAGTTTCCTTAGGGGCATTTTCTTGCACCACCACAGCTCTTTCTACACTCTCTGGAGTGTAGAAGGTATAGAAAAGTGTGCTCTTCAACCATCCAAACCATCATTCCTATTAGACAAAATGACAGAAAGTCTTCAGTGGTAACAAGTATAAAAAATTCTTACACTACTCTGAAATATAACAAGCCAGATAATTAAGTTCAGCAACAAATTAATTATTTTCAGGCTAGAATTACCCTTGTGTGAGATTCCCTGGGCCACTGATAGCAAGCTGTTCCATATAGTAATGTATGCTTTAGAATAGGGTGTGATAGTGCTAAGAAGGTACTAAAAAAAAAAAATTGTGGATGTGGGACAGCTCTACCTGTACAGCCTGTAATACAGAAGACTACTGGTAAAAATAAAGTAGTGAGAACATAATGACCATAAAGCATGGTCTAGAATTTGTTTATCTTTTCCTGGTAAACACATTCTGATTCAGTGACTGAGTCAATTTTGTACATCTCACTTTTCAGCTTTCTCCTCAGTTGCATTACAGTGTCTTTTTAAATATATCTGACATCTTTATAGGTTCATTACAAGGCTATTGCAACGGAGCCAAATTACTGTATTTAAGACTAACAATGTGGAAAGTCTATAATACTTTATTAACACTGTTTAGCAATAACTGTTGAGTGAACAGCTCACGTTTATCTGAAGGAAAACATGGATAACTACAGCTTATGGTACAATGATTTTAATTTTGCCCAAAGAAAACTAGCCTGATTATGGCTAATAAGATACTATGAAATAACTTTTCTTTTTTTCTATTCATTGTACACAACTTTAAAAAGTAGGTATAAAATATTATGAATAAATGGAAGGACATGCAAATGGCTATTGTATTAATAAATCCAATATGTTCATGCTTTCCTTCAGTATCTCTTGCAGAAGTACTGTCTTTGAGATTCTAAGGTTTCCCAAACATATTAATTTTTCTGATTTGTTGGAGCCAGTCCTTGGAAATGATCAGACTTCAGATTCTCATGATTTGAAAGTGATTTGAATGTAATTATTGTAATTTAATAGATAATACACTGAAAAATAAGGATAGATCTATTCCATATTTGATGAGTAAATAATGAAACAGTTTGAAGTAGTGCTGGGGCATGTTTAGATTGTAAATTAGGGAGCATCTCATCATGGAGAGAATGGTCAGACATTGGAATGAGATGTTCATGGAAGTGGTGAATTTCCCATCCCATGAGATATTTAAAAGAGGTGTGGATGTGACAATAAGGGACAGTTTAGTGATTGGACTCTGTAGGGTCATGTTGTCAGTTGATGACCTTGAGAAGATTTTTTCCCAACTTAAATGACTCTACAATTGTGAAAGTAATCTTAATGTATAGTGTATAATAGAACTGCCATTGTGACATTCTGAGCAAAATTTTGTGGTATTTTAATCCTGAGGAGGAAACCTTGTGTTAAGGTACTGGGACATATGCCTATCACATATATCTCACAGTTGTGGCCTCAGTACATTTCTAACAAGTTTCAAAGCTATGCATTTAATGTTCATAAGAACCTGATTATATCCAGGCCAGATAATATTGGATAAACAAATATATTTTTCTTTATGTCATATGTCCCTTCTTGTTTCCCACCCACAGACCGTAGATCAGGCTCAAACACTGTAATGCTGATAAATGCTAACTGATATTTTACCTACCTGGGTCTCTTTTGGAGCACTTCAACTATCTCAAAGAGAAAAACCTAATGGAAGTTGTGAGAATCCTTCTTTGTTTTTTTGGCTCAAAGCTTGCTTCCTGAGGTATTTCTTCTGGTAAGACACTGATTGATTTGTTGAGGAGGCAAGTGATGGGTGCTACTGTGTGACAATTGACATCCCTCTGGGAACATTTGAAAGCCCCTTCCTCCAGAGTTGCTTACCTCCAGAAGAGAGTGCTCAGGAGCACCCTTCTACTGGCAGAAGATCTGGCCTGTGACTAAATAGCTCCAGCCTGATATAGGAAAATTGGGGAATGATACCATCGTGTCCTGTGAAAAACAGGATGCAGATAGGCATCCCTGCTCCCTCTTACCTGCTGGCAAGGCCCGGAAGGTGGGAACAAAGGAATTTCTGCTGAGATCCCAGAGCCAGAAGCTGCCACTCCAAGGAGAGCTGGCTCAACCACTTTGGATTTGAGCTGTCACTCCAAAGACAGCTGACTCGACTACTTTGAAAGCATTGAAAAGGAGCCATCATCACTATGGTCACCGTCGATGTCGCCATCCTTGTTGTCAACAGAACAACAATGCCCGATGACCTACCACTACTGAAGATCAAAGGCTGAACTACGAACCACGCTGGATCCATGGTAGTGACTATGTCCCTCTTGCTTTCTATAAAGACTCCTTGCTGCTTCTTTCCTATCTTTTCTATCGCCCTCCTTCCCTTCCCCATTACCCTAATTCATCTGTAATAAACTGATCGGACCAACATTTGAACCATTGTTTCTTAATCTCACGCCGGGTATACAGATATTAAAAGAACCTCCTCTTCCCTTCTATAAATCGGAGCGAGATAGATATGAACACAAATGAGCTGGTATATAGCAGTCTCAAGGCCAGGGTCTAAGACAGTAAATATATTTAAGAGTAAAGAAGTAGCTTATGTGTTCCAGTGAAGAATGAAAATGCAGGGACATTTTCATAAATTGTCCAGGCATACTCACTATCATGTAAGTATGTTTTCATTATCTGAACACATTTTTCCAGTCTGATTTTTTATTCAGAAAACATTCCCAGAAATGTGAGTCTTAGAATTATCTAAACAGCTATGGACCTATGTAATTTTCTGAAGAAAGATAATTTAAGAATCAAATTATGTTTTTGCAAAAAATTCTCATTTAAAAATTCTTTGATTGAAAGATTAGAGCAATTCAAATGAGAAAGGACACTGAAAGCAATAACATAATCCACTTTAGAAGCAGATATTTAAATTTCCTCTTAGTACGTAAAAAGGAAAAGTAATATATAAATGTTATTTTTTGCTATAACAATTTCAACAGAAATTGGAATTTCTTGACCATGCTGTGCAAATATTGAACTGTTGTTTCTTGTTTTGTTGTTGTTGCTGTTGTTTGTTTGTTGTTTGATTTGTTGTTTATTTTTGCATTCAATGTAATCTTGATATACACATGAGTCTCAAACGAATTAGGTAATCATACAAATTGTTACACAAAATTTTTGTTAGAAAGTTTCAATATTCTTAACATAAAATATCCTTTTTAATGAGTACTAGGGTTGCAGTTCTTTATCAGCTCGTAGTACTAATTTTTAGAGATCATGAACTGAGAATTTCAAAAATCCATTTAACTGGAAGAATAAGTTAGCGCTAAATTTTGATATAAAATAAATATTTTATTCAAAACAATGATTTGGTCTGTTAATTACTTTCGTTTGGGATCCAATTATTAATATCTTCCAAATCACACATTCAACTTCATAGATATGTGATTGCACATACTTGTTCTTGAAGATCAGTCCATTCTTTTTTGTCACTGTTTTTATTATTTAAATTTTCAGTATATTATAAAGAATACACTGATATAAAACTAGATCTAAAAATGGGCTATTTGCTCTGTCTGTCTTTTTCTCTCTCCTTTCTTTTCTTCTCTAAAGCAAAAGGCAAAATAGCTGTTCTGAACAGAATAAGATATTCATTTTTAAATATATTGAAAAAAATATCTATTGCAATTTTCTTGTGGTTGAGATACTCTTGTTCTTCATTTCTGTTTCCTATTTGATTTAATATCTTAAGACAATTTCTTTCAGGAAACATTATAGGTTAAAATTTGAATGAATAATACAGAATGCTATTCTTTAGTTCCCCTCCT